>NW_021703775.1:58813694-59185381 GCF_005190385.1 Monodon monoceros
TCTTTAACCTAGCAAATCTGCTTCTAGGAAATATCCTACTCATATACTCAAAAGATGGAAAAAAATGTGTATATAAGATTATACACTGGGTATTGTTTGTAATAACAAGATTCGAAATAGTAGCTTCAATTCATGTGGCACTCAGAACATACCAGGAGTTCTAAGCTGTTTACATATATTCACTTATTTAATTTTCATGACAACCTTACAAAGTAGGTACTATTTTACAAATGGAGAAACTGAAGTTAAACAAGCCAAGGTTGTATAGTTAGTAAGTGAAATGGATCAGGATTTGAACTCAAGATTGTTTGGCTTTAGTTTTACTCCTCAACCCATATCCCATCAGTAGGGAACTGGTAAAATAAAACTATGCAGCTGTTAAAAAAAAGAATAAAAACGTTCTTTGTATATTGTTATGGAATGATCTCTAAAATATATTGCTAAGTGGAAAAGAAAACAAGACACAACACTGTTTATAGTATGCCACCATTTGTGTAAAATGAGGAAAAGATATGTCCATGTCTACTATCTAGGTATAAAATACGTTCAGAAGGATACTGATAAAACTGGCAATATTGTTGACTATGGCAGGGATCACTGGGCAACTAGGGCATAGATTTTGAACTCTACTCGTCCTTTTTTTTAAAAAAATAAATTTATTTATTTATTTTTGGCTGTGTTGGGTCTTTGTTGCTGCATGAGGGCTTTCTCTAGTTGGCAGTGAGCGGGGGCTACTCTTTGTTGCAGTATGTGGGCTTCTCATTGCTGTGGCTTCTCTTGTTAGAGAGCACGGTCTCTAGGTGTGTGGGCTTCAGTAGTTGTGGCTTGCGGGCTCTAGAGCGCAGGCTCAGTAGTTGTGGCTTGCGGGCTTAGTTGCTCTGTGGCATGTTGGATCTTCCCGGACCAGGGATCAAACCCATGTCCCCTGCTTTAGCAGGCGGGTTCTTAATCATGTGGCACCAGGGAAGTCCCTCTACTCTTGTACTTTTTTGAACCATGTGAATAAATTGCCTACTAAAAAATAAATAAAATTATATTCTAAAAGAGTATATATTATATCCCAAAGTATAAAATAATTATCCATGAGTCCATACTGAGATATATATATATATATATATATATATGAACTACATTTGGATGAATAAATAAATGGTAAGAAATAGAAAAATCTCCAATACAGAAGAATTCCAAATAATTTATATAGATACTCTGCCTTGAAGGACAGGGAACATAAATTGTCATTTCTTAAGTGTGGGGTGTGCATAGTGACTTACTTCTAAAGAGTAGGTATTGGTGGGAGGGGGAAGTAGCTTTCCAGTGGAGAAACCTGACAAACATAACCTCAGCTAGATCATGAATGTCTACATCAGTGGTTATAAATGATGTTGATGGTAGGTACGCTTGATATGATGATATGTTGAGAATGGCACCTTACCTCTGAGGTCTTCTTCCCCCAAACCCATAACTCCAGTCTAATAATGAGAAAAATTCCAATAATGAGGCATCTGACAAAACACCTGAACAGTAGTACTCCTCAAAACAGTCAGAGTGCTCAAAACCCTGCAAAATCAGAGAAACTGTCACGGCCAAAAGGGGCCTAAGAAGATACGACGATTAAAGGAAATATGGTATCCTAAATGGGATCCTGGGGCAAGAAAAAGACATTGGGTAAAAAAAAAACTAAGGACTTCAGTTAATGATAATGTATCAATATTAGTTCATTAAGTATAACAAATGTACCATAGTGAAAATGTTAATAATAGGGGAAATTGGGTATGGAGTATATGGAAACTCACTGTACTTATTGTCTCAATTTTTCTATAACTCAAACTATTAAAAGTCTATTTTTTAAAAGAGTATATATAATAAATACACTGAATAATATAAAAGTAAATTTAAAATTCAGTTGTCCAGGGGCTTCCCTGGTGGCACAGTGGTTGAGAGTCTGCCTGCCGATGCAGGGGACACGGGTTCGTGCCCCGGTCCAGGAAGATCCCACATGCCGCGGTGCGGCTGGGCCCGTGAGCCATGGCCGCTGAGCCTGCGCGTCCGGAGCCTGTGCTCTGCGACGGGAGAGGCCACAACAGTGAGGGGCCCGCGTACCACAAAAAAAAAAAAAAAAAAAATTCAGATGTCCATGTCCTGTTCCCCAGAGCTTAACCATAAACCTGGGAAGAGAGGCTTAGCATCTTTTGCTTTAAGCGTTCTAGATACTTTCCCTAAGCATCTTTGCTGTAGATAACTTTGCTGCAGTCATTTTTGTTACAAACATTCAAATGTTTTGTTCATATATACTACAGTAGTACATGATTATGGTCAGTTGAATCTGGGTGCAGAACTGCAGAACAGAGGCCAACTGTCAAGTTATACATGGATTTTTGATTGCATAGGGGTCAGCACTCCTAGTGCACACATTGTTCTACCGTACACAATTTTTTGCTTATTCATTCCTCTTCTTGTTCATCATTCCACTTTTTCATTAAAATTTCTTCCTTCATTAAGAGAGGTATCAGTTTCTAAATACTAGGATGCATATTTGTAACTGAGCTTTGTATTGTGTTGTGAAAGCCTTCTACATTGTTTCTATCACATGTCTGTTGGTAGACATTGCAAAATTGTATGAGAAATGTGGGATCAACTCTGCACCTTTAAGGCCCTCGGCCTCTTTCTCCTCCAATGTGTAGTGTATTTTAAAATAAGAAACCAACTCTTGGTGCAGATCATCCTCATTCGTCAGCTCAATAAAGCAATCAATAATGTTGCTAACTAGAAGAAATGCTAATCTGTCATACAGAGTGAAGTAAGTCAGAAAGAGAAAAACAAATACCGTATGCTAACACATATATATGGAATCTAAGGGAAAAAAAAAAAAAGGTCATGAAGAACCTAGGGGCAAGACGGGAAGAAAGACACAGACCTACTAGAGAATGTACTTGAGGATATGGGGGAGGGAAGGGTAAGCTGTGACAAAGTGAGAGAGTGGCATGGACATATATACACTACCAAACTTAAAATAGATAGCTAGTGGGAAGCAGCCGCATAGCACAGGGAGATCAGGTTGGTGCTTTGTGACCACATTAGAGGGGAGGGATAGGGAGGGTGGGAGGGAGGGAGATGCAAGAGGGAAGAGATATGGGAACATATGTATATGTATAACTGATTTACTTTGTTATAAAGCAGAAACTAACACACCACTGTAAAGCAATTATACTCCAATAAAGGAGTTAAAAAAAAAGAAATGCTAATGAACTTTGAAACCAAACTGTCAACCAGTTATTTTATCTTTGATGGCAAAATTGCCTTATGGCCAATTAGTTATGTGGCAAAAATGCTTGCTGCAAAGAGGTCTATGGTAAAGATGCTTGGGATGAAAATACCAGATGTGATTTTAAGCTCCATAGATGATTCCAGTGTGTGACCAAAGGTGAGACATTGTCTTAGGAAATGGTCCTCTTGCTTGAAAACCAATTTCTGAATTTTTAAAAATCATGAACAGTCAATCCCTATATATTCAAATAATTTATTTTTTGTTTTTTTGTGGGGTTTTTCCTCAGTACAATTGTTTAGGTTTTTTTAAATGTGTGTTTATGTTTTATTTCCTTGTTTTCTTCTTTTTAAATGTTTAATATACTCATGCCTCAAGATTCATAATATTTTTAAAGGTTGGCCACAGTGTTTCCTGATGTTCAGTGACAATATTTAATATTCTCTCTGGCTTTTCTTCAGGCCACATTTTCTTTTACTTCATTTTGTGGGGACCTTTGTTTTCAGAGAATTCCTAAATATCCTGCTAAACACACCTGTAGATCATAATTATGAATAGCAGAAATCTCTTTTTCACAGGCTAGTTATTACATTTCCTCCCCCTTGGAATTCTGTAATTTCTCAATTATATAGATGAATATAGTGTGTAAACATTTGCTAGAAAGTTACTTTATTCCTTATCATCACTGAAGACTTCCCAGCTTGGTACACAAATGCTTATTTTAAATAAATATTCTTAATACTCCCTATAATTCTCTTTGTTTGCTCTTTGGTCTCTTAATAATGCTAATATGACTTCATTGGGTCACGTGTTTATCAAGATTATTTTATATGTATTTTTTCTAAGACATACATTTTTTATTTTAATATTTTTCCTCTCTCATTGATGTGTTTATTTAGTTATTTAGTTATGGGGACTTTTAGTTTGGTCAAAACAGTATAAGTGATTCATATAATTTACCAGAGGTAGTTTCTAGAGGGAAGTGTTCCTTGTTGTCTTGCTTTCCATCTTCTTACGGTAAAATCCAGACCCTGATACCTCTTTCCTGACTGATAGCTTCTGCCTTCTATTTAGGAGCTTGCTCTGTCTCTTCTTGTTCCAGTTCCTGCTACACAGTGCTATCAGCATTATCCCTTTAAAATACAGATTTGATCATGTTACTGCCTTGCTCTGGAACCCCTTGTCTCTCCCCCTTTGGATATAGAATAATATAAACCACTAGTGTTTCTTGATCATAGTGCTTCGTTTTTTATAAACATCAAGTAATTTAACTTTGATAAGAACCATTTAAAGTTAATATTCCTGTTGATCGTTGAGAGGTTAAGCAGCTTATGTAAGGTGCTGTAGTTGGTAGGTTGCAAAGCTTGGACCCAGCTCTGTTGATTCCAGGCTTCTCTGTTTGTATGGTCCCTGTTGGGCTCCTGTGTACTTTTTTGCCTTCTTTCTACCCACCCACTTCATTCTCCAATCGTATGGGTCCACTGACTTACCGTCTCTCCTTTACCTTGTACTTTCTCAATGATGACCCTTTCACTTTCACTTTCTACCCATGGAAACCTTGCTTCTCTTTATGATTCTGCTCAAATATCAATGTTGAAGTGATTGTCTACATTCCCAGTTAAAGTTTTTATTCCCTCTTCTAGAATTTTATTTTTCATTCTTGGCATTTCTCTTATCATGTTATATATTTGTTTTATTTCTCTTTTTACTAGATTGTGAGCCCCTGGAAGGCAAAGACTGACTGTCTTACCTTTACAAACCATAGGGCCTTACACTTAGAGGATGTGAATTTTTTTAAAAGTGAATTTTTAAAATGAGTTTTATTCATACAAATATTTTGTTAGAGATTTTGTAAGGATGGAATGTGAAATCCTTTTTATTAATCCTTAAGAATTATTGCAGCTAAGTTATGGGGATGTTTTACTTCCCATTAGATGTTTTCTAATTTAATAATAACTAAATCAAACTTAATAACATTTCAATTTTAAATTAAAATTTAATGAAAATAATTTTGATTCTATATTTTTACTCTTTTCAAAGGGAAATTTTTAAGCTGTTAGAGATATGTTTAAAGCATATTATGAGGTTTTATAAATGTTGGTAACTCAAATATTTGAAAAGAGAATGAGCATTATAAAAATTCTAAATATTTCTGCACTTTTTCATTATTTACTCAGTAGGTTTTTAAAAATGCAAATAAACTTTAAAATTTCTAATTAAGTCATTATTTTCAATTCTTAAAAATTCAACTTTTTCCCAAAAAATTGAGACTTTTAGAGATACATGTAAGAATTTTTAATGGGAAAATTAAGGTCACAAAATAAGATGAAGCTAGGTTGGTATCTGCACCTAAAACATATGCCGTAAGATCCTAGACTGATGTTAGAATTAGGCTACAAATTAGGCTTGGCGTTTTGCAGTGGGCAAAGTAAACAAGAAAACATGATTAGTTACGTGATCAAATTGTTCATATTATAAAACCAACCAGAGAAATTTCTTTTATGGGCCCTCACAAAGAAGGGCTACTATATGAAGTAGGTGAACCATCCTCAGCAACATCCCTGCAAAAATGCGTTTACAGTTTAGTGTGACAGATATTTATCAGGCCGTTCAGTGCAGGACAGTGACATACTGTATAGTGCGTTAAAGGATATTCTGTGAGGAGTCAAAATAAATCAGTGAGAGTATACAGTTTTGAAATCAGCTAAAGAAATTAGAACTGTCTGGAGCAGCATTTTGCAAGGTACTGATAGTTTAGAAAATGGTCTTTTAAAAAATTGTTTTAAAAATTAAAGTTATTTTGTAAGGCAAGTACTTAAAGTTGTCTCTTAAACAACTTTAGTAACTATAAAACATTTTAGACTCACACCGTCATATTTTAGTCCTTGGTATACTAATCCTCAAAGTGTCTCAGTAATGTAGTCACAAAATGTAGAAGCCTTGAAATATTTACACAAAGGGCATATGTCAACAGATCTGTAAGTCCTGCTCTGGGCAAAGATTTTTTGAAAAGAAAGCTACCATAAAGAATCATGTATTTGTAATTACAGTGAGTATATTAAAGAAAATATCAGATAAATGCTAGGAATTATAGGTCCATTTGGCAGAAATGTAGGAATTGGTACTCCTGTGACTGTAGTTTGGGAATTATTGATCTTCTACCAGCACTATTCAATAGAATTTACTGTGATGATGGAAGTGTTCTGTATCTCCACTGTCCAAAATGGTAGCCAGTAGCTGAGGTGGTGATTGAGCACATGGAATGTGGCTAGAGTGACTGAGGAACTAAACTTTTAATTTTATTTAACTTTAATTCAATTTAAATAACTGCATGTGGCTGGTAGCTAACCGTATGGGAAGCTCAGTTCTAGAGGACAGGAAAGACTGCTTATCTTTCAGGCTTTGTAAGAGAAGCACTAAGTTCAAGATTGTATTCTCCATCAGTAACTGAATAAAGAAATTCTGTACTTCTAAGAAACACATGTTTTAAGATAATCAACGATTATTTATATTGCTTACTTTTATATTTTTGAACTTGAGAATTAACCAGGATGCACATGGTTGATCTTTTTGGATATTAATAGAATTGTTAGCAAATAGTGTTAGGCTAAAAACTACATTTAAAATTATTTTATAAGGTTGAGACATTTACTTATAAAAACAGAAAGCTGTAGGTATACTGATATAGGACCATTTTCCTGCAGTTTCCAGAGTGTGGATTCTTTGGCATGTATGACAAAATTCTTCTCTTTCGCCATGACATGAACTCAGAAAATATTTTGCAGCTGATTACCTCAGCAGAAGAAATACATGAAGGAGACCTAGTAGAAGTTGTTCTTTCAGGTAAGTAAATAGTTTATTTTGTTGCCTTTCTTTTCAACGAGCCTTATTTTTTGCATTTAACTAAATGCTGTGTTCAATTATACTTTGTGCTACAGTTGCTTACTTCTTTCATCTGTAATAACTATGTGATTTTTACTTTCAGGAAGGTTATATCACAGATGAGAAAGTAGGAAAATAAGCCCTGAATTACTTATTTGAGTGTTACTAAGCTAAGGGAATTTATCAGTTGAACCAGAAGAGGAATATGTTCATCTCTTGAGTCAAAGAAATAAAACAATTACACTGAAATTCTGGTCCCTTTCCCCGTTTCTTTGAAGAGCATAGAAGAGAATTAGGGTTCAGAAAAGAAAATGAGAAAAAAAGGTGAAATAATGAAGATTTGGAAGAGGAAACTGCAATACTGGTTGATTCCATGACTTAAATAATGCTCCTTCTCTTTTTGTTCTCTGTGGACATTTTCTTATTCTCTCCTTTCCTCTCTCACCCATTCTTGCCATCCATTGTCTTTAGCTCCTGCTATTATCTCATCCAACAAGTGGGCAGGATTGTTAGTGAGAAGTGTAAAGGAACAGAGAATGTATATAGTAGGCCTGCAAAACTTCTTGTTTGGCAGCAAAGGAAAGAGGGAGGAAGAGAGGAGAAGGGGAGGGAGGAAAGGAAAGAAATGGAAGAGAAAGAAAGGAAGAAAAGCCAGTCAGGAGTCCAGAGTCCTGCCACCATTTTTTTTCCTCTTCCCAAATTCATATTTGCAGCTTGTTCTTGAGATCCTCTCTATCACCTTTCCTTATTAGTCTCTTATCCTTCCCATTCATCTTCTCTGCCACAACCCCAAATTCTATACACATCGCAATCCTTGTCTTTCTTTTCACTCCAGAGGGGCTTCACTCCCGGTCCTCCCTGGAGGTCATGCTCACATCTATTTCTCTTTTGCCCTGGACCCTACATCAGGCCACGGGGATATCCACTAATGACTTGCAGGTAGTGTTGAGAGGATGTCTGATGGTGGTTGCGTCTGCTGCTGTTGGCTTGCCCACAAAGGGGAGAAGAGTCTCTTTATCCTGACCACTAGGACTCTGGAGAACAGAGTGTATCCTGGGATCCTAAATTAGAACTGAGTGTGTTTCCCACAGAAACATTGCTATAACTTAATGTTAAGTTCCGCAATTTTTTTTTAACTTTAGTGTTCTATTTCCCAGTACATTATAAGTTAAATAGTTTTTAACTAGCTAAAATAAATCTTGACAATTATTTGCAATGTTACCACTCCGAGAAAATGCTTTTGGAGGTCAAAATACCTACCTATAGACCTACTTTTGGAGCTCAAATTATTTGAAGTTGGTGAAGTTCCTAAAATAGAGTTTGAAAACCACAATATTAGCTGCTGAAAATAATTTATTTTTATGGTCAGATGAAACTTTCAGAAAAAAAGATTCTGTGTACTTTGACAAATGAATATGGTCAATGTTCTTAATCTCATCACAATTACAAGTACAGGGTTTATTTGAATATTTTTCTTTTTTAAAAGCTTTGGCCACAGTAGAAGACTTTCAGATTCGTCCACATACTCTCTATGTACATTCTTACAAAGCTCCTACTTTTTGTGATTACTGTGGTGAGATGCTCTGGGGATTGGTACGTCAGGGACTGAAATGTGAAGGTATGTGTTCTAAATTTTTGTTTCATTTGAAATAGGATTTCACATTTGCGTTCAGTAATCATCAATGAAAAAACAAGATCATTGGTAGTGACTAGGTAGTACCCAAGGTTTAGAATTGGAGAGGTATGGTTATCCTGTATTAGAATTACCAGGGGGTGGGATGCGGGTGCACATTTCTGATTAGTCAATAAATTTTTTCTGTAAAGGGCCAGAGAGTACATATTTTAAATTTTGCTGGCCATTTGGTCTCCTTACAATGACTTAACTTTGCTGTTGTATTGATAGCATGAAAATAGCCATAGACAGGTTGTAAACAAATGAGTATGCTGTGTTCCGATAAAATTATTTATGAACACTGGAATTTGAATTTAATATAATTTTCACATGTCATAGGAGTAATTTGGTACACAGTCTACAGTTTGCTGAAGTTCTTTAAGCCAGAGGTTCTCAAACTCTATCGTGTACCAGAATCACCTTGAGGACTTGTTGAAACATACTTTGCTAGGCCCCATCCCCAAAGTTTTTGATTCAGTAGGTCTGTGGTGGAGCCCAGTAATTTAGATCTCTAACAAATTCTCAGGTGCTGCCTTGAGGAGCACACTTGAAGAAACCACTGCTTTAGCCAACTTAACCTTTCTAAATAACCTTTCTACATGTTTCCTATTCTTCTTAGCTTGTCATCTGGGTTCTTCATTAGGATAACTATTGCTGCCAGAGAAAATAAATAAAGGAAGCACCTATTTTTTTATGTACACACTTATATAGTAAAGTTAAAAAAAATTTTTTTAACCTTTTAAAATATATTTAGGCTGTGGATTAAATTACCATAAACGATGTGCCTTCAAGATTCCAAATAACTGTAGTGGTGTAAGAAAGAGACGTCTGTCAAATGTATCCCTGCCAGGACCTGGCCTCTCAGTTCCAAGACCCCTGCAGACTGAATATGTAGCCCTTCCCACTGAAGAGGTATGTATTCTAAGGTAATAGAGGGCATTTTACTACTTACTCCTTACGTTTCTGCAGGATATATAACATCATCTTAAAACATAAGTTATATACTGAAAAATAGTAACATTCCTACACTTAAGAAACTTAAAATGTATTACTGTAGACAGGGCTTACCAATAGTCATGAATTGCATTTTGTATACTTCGTGATAACCTTATCACTTGGACCATAAGATCAACCTCCTAACCAGTATCCCGACTCCTGGTCTCCACACTTCACTACAGCTTAATATACAACAGCTCTGATTAGATTACTCCCCACTAGGACACCTTTATATATTCTATGTTTCCGACAGTCTGTAATATTCATCATTCCTTGAACACACCCTTTCCCCCCTACATTTGCTCTTTTTGGTATCTATCCTACATGCTTTTTTCCAGACCTAGCTCAGCAGCTACCTTACCTGATTCCCCTTTACCTAGAAGTTACTTTTCTGAATGACATAGCACTTTTCAAATCTCCCTAATGGTGTGTATAGCATTCTACCTTAATATCATAGTGTTTGTAGCTTATGATCTATTTAGAGAGGACAATATTCACGACTTTGTTTGCCCCATCATGCCCAGCACCATACCTTGTACTTCTGGGCACTCACTCATAAATGAATGACTGTTTGAGTGACACCACTGATTACTGATCCTTAATATTCCAGCGAGGTTTATTAGTAGATCTCTATACCATGAGACCGCTGGGACTCAGAACAGTCAAGTGACTTGACTGAAGTCACAGAGCAAATTAGTAAGCAATATTAGAATTCAACCCAGATCTGATTATTTGTAAATCAGTGACTTTTCCTCATATCTTGTACCCCTCAAGGGTAAATGTAGTAGATCAGGGAAGAAAGAAATAACCACCTATTCATTTGGTACTACTTAAAATGACTTCCATCTATACATTACAATCTTAACATTTAGTTATTTCTATAACCCCTTTGGTCTTCTGTATATTAATGGCAAAATCAAGTCTTTGGGCTGTTGTCTTGACACCCTCGTCACAAGATTTTGCTAAACCGAGGCACTGGAGTAAAAGCTTCTGAAATTCTTTCACAAAAATCCCATATTTCCATATTGCGTAGCCCTACTATGAGATTTTTAAAGTAGAAGAAGAATGCTGTAGCATTAGGAACTGAGAGCAAAGAGTTACTATAAACACATACAAAAGCTTGGGGAAAGATTGGTAATAGAAAAGTTAATACATTTTATACACAAACTGCACAGGAAACTTAGCTAAGATTGGGAACTGTAGGATGAACACATGTTGTTTTGAGAACCCCACAAATGATACTGGTGTGTCAGCCATACCCACTGAGTATTGCAAGATTAGGAAATGGCAGGACAGAGCAGATGAATAATGTATTATTCATTCATTTATATTTTATCCCAAAGATGAAACTTCCTTAGGGAAATATGAGAAGTAGAGTGACATGTTTGAATTGGTTAGATTGTGCAGAGTATTTTAGAACAAGTAGAAATTGTAGAGAGGAATCTCAGGGTTACATTTGTCAGTCCAAGCGTGCAGTCTCAAAATTATGAATAAGGTACAGTAAGAGAAGAGCTGAGAGCTCATGGAGGAAAATCAGAGGGAAGAAAGAGTAGTAAATGAGTATACTCTAAAGGAACGAAGGAGATAGCAGTGTGGAGATGGGAGCAGTCTGAACCTGAATCTGAACCAAGTTTAGAGAAGCACTAACTCTAAGTGGCTGCCCAGTAAAGAGCCTCCTAACTTCTCAGGTGCCAGTCTTCACGCTGGCTGCTTCACTTAGCTTTTCTGTGTAATCCTTACCCCTGTCCTGGAAGGTTATAGCTGTTATCCTGATTTCGTATGTAAGGCACGAGGAAAAGTTTCTAAGGAGTCAAGATATTAAACTTCATTGACTACTAGATAAGAAAAGGCCAGTTGGAATAGAGGCCTTTGAATCTGACTCTGGGGTTGTCGTCGTTTACACGTAAGAAGGCAGCTTCTGTTAGTTTCTGAAGTCAGTCTAGAGGGAATCAAGTAAAGAGATGGAGAGGCAGAAGAAGATAGACTGTTCATTGAATTTGGTTAAAATGGAACCACTGAGATTAGAGAAACCAGAATTGAGTGATGGCTATTTGGAGATGAGAGAGATCAATGTTCATTGCAATGCATTTGGGAAGTTTTTTTTTTTTTGGCCGTGCCGCACAGCTTGTGGGATCTTAGTTCTCGACCAGGGATCAAACCCACGCCCTCAGCAGTGAAAGCGCAGAGTCCTAACCACCGGACACCAGGGAATTACCCATTTGGGAAAATTCCTGAGGGGTAGGACAGAATCAAAGTAGAAAGAAACTCCTGGGCCTAAGTGTACACATAAAAGTAGAGATAGTTCTTTCATTGAATAATGTTCCAAACTCAAATATATATAATTGGGGAATTGCCCCCTTTAAATGCTTTTATTGCGTTTATTGTTTTACATGATTGAGAGTTGGCAATATTGTTATGAAGTTTTTGTGAGCAATACTTCAGCCAAAATTAGTTTAAGCCCACACTGTGGAAATAATTACTTTTAGAAGATTTCTGGTTATACAGTAATAAGAAAGAAATAAGAGTTTAAGCTAAGCAGTAATTTGTAAAGAGAGACATTAAAGCAAAGTAAGAAAAGAACTTTCATTTAATTCTAGTTACTCTCGTCTGAGTGCTCACATTTTAACCAAGTGCTCTAGGTAATTCTACCAACATTCTCTGTCCTCCAAATTCTGGTTAAGTCCTCTGTACCTTTCCTGCCTTCCTCACTAAATAGACGGTAAACCACTGTTACTGGTAAGATTGCAGTATGTGCCCAGGTATGCTGGGATTGGGAAAAGGTTAAGAATCGCTGGACTGGGCTTCCCTCGTGGCGCAGTGGTTGAGAATCCACCTGCCAATGCATGGGACATGGGTTCGATCCCTGGTCCAGGAAGATCCCACATGCCGCGGAGCAACTAAGCCCGTGCACCACAACTACTGAGCCTGTGCTCTAGAGCCTGTGACCCACAACTACTGAGCCCGCATGCCACAACTACTGAAGCCCGCGCGCCTAGAGCCCGTGTTCCACAACGAGAGAATTCACCGCAGTGAGAAGCCTGTGCACTGCAACGAAGAGTAGCCCCTGCTCACCGCAACTAGAGAAAGCCCGCACGCGGCAACGAAGACCCAACACAGCCAAAAATAAAATAAATAAATTTATAAAAAAGAAGAATCACTGGACTGCTATGTAGAAGACCCAGGTCTAAGTTTTGATTTTAATACTAATGCTTTAGTAGTATTAATCCCTTTGAGCCCGTTTTTTCATATGTAAAATAGGGCTAATAACATAAATAACTACTTGTACTAGACATGAAAAATTGGGTGGCTCCTACAACCACAGTCCCCTGAGTAGTTCCTTATAAACATGCTCTGTACCATGTCCCTGATACCCCAATCCCAGCAGGACCTGACAAAAGGCAAAACTGGCTAAATCAGCCTTTCCATGTTACATGTTTTAAACTTGAGACAAACTGAGTGGTAGAAGCAGAAGCAAGAGAAGCACAGTGTTGAGTCACCACTAGACTAGGGGGCCAGGGATGAGCAAAAGCTTAAAGCATCTGTTTCTAGTTCCCACTGGCTGCTTTATCAGCTCTGCAGAATCACTGTGGTGCTCCTTTTGCTGAAGGTGGTGTGTAAATGGAGGAGGGGTGGGCCACACTAGAGCAGGATACCTTAGACAGCTGAAATATGTAAGTTTGGTTCGTGTTTTAACATTCTTTTTGTACTTTATTTATTTATTTATTTAATTTATTTATTTTTGGCTATGTTGGGTCTTCATTGCTGTGCGTGGCCTTTCTCTAGTTGCGGCGAGCAGGGGCTACTCTTCATTGCGGGGCTCAGGCTTCTCATTGTGGTGGCTTCTCTTGTTGCGGAGCACGGGCTCTAGGCGCGCAGACTTCAGTAGTTGTGGCTCACGGGCTCTAGAGCGCAGGCTCAGTAGTTGTGGCACATGGGCTTAGTTGCTCTGTGGCATGTGGGATCTTCCCAGACCAGGACTCGAACCTGTGTCCCCTGCATTGGCAGGCAGATTCTTAACCACTGTGCCACCAGGGAAGTCCCATCTTTTTGTACTTTTCTTAAACTGCTTCATAATTTTCTTTAGAACATTTCTGGCTACACTTTAGTGAAAAACTATCCATCAGAGGCTGTATCTGTGTTATTTTTATAGTGCTGTCCTCCAATGGTCAGTCCTTTTCTTTTTCCTTCTTCCTACTCTTTTCAAAAAAGCCTTTTGTTTTCTCCTCCCTTCATTTCTCCTGTACACTTCTCTATCTCTTGGTTTTTTCTGGCTTCTTTTGCTTCTAGTGGTTGAACATATCAATGTACCATGACTCAGCTTCTCTGAGTTACAGACATTACCAGTTATAGAAGGAAGTTCTGGCAGTGAAGATGCAAGCAGCTACAACAAAATCTGTTATACATCTAGGTGGTAGTTAGGTATTTGGATTTTGTTCTTGAGAATACAGACTGTATTCTTTTTCATATTTCTGATATAGAGCCTGGCCAGTTATAATCAGTGAATGCTGAATTAATATGATGAACCATATTCATCTGACCTATAACTTAAACTGATTATTTCCTTTGTATACTTAGAAAGGTTCATAGTTAAATAATCCATTTATCCCTCAGATTACACAAAAAAATTTAACCAACATCACCTTTAACTTTCCTTTTTGCTCACCTAAGAGAAAAAACCCAAATAATTGGAAAATACTTAAAATATTAAGGAACTTCCTAAAGCATAATTACTACGGGTAAAGTTGTTTTAGTTTGTATCTGCCATTGTTTGTATCATCAACATTAATTAAACTTAGATTTTCACATGCTTGTTTTAGTATTTGTTAAAATAAATTAGAAAAACTAAGGCTTGTTTCAGAATGTTTTCAGACGTTGTATTCAGTAACTCAGCGTGAGCAGCACTAACATTTTCTGAATTTACTTAATTTTCCTGTGACTAATTTCTTGGTAAGGTTTTTGAAGGTATTTGAACATGTTATAAATTCATTTTAAGTTCTGTTTTTTATTTGTAAAATGTCATATGTGCCTGGAAATAATAGTTAATCAGTGAATATATGTATGTGAGGATGAAAATATCTTTTTGTTTTCTAGCATAAATAATAGCAAAAAAAGTCTGCACTTTTCTCATTCAAGGGTCGGTAAGCTAAGCTTCCAAAGGAAACTGCTGAGATGCACATTTTTAGGTTTTTGGCTTTAGTGTTCGAAATAAATGACTTTTGTGGTCAAGTCCTGATCTTAATACTTTGTTTTTAATATCGACTTACACTTATAGAAATTACTTATGTTTTAGTCACATGTTCACCAGGAACCCAGTAAGAGAATTCCTTCTTGGAGTGGTCGCCCAATTTGGATGGAAAAGATGGTCATGTGCAGGGTAAAAGTTCCACACACATTTGCTGTTCACTCTTATACCCGTCCCACCATATGTCAGTACTGCAAGCGGTTACTGAAAGGCCTCTTTCGGCAAGGAATGCAGTGTAAAGGTAGGATTGGATGTTTTTCTTAAGTAAAATTTATATTTGTTTTTGTTAGCAAATACAGGTTTAAAATATTTTTTATTTCAGAAGCATTAAGCAGATACCTGTAAATTGGGCTCATACTTAACTTAAAAAAGATAAAATTAATATGCACGCACCTGCATGCGACGACTAGTATCTGCAATATGTGTATTCTGTACCAGGAGCTGTGCTAAAGAAAAATTAGAGTATAAACAGAAAAACTAGAATTTGGATCTGAGGTGTGGCTGCTTAACACTTGCCAATATGGAACAGTTAGTAAGCAGATAAGCTAATATTTGACCATAAGTCTTTCTAATTTCAAAGCCAGACACTACCCAAAATACAAAATAATGCCCTCCTCTTGCCATTAAATATTCATACACACACATGCACACCAACATATTACAGGTGTTTTGTTGTTTTTGTTTTTTTTTTCTAATTACGTAGCTATGGAGCTGTACAAAAATTGTCATTCCAGACAGTAATCACACTGAAATAGGCAGACTATAGTAGAAGCCAGTGGAATTGTAATGGGGACCACCTGTATTTGGATACTAACCCAGAACACTATCATAGTATTCCAAAAACATCTCTTAATGAACTAGGTTTTTAACAGAACAATGGAACAAGGTTTTCCTCTAGTTACATAATGTTTTAATGCTTTTTAAAGATGTTTTTGTCTTTTTGTCACATATCTTCTTCTCAACAGTGCTACACAATTATGTGAAACCAAAATAGAGTTCAAATATGTTTTAAGGCATTGAGCCAGGATAAGACATAACTAATTTGTCTATAATCTTATGTACTTATTTTTCATGTGATTATTCTAATAGTTCTTGATACTATACTTTTTATATAGAACTATTTGTGGAATTGAATTACCTAGTTTTACCTAGGTAAAACATTACAGTTGAGATCTTTGCAACAATAAATCCTGTTTACAATGTTGAATCAAATAATTATATGTAAATTTAACTTAAATATATAAGAAAACTTTTCTTGGCAATATATGGCTACATAGGATAATATCAAATAGAGAATAGGTTGTACATTTGTTGCCAATATTTAATAACCATCAGGCAGGCTTAATGTTGAAATTTTATTTCAACAGCTTACTTTTGAATATGAGTCAATATATAAATTAATACTTTAAAATATCAACACTAAAGTGGATTGGCAGGCAGCCACTAAGGAATGTTTTGGGAAAGAACATTAAGAACAGATGTACAAATTCTAGCCAGCAGATAATTTTAGTAAAGGTAGTAAATAACACCGTTCTGCTGAGCAGAACAGAAACATTCTAAAACCACATGCAAAAAAATACAGTATTTTATAAAGGAACTAAAATAAATATGTAGATTAATGAATTTTGAAATAAAATCAGTGAACTCTACCACTGGGTTATTAGTTTAACTTCTTAGAGCTCTAAAAGAATAGTGTTTTATGCTTATATTTGTTCAGAAAATATCAGGTTATATTTCTCTTCAAGTATTTTAGTTATCTATGAAAAAATCATAATTTAGGGATCCTTGTATTTTTATAATATGAATTAAGATACTTAAAAAGTAAAGTAGTCATTTTCATTCACTTGTCAAGCTAAGAAAAAAAATAGTTAAAACAGTTATGCTGGAACGTTTAAGAAAACATACAATTCTAAGAACAGCAGTTCATTTATTCATTCATCTGTTTATTTTCTACTTTGTTACGTTAAAATTTCAAGGCAGCTTATATAAGCATATATAGAATAAAAGAAAGCATAAACTAATTAATAAAAACATAAGTAGGAATATGGAGAAGTATAAATGCCTGTCATTAGAACCTACATACTTGGCTGCAGGTGGGCCACAAATTTGGCTCTACATTTCAAAGGGAAAGGGAAACCTTGTTATTTTCAGAATTTGCAAATCTCATGAGATAAAAAACTAATTATTTAAGATGTATGCAAGATATTAATATCATATATGAATTTCTTAGGGTCTCTTATTTTTAAAGACATTACTATATAATGCAAGTTTTATCCTCCACCAAAATATTAATTTCATGGAGCTTTTTCTTGTAATGACCTTTGCCCTGTGCTATTGGCATGATTCCCAGAATTTTCTTGAATCACAGGGGTTACAGAATTATTCTAAAGCAGGACTTGAAATTATTTTTACCCATTTATTGTTGGTAGAAGTATTTCGAAGGTTGTGTTAGACAGTAGTTATAGCAGTGGGTCTCAATTTTAATATTAACTAAAGAAGTCATTAAAGCACACATTTCTCAGCCCCACTCCCAGAGTTACAGATGTTAGGGGTAGGGCCCAAGAACATGCGTTTCTAACAAGTTCTCAAATGATACTGCTACTGCTGGTCTGATGGCCACAGTTGGGGACCACTGAGTTACACAGTAGTATGGTACAGTTGGGATCTGACACTGATCTGCAATGCAATCAGCTCTGAGGTTCTTGCAGGCTGAACAGAGCCATTTTGTAATGCAGGTGAGAGACCTTGTGCATGAGAAGCTCAGGCCTTCCTTACAGGGTTGTATGGGAAAGCCCTTACTAATTCCTAATAAATGGTTGTAGAATTGCAATCCCTTTTCTGCATGTGCACCAGGTCCTAATAATTAGGAATTGAAAGTAAGTGCCTGACATATGTTGGAAAGGAATTTAATCAGCCTGGGAAACTCTTAAGGGGTATGTGGAAAGAAGAATGTGAGGTAAGGGAAGGAAACATGGAGCTGTAGCAACATTTTGGCAAAGTGTTATACAAGTAGTATAAACTTCATTTTACAGATATAGAAACTGAGCCCTGAGGGATTAAACAACTGTTTAAGAGGTAGTTTCAGAATTTGAAACCAGACCTTTAATCCAAAGCCTGAGTTCTTAGTAGAGGAAATCTTTATTATTTCATCATCATTATTAATAATACTCTGTGTGTGAGTAAAGAAAGTCTTTAACCATATTCTGATACTGCCTGACATTTTTATATAAATTAATAAGGTGAATATTTTATTTTAGATTGTAAATTCAACTGCCATAAACGATGTGCATCAAAAGTACCGAGAGACTGCCTTGGAGAGGTTACTTTCAATGGAGGTAAAAGTCCTTTTCTTAATTTCCAGAAAAGATCACAATTCTTTTGTGTATTATCTTTGTATAAGGTTATATTTGAATATTTTATTTTGCTTACTTTGTTTTTTAACTTTGACTTTTTTCTGATTTAATAATCAAGCAAAATACGGAGATCAGTAACAGTATACTTTTAATTATACCTTTCCGTCTTACCTTTAACCACCTACCACTCTGTAGTCTAATGTGACCAGTGTTGCTGCATATCCTCTTTTATCTTTAATACTTATTTTATAACCCTGCTGTTCTTAGAACTATTTCATATTTCTAGTATTTATTGACTGCTTACTGTATGTCAGGCATTGTTCTAAACTCTTTACATATATTGACATTTAAACTTAAGAACAACCTTTTGAGATAAGGACTTACAGATGAGTAAACTTAAACACAAAAACATTAAATTAAATAACTTGCCCAAGAAATACAACCAATAAGTGGTAGAGTTGGGATTTGAACCCATATGGTCTGGTTTCTTAGTCCATAGTCTTTTAGAACTTAATGTACTGTCTCACTTTCTCTTTCTCCATCAAATAATCATTAGCGAAACATTTTTGCTTTTTACCATTTTTTTTTGTTTTTGTTTTGTTTGTTTTCTCTTTTCAATATTATATCACTTAAAGTGATTACCGTTTTTGGAAGGAAGGAGTAATGACTCTAAACTTTCAGCATAATTTTTCCGAAACATTTACATGAATAGTAAAAATTGAATGTAAGTAGTTCTGTAGAAGAAAAGCATAAGGAGTGGAAATTAAGCTCCTTAAGAATTTAACATTTTCTCTTATGGCATGTTTTCTGTGGTTGCTATTTAACACCATTGACAGAGCATGATTGGTTTTCTCATTTCAGTTGCTTGGAATTGATGCAGTTTTTCAATGATTAAAGTCTTTTCTAGATTTATCCAGTTCATGTATTTTTGTACTTCTCTACCTTTTGACAAATGGATATGAAATACTATTTTATTTATTTTAATGTGCATTTGTCTTTATATTAATGAGTTTGAGCATCTTTCAGATGTTTACTGGTTAATTATGGGTTTTTCCCCTATAAGTTACCTGTTCATATGCTATATATTCTACTAATTCTTTGTCAGCTTTATTGAGATATGATTTGTATACCTTACAGTTCACACATTTAGTTTATTCACAGTTATGCAGCCATCACTACAATCTAATTTTAGAACATTTTCATCATCCTGAAAAGAACTCCATACCTATTAGTAGTCACTTCCCATCCACTCTTCCCCATTAGCCCTGGCAACCACTAAATCAGCTTTTATCTCTGTGGGTTTGTCTATTCTAGGCATTTCATATAAATAGAACCATACAATGTGTAGTCTTTTGTGACTGGTTTCTTTCATTTAGCATAATGTTTTCAAGGTTCATCCATGTAACATGTATCAATACTTCATTCTTTTTTTATTGATGAATAATATTCCTCTGCATGAATAGACTACATTTTATTTATCCATTCACCAGTCAGTCGATGGTCCTTTGAGTTGTATCTCCTTTGGAGCTATTATGAACAGTGCTTCTATGAACACTTGAGTACTGATGAGTACGTATGTTTTCCTTTCACTTGGGTAGATAGCCAGTAGTGGAATTGTAGAGTCATATGGTAACCCTGTGTATAACATTTTGAAGACTGCCAAACTGTTTTCCAAAGCAGCTGTACCATTTTACATTCCCACCAGCAGTGTATGAGGATTCTAATTTCTGTGTATCCTGCACCACTTGTTATTGTCTGTCATTTTGGTTATTGCCATCCCAGTGAGTATGGAGTGATGTCTCATTGTTGTTTTGATTTGCATTTCCCAGATATTGCATATCTTTTTATATACTTATTGGTCATTTTTACATCTACTTTGGAGAAATATCTATTCTTGTCCTTTGCTCATTTAACTAGGTTACTTATCTTTTTATTATTGAGTTGTAAGAGTTCTTTAAGTATTCTGGATACAAGTCCCTTGTTTGATATATGATTTGAAAATGCTTTCTCCCACACTGTGTGCTGTCTTTTCACTTTCTTGAGGTATCATTTGCAGCAGAGAAGTTTTTAATTCTGATGAAGTCCAATTTATTTATTTTTTTCTTTTGTCACTTAGGTTTTTGGTGGTATATCTAAGAAGGCTTTGCCTAACTCAAGGTCACAAAGATTACTCCTATGTTTTCTTCTAAGAGTTTTATAGATTAAGCTCTTACATTTAGGTCTGTGATCCACTTTAAGTTAATTTTTGTAATTGGTTTAAGGAAGAATTCCAATATCATTTTTTTTGCATGTAGATGTCCAGTTGTCCTAGCACCATATACTGAACAGACTATTCTTTCTTCATTGTATTGTCTTAGACCCTTGCAGAAAATCAATTGACTAGATGTGTAATAGTGTTAGCTAATCTTTTACTTTGCTTCTAGTATCTTTCGGCATGTCAGAATTTAAAATTATAATGCAATCAAATTAATTTTCTGCCTTATGGTTTGTACATTTTATATTGTCCTAAGAAATATTTCTTTATCCTGAATCATAAAAATATTTTCCTATATTTTCATTTAAGAATTTTAAAACTATTTTTCACATTTAATACACTGTCTCTGTTTAGGTGTATTGATATTCCATTAATATAAAATTCTGAATTCATTTAAAACTTTGCCAGAACCTTCTACTCTGGGAACAGATACAGATATACCAATGGATATTGACAGTAGTGACATGAACAGTGATGGTAGTCGGGGCTTGGATGACACAGAGGAACCATCTCCCCCAGAAGATAAAATGTTCTTCCTGGATCCATCTGATCTTGATGTGGAAAGAGATGAAGAAGCTGTTAAAACAATCAGGTAACGTGTGTGTAAGGATTGCAAGCTACTTCCAAATGCAGGGTCAGTCCAGGAGCTATGTTAAGAAAGAACAAGCCACATCTCTTTAAGTGGGACCTAAAATGTAATTTAAAATCGGTTAAATTGTGCCTAATACTTTTACATGTACCACAGTATTTTTCTGAAGTAAATTATATTACTCTTGCTATCCACTCAAGATGGGAAGGTATGAGAATCCTGTTTTCTTAAAGAGGAAAATGCTTTATTTAAATATAGTCTAGATATGATATCTAGCTGTAGAGCATCCACCACAAAGTGCCAAAATTGAACCATCAGTTGAAGCAACCAATTTCTTCACACAGGCAGATTACCTGATGTTGGAAACACCAGTAAGAATCTATATCTGAGAATGTTGCACAAAGATGATGGTGATGAATTTGGGGACAGTTTTCATATTACAATTACTCTATTAGCACTTTGTAAAAATGCTACCAGATTATAAGACTTAAATATCTTCCTATGTTTATAGAAATTCAGTTTTTTATAGATACAGCCTATAGGATATACTACTTTGTGATAAAATTTATCATGCTGCCTAGGGTAGGAAGATTTCTAGCAGCAATCCCAAATGAGACCCTCTCCCAGGCTCCAGATTTTCCAAATGGGGAGGATTCTTTCTGCTCTATTCATTGTTTTCTTTTCTTTTCTTTTTTTAATAAATTTATTTATTTTTGGCTGTGTTGGGTCTTCGTTGCTGTGTGCAGGCTTCCTCTAGTTGCGGTGAGCCGGGGCTACACTTCATTGCGGTATGCAGGCTTCTCACTGCGGTGGCTTCTCTTGTTGCAGAGCATGGGCTCTAGGCGTGTGGGCTTCAGTAGTTGTGGTGCATGGGCTCAGTAGTGTGGCTTGCAGGCTCTAGAGCGCAGGCTCAGTAATTGTAGCGCGTGGGCTTAGGTGCTCCGCGGCATGTGGGATCTTCCCAGACCAGGGATTGAACCCGTGTCCCCTGCATTGGCAGGCGGACTCTTAACCACTGTGCCATCAGAGAAGTCCCTCATTGTTTTCTTATGTTTTGTGACCCTCCAGAAAAATGTGATGACAAATAATGATGACTTACAGTATTATCTTAGTCTTTTATAAATTAACTATGTATCATCATAACAGGACTAATTTATTTTCTTCTTTTTAAGCCATTGTTTATCTTCCTAAGATATTTTGAAGAATTTTAGCTTAATTATCTTTAAAAGGGCTTGATGAGCTTACAGTATTTATGATTTTTTAAGTTGAAGTTGTAAATATTTGTCATAAATTTAAAATATCTTTTAGTCCATCAACAAGCAATAATATTCCGCTAATGAGGGTCGTACAATCCATCAAGCACACAAAGAGGAAGAGCAGCACGATGGTGAAGGAAGGGTGGATGGTCCATTACACCAGCAGGGACACCCTGGTCAGTAATCACAGGCATTTTATTATGGTAGTGAAACTTTGTTATGTGCTTTATTTTGTGCATTTTTAAAATCAAAATGAGAATGAGATATATATTAAGACATCATAGTACTGGAACTATCATTACATTTGTAAAGAATATTTCAAAGGTGGAATATTTAATGTACTATTTTTATAAACTGGTAGAGCAGTAGAGATTCAAAGCAGGGGGTCTGGTGGTATAACACCAAATGCACAATCTATGAAAGAAATAATTGATAACACTGGATTCATTAAAATAAAAAACTTCTGCTTGGCAAAAGACAATGTTAAAAGATTGAGAAGGCAAGCCACAGACTTGGAGAAAATATTTGCAAAAGAGACATCTGATAAAAGACTGTTCTCCAAAATATACAAAAAACTCTTAAAATTCAACAGTAAGAAAACAAATGACCTGATTAAAAAGTGTGCCGAAGACCTTAACACGTACCTCACCAAAGAAGATACTTAGATGGCAAATAAGAATATGAAAAGATGCTCCATATCATATGTCATCAGGCAAATTAAATGCAAATTAAAACAGTGACATACTACACACCTGTTAGAATAGCCAAAAACCTAAACACTGAGAACACTAAATTCTGGCAAGATTAGAGCAACGGGAACTTTCTTTGACTGCTAGTAGGAACACAAAATGGTATTGCCGACTTTTGAAGACAGTTTGGCAGTTTCTTACAAAACTAAAATGCTTTTACCATGTGACCCATATGTTGTACTCTTTGCTGTTTACCCAAAGGAGATAAAAACTTACGTTCATACAGAAACCTGCATATGGATATTTATAGGAGCTTTATTAATAATTGCCAAAAACCTGGAAGTAATAAATGTCCTTCAGTAGGTAAGTGGATAAATAAACTGTGGTATATCCAGACAATGGAATATTATTCAGCACTAAAAAGCAATGAATGAGCTGTTAAGCCATGAAAAGACATGGAGGAATCTTTAATGTATATTACTAAGTGAAAGAAGCCAATGTAAAAAGATTACATACTGTATGATTCCAACCATATGATATTCATTCTAGAAAAGGCAAAACTATGGAGGCAGTAAAAAGATCGCAGTTAGGGGTGGAGACTTGTAAGTATGAATAGGCATAACACAGAATTTTTAGGGCAGTGAGAATACTCTATATGATACCATGATGATAGATACATGTCATTATGCATTTGTCCAAACCCATAGAATGTACAATACCAAGAGTGAACCATAATATAAACTGGACTTTTGTGATTATGATGTGTCAGTGTAGGTTTATCAGTTGTAACAAATGTGCCACTCTGATGAGGGGTATTCATGATGAGGAGGGTTACACATGCGTTGGGACAAGGGAGTATATCAGAAATCTCTGTATCTTCCCCTTAATTTGCTGTGAACCTTAAACTGCTCCAAAAAAGTAAAGTATTAATTTAAAAAAATGATTTAAAAACATATGTAAAAAAAAAAATTCTGCATGGCAAAGAACAAAAGCAAAGACAAATGACAAACTGGAAGAAGTATTTTCAACTCATATTCTAAACAAGTGGAAAAAAAGACCAGAATACAATAGAAAAATGGGCAATGAATATGAACATTCACAGACAAGGAAATACAAATGACTTTTAAATGTAAGATCTTGATCTCGTTTTTAATAAAAAATACAATTTAAAATTTTACCAAAATACCAATTTTTATTTATCAGTGTAGCAAAAGATCAAAAGGTCTAGCAACATGCTGCATTAGTGAAGGTTTGAGCAAGTTAGGCATGTTTGCTGATGAGACTGTAAATTCGATCAAATCTTGTGCCAGATAATTTAACACTGTCAAGTAAAATGACATGTGCATGTATCTTTTGACCCAGTAAGCCAACCTTTAGAAATTTAGCCTATAGGTAAATTACATATCTGTGTGTGTGCAATACATATGTATTTGTGTATGCATGCATAAGATTCTCGCAAAGGAATCCCCAAAACCTAATAACATTGCTTGCCTGGAGTAAGGGCGGGAGTGAGATAAGAGTGATGATGCAAGTGTAGTTTTCACTATATATCCTTTTAATTCTCCGAATTTTGAACCTCACGAATTTTAAACCTATTCAAAAGTACAAACTTATCGATAGAAATGAAAGGGGAAGGAAAGTTCAGGCACTTTGGAGGAATCATTACTTTTGAACCTCACAGTTTTATGCTCTTTATAGAGAAAGAGGCATTATTGGAGACTGGACAGCAAATGTCTAACATTGTTTCAAAACGAATCGGGATCAAAGTATTATAAGGTAAAGATTTCACATCTTTAAAAAAATATGTACATTAAAATACTGTATGTTTTCCAAATATATCCAAATAATATTTATTAATTGTTATATTGGCTTATACAACTGTTCCTAATGTAGTTTATAGAGGTCACTGTTAAGTTCCTTGTTGAAGCAACTGTCCTCTACCCCTCCATTTCACCCCCCATAAGCAGCCCTGCTACCAAAGGTTGTTTTTGTTACGTGTTTGTTTTTGTCCTGTCAGGTTGCTGCTGCTTATCTTCTGGGTACCAAATGGTCCTCCGTATCTGTGGATGCCTAACCATTTTATACAATGGACTTGAGCATCTGTGGATTTTGGTATCCACGGGGAGTCCTGGCACCAATCCCCCTTGCACACTGAGGGATGACTATACTATGATTTAGATTAGACTGTTAAGAAAGTCCCATGATCATTACTGGTCCAGAAGAGGCAAATGTGGTATTCGGCATTTCTCCCATCTTCCATTTTACCTTAGACCCCAGTTCTTAGATGCTTCCTTTGGCTCTTCTTTTCCTTTGTATAGTCCTCTTTGCTTGACTTGCTTCACATTTTGCCGTGTCACAGACTGACACCCAACAAAATTGTCAGTGTAGCAGTTGTAAGAAAAAGTATAGAAACTAGTGAATTGCTTTGAGCTGGTTGGGTTTTTTTAAATAAGTTTTTTGCTTTAGGAAGGGGACTAAACATAAATGTTACAGTTATGGACAGAACCAGAATGGAGTGCTTGAATAACTTAACACTGACATTCTTCTTTTGCTGCTGTTATTTCTGTTTCGTACTCCTTTGGGGCTGTATCTTGCAGATAGCCAGTAGAGTAGTAGCTGTTGAGTTGATTCAATGAAAACTGGGAAATGACAAGTGTAGTGGCAATTGCCCTCCTAAATCCTTTCCTTCCTTTCATTCTAATGATCTGCTACAGGCCTGAATCACTAGCTTGATTATTACACCCCATGCTCTGCCTCTGGCATTGATGGACATGCAGATCATTCAAAGCAGATACCATCATTAAGACTTGACTGTATGTCCCATGTGTCACGTACTTGTGTTTGTCTTAATGGTATTCACTAGAAACACATATCTTTGATGTTTAGTGTATTTGAAAATTAAAAAAAGATGTATTCATATTTTATAATGCTTAATTTTTGCTTCAGGAAATTCCACTTTCAGAGATTCTTCGCATATCTTCCCCACAAGATTTCACGAACATTTCACAAGGCAGCAACCCACACTGTTTTGAAATCATCACTGATACTATGGTATACTTTGTTGGCGAGAACAGTGGGGACAGCTCTCACAATCCTGTTCTTGCTGCCACTGGAGTGGGACTTGACGTAGCACAGAGCTGGGAAAAAGCAATTCGCCAAGCTCTCATGCCTGTTACCCCTCAAGCAAGTGTTTGTACTTCTCCAGGGCAAGGGAAAGATCACAGTAAGCAATAAGCTTGTTGATGGCTTTTTTCCCCCTTTGGTTCTTAAGCATTTTGTGGGTGTAGTTGTGTTTCTGTATTTATTTTTAATGCTCATTTTAAGCTTCATTTTTAGTAACCAATACCATTAGTTAATTCCTTTATAAAATTATGTTGGTTATAGTATATGTATACAATCCCCAGAGCTAGGTTCCAGAGTCAGTGTCACTACATTTAAATTCTGGTTCTGCCAACCTGTTATGTGATCTTAGCAAGTACTTTCGTTCTCTGTAATAGTACCTACTTTATAGGGTTGTCAGCATTAAATTAAAGAGAACCATAAGGTGTTGAGTAAACTACTAGTATTAGTATTTTGCTTCATGGTGGGATTTTCAGGCTATAAAGTGTTACAGTTCACATACTCAGGAAATCTGTGAAGTCAGAAATGCTGTATTTCTTTTAACTGAATTAAAACATTCAGAAACATTAAAAAAATATTGAAACACTTGTCCTTTGCACTAACAAAATTTATAAAGTAAAACCTAAATTTGATAAAGGTTCAAGTGAACACTTAATCAGAAAGCCATAGTAAAATGTCACTTTCCCTTCCATTGGCATTATTTCGTTTATGGGGAAACATCATTCATTCATTAGACAAATAATATTTAAATTGAAAGAGGTATCAACCATTTTCTTTTTTTCTTCTTTTTTGGCTGCGCTGCACAGCTTGCGGGATCTTAGTTCCCCGACCAGGGATTGAACCCAGGCTCCGGCAGTGAAAGTGCTGAGTCTTAACCACTGGACCTCCAGGGAGTTCCCTCAACCAGTTTCTAAATGTTCTTTATTTCAGTTCAGCTATGCTACTTGGTATACCTGTTCTTGGCATTATGCTACGCCCTGAGCTAGAATACGAAAGAAACACAGAAAATTTAAAAGCTACTAAGGGAAATAGGACATAACGTATATAAGTGTTAGATGGTAGCATAAAGCAGTAGAGTGCAAAAATGAGTAGTGCATTTCTCGAGGAACTCAGATATGGATAGGAAGAGTAAGCAGAGACTTCATGATAGCGGAGCCTGATTTGAACCTTGACCTTGGATCTCAAGTAAGTTAGGATAGGCAGAGCTAACCTGGGAGGGGTGGAGGGGGTGTCACTGGTGTTGAGGAGACAAGTGTGATCAAAGGGATGAGGGTAATGACCATGAAAATGTTTGGTGTTGAATATTGATTCCTAAAGGTTGAATAAATGGATATCCACAGTGCTTCTTAAATTTGAGGGGATTTCAGACAGAACTGTCTGATATTCTAATTAAAACCATGGACCTTTTCCCCCAGAAAATAATGCGGGCACATAACACACAAATTTTATATATAACTGGATTTAGGGGCCTTCTCAAGCCCATCCATGGACCTTTTCCCTAGGGTTAAGAGTCCCTAAAAACAGGTTGCAGAAGGGCTAAGAGTGAGAACTCTGGAGGATGAAAGCCCAGCTCTGCTGCTTTACTAGCTTCATGATCTTGGCCTCTTCTCTTCTCTAATCTGAAAGGGAAATGATAATAAATGCATATGATGCACTTCGCATTATTCCTGACCCATTAGTGAAACTATTACTGTGTTGCTGCTGCCGCTGTCCTTGTAACGTGTCTAGAGTAGAGTTCGCCTGGGAAGCAACAGAAATTAAAACTGGGTGAAGTTAGACAGTGGAGGCCTTCGAAAGAAAATAAAATATTGACTTAAACTAGGAAACTGGAACTACTGAAAAGCAGAGTTTTAGGCTCATTAATTTAGTTGATGCTGTGCCTTTTATGTCTGTTTCATTAATATTTAATTTTTGGATTTTTAAAAATATTTTAAAATTGGCCTAATATTTTAAAATGGAGTTTTTCCACAGTCATCTTACTTATTTTTGATGTATAGTTGCTTATATTTCCTTCTTAATGAAGTTTTACATTTTTATATTTGGGATTATGAAGGAAATTTCGTATCTTTGAGTTGTCACTGAGATTCTAGATTTTTGACAACTAGTCTCTTGCTTACTTTCCAAATTTCCCCTTTTCCTTTTTCTTGTCAGTTTCTTCCTTTGTTTACCAAAGTAATACAGACATTTAAACTTTATAGAAATATGTAATATGAGAAATTCCTCCCTATACACATGTGACACATCCCCCTATTCCCAATCATGTATCTCCCCCCTCAGAAAACCATTATTAATAGTTTGGTGTATATGTCTTGATTTGGGGATGGCTTGTGGGGAGGGGAGTCTATACTACATTGTTATAATTTTATTTTCACACAGAAATACATTTTTGTCGTAAAAGATGTGTGATCTTTACAACTTGGTTTCATCAACTATTTTATATCAGATATATTTCAATGTCAGTATATAGATATGTTTTTATTTTTTATTATGACAGTAATACTTTTTATGCATTTTTAAAAATGTAAGCAGTCTAAAAGTGTATAAAGATTAAATCTTTGTTCCTCAACCCCACCTCTCTCACTCACCAGAAGTAATCATATTTTGTTTGTTTTCGATTCAAATGCCACTACACTGCAACTTACCTTTTTAACTTAATAATGTCATAAATAGCTTTCTGACTCAGTTCTTATAGCCCTACATCCTTAAATGTTTAGATAGTATTTTGTATGGACGTATCATGTTTTATTTAACCAGTTTCCTGTTGATGGATTAGTATTGTATATGGATAAATTGTTTTTTTAATTTTGTTTTAATGAATGTAATTATATTAAGTGTATGTTAGCTAGTTTTTAAAATTTAATATATTGTGAGCATTCACATGTCAGTAACTATTATTACTAAGTTATGGACTAACAGGTTTTTTTTCCATACACATCATTCTTATATTTTACAGAAGATTTGTCTACCAGTATCTCTGTATCTAATTGTCAGATCCAGGAGAATGTGGTGAGTAAACATTACAGCTAAAATATGCAAATTGGGTGATTAAGGAAAATAAAATGTGAAAATCTTATTAGGAAAATAAGTTTATAGCCCAAAGTGTTGCGCAGTTTGCCTAAAGACACTAGGCTAGGCTGTGCGGGTGATAACTTCCCTGAGGAGTTCTGCTTTATGAAGGAAACTGAGGCAGTTTCCTTTTAAATTATGAAAATAAAGTTAACTTTTTGTAAGTGACATTAGAATATCACAAAGTGATAGACTAGTGCAAAGAGAAGGGAGAGGCTACTTCTTTCTGGGTCAGAGCCGGGAAAGCTTCTCAAAGGAAGTACAACTTGAAATATGCCTAAAAGGATGGAAAAGAGTTTTGACACAAGTGCTGAGAGGATATGGATGGGGGAACATTTCATGCAAGTACAGAGAAGCAGGAAATATAGGATTTTAAGGAAGAGTCAAGACTCACTTCAGCTGGTGTATGTAGGTACATGTGGGGGATTACAGTACGGATCAGCATACTTTCTATAAAGGGATAGAAGTAAATATTTTAGGCCTTGCAGACCATATACAGTTATGAACTCAACTTGGCCGTTGTCGTGAGAAAGCCGTAGGCAATACTTAAAGGAATAAGCATGGCTGTTTTCCAGTAAAACTTTATTTGTGGTCACATATATTTGAATTTCATATAATTTCATGTTTCACAAGACATTATTATTTTGATGTTTTTTAACCAATTAAAACTGTTAAAAAAAATTAAAACTGTTTTTAGTTCAGGGGCTGTACAAAAAGAGGCAGCAGGCTGGATTTGGCCCACAAGCCATAGCATGCCAACCCCTGGATTAGAAAGAAAAAAGCGTAAAAAAAGAAGTCAGAAAATTGTTCATTAGCTACATATAAATTTCTCTGATAAAATCTCTTATTCTTTAACTGGGGCATCCAGCTGTTATTGCTCTATAACATGTAAATGTTGTTGGATTTTCTAAGATTGCAGTGAAGACTGATATCCAGTAGTGCTATGGGAGATAGAGGGTTTCAGTGAGATTTAATCCGTGTCTCTCTTGTCCTAGGGGTAGGTAGAATAGGTACCAGATTATTGGGGAGAGAAAGACGTTTTCTCATTTCAGTTTTACAGATAAGAAGACCAGTCCCAGAGAATTCAGCTTACTTACGATTACCTAATTTAAACAGAAATTAGGATTTGTGGAATTACTTTTTTTTTTTTTTTGCGGTACGCGGGCCTCTCACTATCGTGGCCTCTCCCGTTGCGGAGCACAGGCTCCGGACGCGCAGGCTCAGCGGCCATGGCTCACGGGCCCAGCCGCTCCGTGGCCTGTGGGATCTTCCCGGACCGGGGCACGAACCTGTGTCCCCAGCATCAGCAGGCAGACTCTCAACCACTGCGCCACCAGGGAAGCCCAGAATTACTGATTTTTATATGCCAGGCACTGGATTTGACACTTTGTATATATTCTCATTTAATTCACTTAAAAATCCAGTGAGATAGATATTATATCCACTTTACCAATGAGGGAATGAGGCCTAGGAGACTTGGTTTATCCAGTCACGTGACTGCAGTGAGACCCACACTGTCTGAGAATGTAACACCGAACGAGACAGGTGTAGTCCCTGGCTTCATGGAGACTGTAGCACATACCCAAACAAAAGACAGACCTTGACTGAAGACCTGTGGGGAGCGTTGCCAAGCGCCTTCCAGGAGCTCTCTGACAGCGACAACCACTAGCGAAGAAAAAGGAAGACGGAAGGGAGGGGCGGAAGGGAGGAGATAGAGGAGTGGATATGAGCTACACATACTCTTTTCACCAGTCTTTAAAATTAGTCTGATCTCAATAATATGAACCTTTGAGTTTTTCTTTCAAATCAAAGATAGCAAATCTCTTTAATGGTTAACTAGGTAAAACTTTGTTCTTAATTTTTTATGTTAATTTACTTTTTATAGATCACTACTTAATAAATAAATATATATATATATATTTTGGCTGCTTTGGTTCTTCGTTGCTGTGTGCCGCTTTCTCTAGTTGCGGCAAGCAGGTACTGTTCGTTGCAGTGCGCAGGCTTCTTGTTGAGGTGGCTTCTCTTGTTGCAGAGCACAGGCTCTAGGCACACGGGCTTCAGTAGTTGTGGCTCGTGGGCTCAGTAGTTGTGGCTTGCAGGCTCTAGAGCGCAGGGTCAGTAGTTGTGGCTCACGGGCTTAGCTGCTCTGCGGCATGTGAGATCTTCCTGGTCCAGGGCTTGAACCCGTGTCCGCTGCATTGGCAGGCAGATTCTCAACCGCTGTGCCACCAGGGAAGCCCAATAAATATATTTTTTAATTCAAAGCATTTTTTCCCCAAGGGTCTTCTTACAGAATACATTATAGTTGTGCATTGAGTCATTGTATTAAAGTTGGGCTTTTTTAGGACATAGAAAGCCTATATTTCATAAAACATTTTGTGAAAATTAGTTCTGTCAATCATAAAAACTAAAATTTATTTAAGTATTTGAATGAAAAGAGTCTGAGATGTTGACATTATTTCACAGAGGTAATAACACTGCTTACTTTTTCCCTAAATAGGACATCAGTACCGTTTACCAGATCTTTGCAGATGAGGTGCTTGGTTCAGGCCAATTTGGTATCGTTTATGGAGGTAAGCAACTACAGCCTTTTGCATATTGTAGATAACAGAAAAATTATGAAATTTAAAAACATCTACCAGCTGTTAACATCTTGTCACAGTTTCGTCAAGTGGTGTTTTTCTCAAAGGTTAACCTACATACATTTAGCTAAGCTCTTTTCACTATAACTGAGTATTAATTCCTTAATTTAAACTAAGCACTTTAAAAAGTAACAGAATAAGAAAATTCACAATAGTCTTTATCTTTTCTTGTAGCTTACACATAAAGATGTTTGGGAAAAATAAATGGTTTGAAGTTTATGTTGGACTATGAAAGTTTGTTTATTGAAGTATATGCCCCACTGGTTTTCTCACACAAATGGCACCGTTTGTCTACTATTGGCATGAATGGTATCAGGTCTGAAGACATGGAATCTTATCCAGCTCTGTGACTTCCATTGGCAAAGTCATTTAACCTCACTGTGCCTCAGTATCTTCATCAGTTTAATGGAGCTAATAAAACCTGACCTGCATAGTTCACAGGATTTTTAATATTCATTAAACCTACTATATATAAAAGTACTTTATAAGCTATGAAACAAGGTATAAAAGGAAAGTAATGTTAAACCCTTTCATTCCTTACTGAGACTAGTTGGCCTTTCTGCCTGAAGGCTGTATAGTTAAGTCACTCTGTGCTGATCCAGTAAACCTAGAATAAAATTAATTAATTGGTACGATGTTTCTATCTTGACAGAATTTCTAAAGACTAAGTCACATATTTAACTATCATTTCTTTAATAAAGTGGATTATTTTTCAGCAAACAGGTTCATTCAAATTTCCTGCTGTTTCAAATAATGAAACAGCCTTTATTAGGGGCAATTACTATAAGGGAAAATATAATTTATTTCTTAAAATTAAAGGTTAGTGATGGAGAAAGAACAAAATGAGCTGAAAAAAAGAAATACAAAAATACATACATATCAATTTCAGTTTGTGGATAACTTCCTGATAAAGCTTTTGTATTGTATGTGGGATGTCAATTTGTGTCTTCTTTCTTTTCTGTACTTTTTTTAAAAATAGGAAAACACAGGAAGACTGGAAGGGATGTGGCTATTAAAGTAATTGATAAGATGAGATTCCCCACAAAACAGGAGAGTCAGCTCCGTAATGAAGTGGCTATTTTACAGGTAAAAAAAACCCCAAAAAGTTGCTTTGTATTGGTTTTAATTTTTGATTTATGAGCTTTTAAATCCAAGTCTAGTGTGTTGATAAGATTTTGGTTTTTGCTTTCTTTGTTCTCATTTTTCTTCGTTCTCATTTTATGACCTTTTGGCTCAGTGAGAGGCTGGTGAGCATCTGAATTAACTCCCTAAGTTTTTTTTTTTTTAAGGCAAAATTAGGATACAATAATCTAGGAGTTACAAGGACTGCCATTATGGTAGTAGTTTGTTTAGAACACATTTTCCTAAGGAAAATCTTAAACTAAAAAAACTCAAATTTCATTCTTAATTCATCACTCCATGAGCTCAAAATACTTTGATACTTCTACCACCACGTTTCATTATAATAGTTTAGTCCATTAAGGTATATTTTTAAAGATATATTGGCAATGACTTAAATCCCATAAAATAAATTACTGTGTATTTTTATTTAGCATTTTTATCTCTTTTGGACGTCATCTAGAAGAGTAAAATTTAGCTTTATTTTTCTGAATATCATATAATTAATTTACAATATGCAAATATTTATTAATTCATTGTGTAGCTTTTGCATAGTATTTAAGAAATCATGGTGATATAATAGTTAATGCTATCAGAGCCCCATTTGCTTGTGGGTGAAGTTCAAGAGGACACAGCCTATTGAACTTGTGCTGCTTTGGAGAAGAAGGTAAGAAACTTATAAACATGTAATTAATTTTACATTTATTACATTATTGGTCACTGTTAGTAACATTTGCCTCACTTTTTTTCAGAGGAGTGATAATCAAAAGATTGTGGTCTACAAGCTACCTGTGGTCACTTCAAGGCTGCCTCCTCCTATAAAGCTACCTTTAAAATAGGATATTAACAGCATTCAGACTCTGCATTAGGGTTTGAATATACTGTTAGAGATCTTTTTTCATATCTAATTTTGGACTCTTTCTCAATATCCAATCAATATGCAAAAAAATAAATATTAAGGATTTATTCATAAGGATTGATTTTTCCTTGTCATTTTAAAATATTTTTATTGAAGTATAGTTGATTTACAATGTTGTGTTAATTTCTGCTCTACAGCAAAGTGACTCAGTTATACATATATATATTCTTCATATTCTTTTCCATTATCACAGGATATTGAATATAGTTCCCTATGCTATACAATAGGACCTTGTTTTTTATCCATCATATATATATTAGTTTGCATCTGCTAATCCCAAGCTCCCAATCCATCCTTCCCCCACCCACCCTCCACCTTGGCAACCACAAGTCTGTTCTCTATGTCTGTGAGTCTGTTTCTATTTTGTAGATACGTTCATTTGTGTCGTATTTTAGATTCCACGTAAAAGTTCTCCTTGTTACTTTGATCACATCACAAACACAGCTCTGTACTAAATACTGAAGCTTTTTTCCCACATGTTATCAACTGCAAATCTTAATAACTGAATTTAGGAATTTCCAGATAATACACAATGTAAACACTTTATTATTATAGCCCTCTGGTTATCTTCAGAATGAAAATATTTCAGAATTAAATAATTGTCACCTGTGGGATTTTTCACTTTCATTTCACAGGGCTATAGTAATGTCAAATATCCTTTCGCTGTTGCCTGAAGAGGGTAGTAGAGTAGTGGGAGAAAAGGTGAGGCACTCTCATGGCTCCCTATGTAAAGGGGAAAACGTTCTCAGAAACTTAAGAGCAAAATTTCTAGTTTGACTGTTGTAGTATAAATTCAGTGTTTTCCCCTTCTCTTCTTGGAAATCACCCAAAAGCTACAAGAAAAATGATAAACAGAAAAGCATGCTCTATCTTTAACAAAAATAGAAAAGAGTTCAGCCCTACAAAATAGGTGGAAGTTTTTCCAAAAACAGTGGAAATGGACCAGGCAAGTGTAGGAAGACGCACCACAATAAAAACTGGTTTTGCTGGCTCTTTCTGAGCTCTACAGTCGTGACAGCCTCTCTCTAGTTCCTCTCAAATAGAAGAAAGCCAAGGGAGTCATGATCTAATAAGATTTAATTCAAGAGAAAACACATGAAGTGAATTGAAGTAGGGCACTCTTAACAGTGGAAGAGTGCAAATCACACTAAACCAAATGGCATCAACAACATCTATAAAGGAAAACTAGAGACCATACAGGGAGCACATTAGTAGTCCATGACAGATGAAACAGACAAAGGAACATAGGAGGCCTAAACAGTATAAGGTAGATCTAACCAGTTTATGTTGAACACTGTACCCTAAAAACAAATAAGTACCCTATTAGTTCAAAAAAACAGTAGAATAAACAGTACTTTTTGGTCTTAATGCACTAAAGCTAGGAATAAATTATAAAATCAGAAAACAAAAACTCCTACCACCTGAAAAAAAATTTTTTTTGAGTCTTAATTCTTGAATCAGAGAGCAAAATCAAGATTGGAGTATTTAGAAAATAATTGTGGAAATACTGTATATCAGAGCTTTTGGACTATTGCTTACAGAAATCTTGGTAACCTCAAATATTTAATCAAGAAAAAATGAACATAAATAAATTAAAGAGTCTAACTCAAGAAGTTGAAGGATGAACAGTCAACCTGAGGAAAACAGAAGGAATTAACAAAGATAAAAAAGGAAATTAATAAATTTAGTATAATAAATCCAAAAGTTGATTATTGGGCGGGGGTGGGGAGTGGATAACAATAAAATAAGTGTCCAACCGAATCAATATAAGAAGATATAACAACATTTTGGAGAGACGATCACAAATACTGAAAAAATTTTAGGGAATCTTAAGATACTATCTTGTGTAACTCTGTTAGATAAACTTGAAAACCTGGAGAAAATGATTCTCTATGAAAGTATAATTTACCAAAACAGACTCTAGAGGAAATAGGACATTTAAACAAATAGAAGAAGTGGTTAAAAGAATTTATGTTACAGCATACTTCTATTTTTGTGTGTGCATGCATGTGTTTCCAAGGATGGTGGGGGGAAAAAAGAAACTTAAGAGGTAGTCAGCTGCAACATAGGGGACAGCTAACCACACTTCCAACTCTAAATCGGTCAGAGTTATGATGTTCTGAATCTTCTGCTTACTGCCATTATCATGCCCCACCACTGTGGGGTATTTCACTTTCATGTATCTACTATAAGATTGTGTCACTTTTTATTTTGCTACCTGGAACACCATGTCATTAACTTGTTTTAAGCTGATTAGTAAACAGTATTTATCTTGCATTTGCTATTCACTTTCTAAACATTTTTAAAACACCAACCATGATTCAGAAGTTGAGCTAAAAGTGACTAAGACACAGTCTCTGCTCTCAAGGAACTTACTAGGCTACAGAGTAAGACACATATACACGTGATACAGTACCATGGGATAAGCAGTGCTGCATAGAGTGCAGTGGCAACTACTGCAGTAGTCTGGAAGAGAGGCAACGTGAGCTAAACTGGAGGCATTACAGTGGGAATTGAGAAATGATGGTGTATTCAAAACACATTTTAGAGATGGAGCCCAACTTCACATAGGCCGAAAACAAGTTTGCCCTCTTGGCATACTTAGATACCCATAGTAAGGAAAAAAAGCATAAGAAAAATATGTTTCTGTTAATAAGTATTAAAAAGTTTAATCACTTGGGCCAATATTTGAGACTGAATAAGAATGAAACCAGACTACTGAAGATATTAAAATCCACACAGGAACTTAGATTTATGTCCAGAAATAAAGAACCATTGAATGTTTTTTGTGTATGGCTGACTTCTCAAATTGCTTTTGAAGAAGTTTTGTTTCTTTTTTTAATATCAGTTAAGATAGATTGCTTTTTTTATTAGCAGATACAGTATCACATTCAGCTTTGTATTTCTCCAACCCTGTTAACCTAGTAGTGCTTAAGAAAAAGGGGTGATGGTAGTAAAGACATGCTGAGCCTAAAAGAGGGAAGACCAAATCAAGGTATAATACAACGAGATCAAGACTTAGATAAATAACTACCTTAAAGACAAAACCACCAGTTTGAGCTAAGACCCTCACAAACAGCCCCAAAGAACCAAAGCTCTGTGTAATTGGCTAAACTTTGATTGGCAGTTGGTGCCTATTGATGGACAGCATAAAATTAGAGTACTATCAGAAGATTAAAAAGATGAGAAGGAAGGAAAAGAAGTAATGGACAAGGGCATTTATATTGGAAAAACTGGGAAGATATTCTTTCCCTTCAGTGCATCCACTCTCCAGTACAGAACTTGGAAAATCAAAATCTATGATCCTTTTTATTTTGTTTGCTTTTATTTATTTTTCTAAGCTATTTTTTGCTTTCTGTGCCGTTATTCCATACAATTAATTGCAGCACATTGTTAGATATTAATATTTGCACAGTAAAACTTTTACTCAAGTTGGTCACATAAATATCCTGCAACTCTTCAGAATTTGCACCATCCTGGGATTGTAAACCTGGAATGTATGTTTGAAACCCCAGAACGAGTTTTTGTAGTAATGGAAAAGCTGCATGGAGATATGTTGGAGATGATTCTATCCAGTGAGAAAAGTCGACTACCAGAACGAATAACTAAATTCATGGTCACACAGGTATTTTAACTTTTTTTGAAACTAGAAAATAATAAAAACTACAAGAAATGGTAGTGCTTTTACATATTGTAACATTGTGGGAATTGTTAACTTTGAAGAACAGAATAACACTTTTAGTTAAATCTTGATGAACTGTAGTGGACTTTTTAAATTATTATACCACTCAAGGGGTCCAGTTAGTGTTTAGCTGTGATTTTTCCAGAAATAGAAAAAGATTCTGTTTTCTTCAATAACAGATACTTGTTGCATTAAGGAATCTACATTTTAAGAATATTGTGCACTGTGATTTAAAGCCAGAAAATGTGCTACTCGCATCAGCAGAGCCATTTCCTCAGGTGAGATATTCAGAACCTTTTTAAAGTACGGTTTTAAGTATCTGTCTGACAACATTATGAAGTACCCACGTAATGAAAGGCAGTGCTGTAGGTTCAGTACATAACCGTCTTACAGAAAAGAAGTTTCTACCTTATAACTGCCATTGAGGATGTATACCTGAGTAGTCTGAATTCAGATTTTACTAATTATATTATTTTCATGAAGACTTTTTAGACTTAATGACTTTTTAGACCAGTTCTCAAAGGAATAATTTTTTTGCACTTTTTGCACAATCCACCCCTCCCTGTGGGTTGGGAATGAAGTAGGGAGAGTCAGCCTTGGTTGGTGCTTGGTACTCAGGACAAATTCCCCATGAAATGAAACAAACTGAGGGATGACCCTGAAATGAGAAGACTAGATTTTGGTTGAGGCAGGCAGCCAACACTTCTTCCTCTTTAGAGTACTATATTTCAAACATTTTCAGCAAAACCTATGGAAGAATTACATTTCCCATCACCGCCAGTGCTCACATACATATTACGATATGTATGTGTGTGTCTCTGCTGCGTGTGATGCATTCATTTTTTTACTTGGCTAAATTTCATTTCATTAAAAAGTGTTGATCTTGATCCAAATTTATTTCATAACCTAAAAATAGTTATTAACCCAAAGTCTGAAACATTTGTCCTGAGGAATATATATTGGTGGTACCTGTGAATATTTCTCATGATTGTCATCAGCTAGAATAATCTGTTGCCAAATTATTGTTTATGTACATTTAAAACACAATTAGACAAGTGGCTAGAATAAGGACAACAGATGACTATTTCACTTGGTAAATACAACTCAGATTCTCTTTCAAGAAAAAGATGTATTTAGAAAAATTATTCAACTCTTTTACTTTTAAGGAAGTAACCATATTCCTTTTGTAATGCCTATGTGAATAAAAATGATCCTCTATCTTTGTGAGGTCAAAAAGGTTCCATAAGCATTGGTGCAATATTTTAAAGAATTATTATTTCATGTATTATTTCATTTGATCTTCAAGAGAGTATGGACAAAGGATGTACACCCCTACAGCTAAGGCTAAAACTCCAGCTTTCTGACCTCCATTAGGAACAAAGGGAAAATAATGTCACTTACTTGGTACTCTTTTTTTTGGTCAAGTGCTAGCCATGGCCCCTCTTCTTTATTCAGTTGCCAAAATATCTTCATCAAAATGCTAACTGAAATAATGGCATTTAATGAAAAAAGTTATTTCTTCATGGTCAATAATCCTCTTCTTCAAATATTCAGAGGAAGTAGTTGAATTCAGTAATGACACAGAACAAATATCATCATAAAAACATGTGTGAAGGTCCGTCTTTGCTTTCCACTCACTGTTTGTACCACTGGTTTGTAGAGCCCTCTCAATTTATCTTGAAGTTTTTAGTGAAGACATTTCGTGAATCAAGGCATTTCCCCTGGACAGTACTTGGCATTTGCTTGTTCAGCATGGCTGTATCATTAATCACCAAAATTTGAACCTCGTAGAAGATGGGCAGCAAGATAAGTATTCTGAGCTCTGCCAATCTTACTACATTTCCAGAACTCTCTTCCCAAAGGGGTATGGTAGTGACTGCAGCTACCCCCAGATATAACTTGTTTCAAATCTGAACATCTAACTAGCAATATTTTGTTCCATAGTCATAGAAAACACTCTTTCAAACAATCTCTAATATGACTCTTCTACTGGCCACATTAATACTTATCTTTAATACACCTCAATTTCATTTACTTGCCAATATATAGTATCCTTGGGAAGAGAGATTCTGGGATTAAGCAAAATAAAGGGTAAGTTTTTAAATATCATAACTTATTTTTCATTCAGCAAACATTTGAGTACCTCTATCCAGGCACTGTGAGGCCACTGAGCATTTAAAAGTGAAACATATAGTTCCTGATCTCCTAAAAGCCAAATGATAAAAGATCAGCACCCTCCATTTCATCAAAAACGCTGAGCACTTATAACACCAGTCTGGTATTTGGCATTCTGGAAGCTAGAATTCAAAAGTGGTTTTTTGAAATGAGCATTAGCAAAGCTCTTCATACTGTTAGTAATGGATCACAGCGTTATAAATGTATCTAAATATTGGGAAAAGGGTATTTTACAATTTCCTTATCTATAATCTTGACATAATACAGTTGGCAAATGTGTTGAAATGATACAGTATCATATTTAGGGACAGGTATGTATATATAGATTGATACATGTATCAATAATATAAAATTAACATCATCCTTTAACTTCCAGGTGAAGCTGTGTGACTTTGGTTTTGCACGCATCATTGGTGAAAAGTCGTTCAGGAGATCTGTGGTAGGAACTCCTGCATACTTGGCCCCTGAAGTTCTCAGGAGCAAAGGCTACAACCGTTCTCTAGATATGTGGTCAGTGGGAGTTATTGTCTATGTGAGCCTCAGCGGCACGTTTCCTTTTAATGAAGATGAAGATATAAACGACCAAATCCAAAATGCTGCATTTATGTACCCACCAAATCCATGGAGAGAAATTTCTGGTGAAGGTAAAAAAAAATGTTTTAGGTCTGTGCCTTTTAGTCAAAATCTTTGTGATCCCAAATCACCCTGTCTCTTCTGACTTCTCTTTTTAATATTTCCCATTCACCTTCCAAATTCAACTGTTTACCAATTTTTTTAGCACGCTTCCTTTTACATTATCTTTTCTTTCTTCCTTATAGTTCGCAGGCAGGGCACTAATCCAGGCCCCAACTGCCTCATTTTGAAACTACTCAAATAGTTTAACTGTCCTTCTCAGTCACCACTGCCAAATCCTTCTTCAGGAAACACTACTTTCATCTTACGCTGCTCCCGGACATTAATCTCAGCCTCCCTCTAACCAGGCTGCACGTGTAGGTCTCTGTGATATGGCCCCAGTTTGCCTTCTAGCCTCATCCGCCATTACTGCCCTACGCAAGGTACTTACAACTATTCGCTGCATTTTGCTTAGGTCTTTTCCCTGCCTACCCGTTTCTCCTCCTTGCTGTTGAAATCCTTCCAGTTCTTCAGAGATCCCTTAACTTGTGGCTCATCTGAGAAGTCTTCCCTGAACCCCTCCTCCAAACTGTAAGATCTACTTAGGCTACTAGTTGGGTGTATCTTTTCACGACCACTTATCTTCAGAACTAGATTCTGATCTCCTTGAATGGAGACCTGTAACTTAGGTTCTTTATATACCACTTAAAACACTATTTAACATTCCCATAGCATTTGATAGAACCAGTACTGGGGAACATCCCCACCTGAATTTAGCCAACCCTTGGAACAGGGGGGTCCTTTTTTTGTTTTCCCAAAAGTGCCTAATCATAGGGATATAGCCCATTAAACTGGGAAAAGTTTGAGGAACAACATATAAATAGTAGGCTTACGTAAGGTAATGAACAGAGCTAACTAAAGAAGTACATATGAGGGTTTGGGGATGTTGCCAAAGTCATCTTAGAGCTCCTTGGACAGTGTGGTCTGCAGACCTATTAAATCAGAATCACTTGGTGAATTTATTAAAGAGAAGACCCCACTGGCTCTGTCCCAGAGATTCAGACTCACCAGCTGGATTGATGCCCAGGAATAAATACACTGAATACATTTTAATAAATACACTGAATGATTCTGATGCACATAGTGGACCGCCATTTAAGGAACAATGGATAGAAGTCTGAAGTATTTAGAATACAGAGAAATTAATAATTAAAATACTTACGGGAAAAAAATAACTTGATTAGGGCAAAAACAAAAATATGGAAAATCGTTGCTAGTTTGGTGGTATTTAGAACTAGAAATAGTATAGTATAAGTCGTTCATTTGGCTCATCCCTGGATCCATGTCTTAGTAACAACTGTATTGTTACATAGGGATGTTGTCAGTGTATAGTTACCTGGTTGCTTTGGTTTTGCAGTTGGCCCATTTCTCCAAATAATTGGATAAGATATGTATGCCAAGATCTCGCCACATACACCAAAATACCATGAACTTGTTTGCTAAAACTTGTTAAGTATGAACTTTTGGTAATAAGTTATCGCCTCACTGTAACCACATCTGTAGAAGCAAGGCAATGGCTTCGGCTACTTTTCCAGACCAAGCCCGAGACTAGAGAAGAACATGGCATCATTGGGGCGGGAAAAAAGAAACAAAAAAAATCAGCCTATAATAAGAGTCTGTCTTATTCATCTTAAAAAATAATAGTTAATACTCAGCATTTATATGCTGAGCACCATTCTAAGCCCTTTATGTGTATTAAATTTATTTCATCTTCTCAACAACCTCATTTTACAGTTGACCGAGGCACAGTATACTTTAGTAACTCACCCTATGTCACACGTAGTAACAACGCCAGCTCAAGCAGACTGGCTCCAGTCTGTACTTTTAACCTGTACTCTATACTGTCTCCTTAATAAACCAGATACACTGTGAATTCAGTAAATATTTATGGATCACCAGCATGTTAGCTTAAAGGCCATGTCCTTGAGAAGCAAAAATCCTCAACCTTATATTTCTATGGATTGAACTACTTTCCAGGCAGAGTCACAGGTTTGAGATGCTCCATACGCTCAAATTCATGTACCTAATTTTGTCTTTTCCCTTAGCAATTGATTTGATAAACAACCTACTTCAAGTGAAGATGAGAAAACGTTACAGTGTGGACAAATCTCTTAGTCATCCCTGGCTGCAGGTAAAAAAAAAAAAAGTATTTCTCTTGGCAGAAAAAAAAAATGTACCTCTCTTCGGCGATTCTCATTTGAGCAGTTCATGGTGATTGTCTTAATGAAACCACTCTTAAAAGCAATAGATTCTACATGTCTTAGGGCCTTATAGTATTCATTTTACCTTTCTGTAAGGTGAGCATGACACATTATGTTGTCAAATATATTTTATTTTTAAAATGCCCACTAAAAGGTTTATATTTGCATTGAAGAGATCAGAGATGCCATTTAAAATGTTTGGGTTAATTCCCCCCAAAAGCTATTGCATAGATTTGTCAAAAGATACCCCCAAACTTCAGAGTAAAGAGAGAAGCTTCAGAACAATTTTAAAGGGAATGAGGGGTAGAAATAACTTCAAAACAAATATAATCATATTTAGTCTCAGCAGTTATTAAATTATCCTGATAACAGATTCTAAGCACTTTCCCCTATTTTGAGAAGTAAGGTGTAGGCCTCTCCAACAAAATATTTTAGTGGTTATTATTAGCCACCTCAGAAGCCTGAGGCAATGTTTTCTTTTTTAATTTTAGAAACTAGTTCCTTCCTTCATGAGAGACTCTAAATTTGAAAAAGTATTTAACATTGCTAACTTAAATTACAAATGAACTTATTGTGTAGCAAGTATTTAGGAGGTAGGGGTTGTCAATTTTATGACTAGGGTGCTGAGCAAAAAAAAAAAAAAGAAGGTTGACAGTATTGTTTCTTTTATGGTTCATAATCTTTTTTTTCCCCTAGGACTATCAGACTTGGCTTGACCTTAGAGAATTTGAAACTCGCATTGGTGAACGTTACATTACACACGAAAGTGACGATGCCCGCTGGGAAATACATGCATATACACACAACCTTGTATACCCAAAGCACTTCATTATGGCTCCCAATCCAGATGACATGGAAGAGGATCCTTAATTATTATTGAGCTAACTTCAATAAGGAAGGATTTCATGTTATGGACTGGTATTTTGCTGCATAACTGTTGTTCTTTGTAGGTTGTCATCTGAAAGGATGCAAAGACATGAGGAAATATAAGGAATCAGTGACACCAATACTGTAGTTCATATTGAGTAGGTACAAGAGGGGAAACTGAGTAATAAAAACACATAATGGAACCCAAGATAAAGCTTTTCATAAATTTTTACAGCATAAGCAATAACTGGTTTTTGTATTTTTCCTAATCGTTCATTTTAGTACAATAGTGGCACTTAATTTATCTTCCCTTTCCTATTCTTAACATTTTTTTAAAAAGGAGAAAAAGGCAAGCTAGAGTCCAGTTATTGCATAGCTTGACCAAATCATACAAGAGTTACAAGGTTGATTACTAAACAGATGTGCATTTATGCGGTAACTGAGAGGCTGCCAGCATGCCATTTCCTATAGACTTTATAAACATTTGTTTAACCGACCATAGAGGCATTGAGGGGTTTTTCCTAGACTCCTGGAAAGGGAGTGCTGGACTGTTTTACCTTTCTTTTTTAGGTCAGTCAAGACTCCAAAACAGTGATCCCTAACCCTTTTGGAGTTGAAATTCTGAATATGCTCTTTGGAACATGAAAATTAAGTTGTCACCTTTTGTAAGTATTGATATGTTGCAACAGCCCCTAAGGTCATTCGGGACAACTGATGTACAAAACCAGGAGTAGGAACTGCTGGTCTCAGTGCTGAGTTGTTATGTATGTCTTCTTATAGCTCAACGCTGCTGCTAAATATTCACGTTCCCACTGACGCCATTGTGGTGCCACAATTGGATTCCAACATTTAATAGGTATAGATCTGAACTCTAATTACACAATTTATCTTTACATAGGGTTGAATAATTTGAGGAAGAAAATTAAATATATGCTAAAAGTAGGCCATGCAGAGTCAGTTAATGCTACAGGAAAGAATAACAGCATCCTTTTGTTCTTCCCTTAGCTTATTGGAAGGCTTTACAGATACCTGGAATGTTTTAAAACCAATTATATTTTAAGCAGTTTGAGGGAGTGGACAGGGTGGAGCATGAAACAGTTTATAAGAGTACGGCTGTATTATCAGCTGAGCAAATGAAAGAATGAAATAAGTTTTTTTTTTTTTTTTTAACACTGCAGCTTCAGCAGCCAGCTAAAGACATTTTTTTCTACCCAGATATCATATTTAAGAGGTTAGATTTTTTCATAGCTTTTTAAAAGTTACTAACAGTTTTCCCCCAAAAAAGTTAAAGATCTGGTGGGACCATTCACTTATAAAAAATCTAGGGACTTTTTGTTTTTTGATTCCTCAGTAATCATTGTAAACTTTTTTCCCTCCAAAAAGAGCCAAAGATGTGGAGCCAAAAACTCTGGCTCCGTTCTTTAATTACCTATGTTGGCCTCAGCAGGTGACAATCTGTCTGAGCCTTGAGTTCCTCAATCTATAAAATAAAGATTATAATTCTTGCCTGTACCTTTCTCACAGTGTTGTTGTGAAGATCAGATGTTGGTAAGCTAAAAGTTTTAAATGTGTTAACTATCACTGCCCACAGAATTTGAGGTAGCAAAGGAAAAGAATGTTCTTCTTGTGAACAGACTAAGACTGAGAGGGCCCTTAGAGATCCTGAAGCTACTGCCTTATCTAGGACTAAAAATATCCTTGAGAGAATGGAAGGAAACACACAGTGCTCCTCTTTTCTGAGCTCTTTATGTGTTTTACCCTCACAACAGCCATGAGGTAAGTGCACGTGAACTCTATCTCACAGATAAGGAAACTGAGGCACAGGGAAATTAAGTAACTAGCTGCTGAAGGTCACAGTTAGGATGTGGGTTTGAACCCAGGCAGTGTGGCTCCAGAGTCCTTCTTACCCCTCCTAACCATTTTACTATACTGCCTACCCCTAAATATCTCCAGGAGACACTCCACAATGTCTCAGTATTTCATTGTCAAATAGGAGTTTAAAAAATTAAACCAAATTAATTTTGCAAAACCTCTGGAAAGTGTATTTTCCCCGTGATAGAGGATAACTTCCCCAAATTTCTCTAAAATAAGTGTTTATATCAGTATGCTAAAATGAAGTAATTCTGAGTCACTAGGCACCCTATTGTGGTTTTACTGCGTAAAATGATAATTAACTGGAATGACGTTTGTTTGCTATACTTACATAATCAAACTTTACAAGCCATGAAATTAATTGCACTCTTTTTGTTTCTGTTGAATGCCTAAGAAGTTTTCTAAAAAAAAAAAATGTAAAGGCACTGTCATAATTTGGAGTTGAGTAATTTCTCCAGTTACTGTATAACCTGCATAACCTTTTTTTGTCTTGAAGTCATTGTGTTTGTATAAGAAATAATTGTTAGAAACATTTGATAATGTACAAAGTGGTCTATAATGACACTGTTTAGTACATTTTTATTTTTTATTACATCCCACTTTTTGTAAATATCCTCAAAGAAGCTTGATAATAAAATGTATTTCCATATCACCATACTTTTCCATGTGAAAACCTGAGCCTATCTCTAGTAGAGGTATCCAAAGAATATTTTATTTGGTTGTGTTCTTTTCCCAGGCTTTGGTAATAGAACTGTTTTGGAAATAGTATTTGTAAATGAAACCAATGCTATATTTAAGAACACAGATTTTTTTTTTTAAATCTGACTAAAATAAAAAACAACTCATTATTACAATTTTATACAAAATTTGAGGTAATAACCTCAAGGTCTCACTTCTTGGAATGAAAGTTTGGAATAATTTTAGGTTTTTCAGAAACTACCATCAAATATTCCACTACTGCAACTACCAAAAGACTTAAGTTAAATACCTAATACCAAAGTACATGTATAGATGTCAAGAAGCATTGCCTCTTTCCCCTTAATCATAAAAACTATTAAATAATTGCGAAGGGCCAACTATGGGCATTTTAATCTTCTAAAAATTCTCCAACCGAGTCTTTAAGGGTGGCTAGGAATGGCCCAAAGTTGAGCAGCATCTGAAAAATAAGGCCTCCATCTTCCTTTAATTTAGCGTGAGATAGAGAATGCTAGTCCTGTTCTCAGTGAAGCCAAAGAAGCAACGAGAAACAACCATTCATCACTCTGCCAATGAATTTCCAATATAGTTAAGCTATAAATTCAAGACATATAGCTAGTATTCTTTTTCTTTAATTTCACAAATTTGTGTTGCTTATATAACAGTCCTTCAGAAAGTCCATATGTCTGCTATTAATAAAAGTTTTTTGAACCAAAAAATGAGAACTTATAGAACTAAATCTTGACAATTATCTGAAAATAAGAGAGAATTAACTCAATTTAGAAAATTATTCCTCCTAAGCAGTCTGGATTTATTCTAAGTCATATTTTAAGTACCTGTTAGGTTTATTGGTTTTACTGTGACTTTTAAAATTTTTTTAATCTAATTTTAATTATAAAATTCACAGAAGAATATGGTAAAAAATTCAAATACCAAAAAGGAGGACAAATTTAAAAAAAGTAAGTCTTTTCCCACCCCTCAAACCAGACTGGGAAATTTAATAGTGATTATTGAAGTTCATAGCAATATAAGGCCTACCTCAAGAAAGAAGAAAAATTTCAAATAACCTAACCTACTGTCTAAAGGAATTAGAAAAGGAAGAACAAAGCCCAAAGTTAGTAGATGGAAGGAAATAATAATTATAAGAGAGGAAATAAAATAGAGACCAAAAAACAACAGAAAACATCAATGAAACCAAGAGCTGGCTTTTTGAAAAGATAAACAAAATTGATAAACCTTTTTGCAAAATTGATAAACCTTTAGCCAGGCTCATCAAGAAAAAAGAGAGGACCCAAATAAAATAAGAAAGAGGAGAAACAACAGCTGTACTACTGAGATACAAAAAAAAATCATAAGAGAATACTACAAACAATTATATGCCAACAAAGTGGACAACCTAGAAGAAATGGAAAAATTTCTAGAAACATACAACCTGCCAAGACTGAGTTAAGAAACAGACAATCTGAACAGTTCAGACCAGTCATTAGTAGTGAAATTGAATTTGTAATTAATAAAAAACCTCCCAGCAAACCAAAGTTCAGGCTTCACAGGGGAATTCTAAACATACTAAGAAAAGCTAATACCTATCCTTCTCAAACTATTCCAAAAACTGAAGAGAATGGAATGCTCCCAAATTCATTCTACAAGACCACCATTATTACCCTAGTACCAAAACCAGATAAGGACTCTACAAAAGAAGAAAATTACAGTCCAGTATCTCTGATGAATATAGATGCAAAAAATCCTCATAAGTTAGCAAACTGAATCCAACAATATATAAAAAGGATCACACACCATGATCAAGTGGGATGTATTCCAGGGACACAAGGATAGTTCAATATTTGCAAATCAATCAGTGTGACCCACTACATTAACAAAAGGATAAAAATCATATGATCATCTCAAAAGAGACAGAAGCAGCATCTGACAAAATTTAACAGTCATTCATGATAAAAACTCTCAACAAAGTTGATATAGAGGGAACATATCTCAACATAATAAAGGCCACTTAACCACACTCAATAGGGAAAAGCTGAAAATCTTCCCTCTAAAATCCAAATTGGAAGGGAAAAAATAAAATTGTCTCTATTTGCAGATGACATGATACTGTACATAGAAAACCCTAAAGTCTCCACCAAAAAACTGTTAGAACTAACGAATTCAGTAAAGTTGCAGGATACAAGATTAATACACAGAAATCTGTTGCTTTTCTATACACAAATAATGAACTATCAGAGAAAGCCAGAAAACAATCCCATTTAAAATCGGCATCAAAAAGAATAAAGTATCTAGGAATAAATAACCAAGAAGGTGGAAGACCTATACTCTGACAGCTATAAAACACTGAGGAAGGAATCTGAAAATGATACAAAGAAACGGAAATATATCCTATGTTCTTGGATTGGAAGAATTAATATTGTTAAAATGTCAATACTACCCAAAAGCAATCTACAGATTTAATGCAATCCCCATCAAAATACCCATGACATTTTTCACACAACTAGAACAAATAATCCTAAAATTAATATGGAACCACAAAAGACCCAAATTCCCAAAGCAATCTTGAGAAAAAAGAACGACGCTGTTGGTATCACGCTCCTTGACTTCAGACTTTACTACAAAGCTACAGTTATCAAAACAGCGTATTGGCACAAAAACAGACACACAGATCAATGGAACAGAACAGAGAGCCCAGAAATAAACTCACCCACCTATGGTCAATTAATCTACAACAAAGGAGGAAAAGAATATACAATGGAGAAGACAGTCCCTTTAATAACTAGTGATTATTGGGCATCCTTTCCTTACTTTTTATATAAAAGTAAGTATCACTGAACAGAAAACCAGTCCGCATTTAGTGTTTTAATTGCTGTGAAATTACGTCTAAGCATTTCTTTAAATGTAGCTTTTCTCCAACAAAAATGGAATCATAACTACAAAACATTTTGCACCCTACTTTTTCACTTACTAAATCTTAGCAATCTATGTCAGAACATACTACTCTACCTCATTTTAAAAATATATGGATAGTTCTATTTAATCAGTCCCCTGTGAATGGCCAGTTGTTTCCAGTTATAAAACCAATCAGAATTCATGTTTACATTTTAAAATAAAAATACAACAACTAGCTTTATTAATTAGAGGAAACCCAATAATAAGTTTCATTAAATTGAGAACACACATTTGTACCAAGAATCAAACACAATCTTAAAAGATCAATTTTCAGTTGTACTGTATGGGCTATTTTTATTGGCTGTGAAGAGAGAAAATATTTTAATACTTATTTTACCTGTGATATATAAAATGTGTTCCCTTTATTCTAGTTTCTTAGGCCAACTTGGGAGTAGAAAGTCCAAACTGAAATATCACCGCCAAGTAAGTTCACCAAACCCAGCTACGGGTGATGGAGAGGGTTTTGACTGACATGCATTCATCTGATGATTTCTACCATGAAGTCTCTGATGAGGTATCAAGGCAAAAAAGTTAAATCTTTCTCCCATCTTCGTAGGATTCATTAACATATCATAGCCCTGAAGTAACTGCTGCCTCAGTGATGGCTCATCTGATTTATCTAAAAGAACCTGAAAAGAAAAAGATTTCTTAGTGAAAATAACCAGGAGAAAGGATTCCTAGTTATTTGCAGCAATACTAATGACTATTAGCTATTCAATAAAACAGTGCTTAAAATGTAATTTCTGATCATCTACCTTAGAATCATGGTGTGTTTATTAAAGACACAGGTTGCTGTGACCCAAACCTATGGATTTGTATGTTTAGCAAATATTCCCAGGTGCTTTGATCTACACTGAAGGGTTAAGATGTCTTCAAAACAGTTGTAAAATTCATACTCATACAGGCAGTCAAGTTTTCTTAACAAACGTGAATATTATTTGCAAGTCTTCATTTTACCTCAGAAGAGATGCATGGAACTTACCAGGCTGCTCCACCCCCAGGCTGTCTGGTTACACTGAACCCTATACTACTGAAAAGACTGGAATACCAAGGATCTGACTAATAACAAGAGCATTAAGGCCAAGTGAACTTAAAATATTTATTGAAATAGTATGAAATTAAAATATTTAATAACAGTGAAATAACATAAATCATTACCTTCAGCCGGACATCAATGCCCATATTTCTTAAAAATGTTTGCTGTTTTATTGGACCCAGAGAAGCTACTTTCCCCTGGGACATTCTGCGCAAGTAACTGAAGTCCACATCAGCTGTGAGGTCTGCTGTTCCCGGGGCAATTAAGACATCATGAAGCCTGTGGCCACAAAACCCCTTGAACATAATTTTTTAAATGATGAGTTTTTGTACCTTTATGGTTATCATTATCAAGATTAAAGAAATGCTATCATTTTAGTACATTTTACATAACAACTGTTAAAAAGGAAAATATAGCCGATATCAGTGGTTTACAAACTCTTACCAAATAGCACCCTTTCTTCAAATGAGATGCTATGTGGAAAACCCACTATAAAGTGCTATGTTATAGTGCCTGAAGATGCTGCCTTTGACAGTTGTTTAAAATTTTCATTAATGCCCATGGTAATGAAGTATAAGAGAGAATTCTCCAGATGAATTCAGGTTACCAGAACCTAGATGGTGTTTTACAAAGTGTATCCATCAACTATATGCATCAGAATCACCTGAGAGCAAAGTGACTATACTCCAATAAAAATTATTTTTAAAAAAAATCACCTGAGAACATGTTACTGGACTCTACCCAGACCTAGCAAATCAGAATCCTGGAGATAAGCCTAGAGAATCAGTGCTTAAAGAAAAAAAAACTCTCCAGGTTTTTCTTTAAATGAACAAAGTTAGAAATTGAGAAACACCGATCTAGAAAATGACTTAATAACATCTAGTTAAATGTATTTCAGTATACTTTAATTAAAGTATATCGAACAGAATTGATCATATTCCAAGACAGCGGTCCCCAACCTTTTTGGCACCAGGGACCGCTTTCGTGGAAGACAATTTTGGGGATGGTTCATGTGGTAATGGGAGCGACGGGGAGCAGCAGATGAGGCTTCGCTCACTGGCCTGCTGCTCACCTCCTGCTGTGCGGCCCGGTTCCTAACAGGCTGAGGACCACTAATGGTCTGAGGCCCAGGGGTTGGGGACCCCTGTTCCAAAAGCGTAAGAAAGGATGTTTAGGAAGGATAAAACAATACATCTGGAAAGGAAAAAACGTGTTGAAAATATGACAGAAAAAGTTTGATTACAGTAGCTAGATCAAATCTATAAAAAGTAACAATGTTTTTTTAAATGAAGGAGGGGAAATTTTTAAGAACTTTTAAGAAAATCTTTCAATTTGAATTATTCAGATGCTTACTAGGATCTATGCAAACCTAGGTTCTGCAACTTAAGGAATAATGCAGACAATCCAGACCCTGTTCAAAGGAGAGGTGGACAGTAAGATACAGGGTTAAGGGTAATTATAATAACATGGATTAATTATAAAATAATGTAATACAACAGTGCTGAGCACTGTAGAAACCAAAATAAGATAAAAGATCTTCAGTGAGCTTCAAACCTAACAAATGACAACTGTAAGTAAACTGTACCAGTTAAATTCTGATAAATCATGTGACTGAATTATACATACTCTGAAGGTATCTGTCTTAGTTCCATCATGACCATAATCAGCAATCAGGGCAGCACCTCCAGTTACTGAAATGCGTTGAGAAAGTTCCTGAATAATAACACCAGCATCAGGACACACTTCCACGTGATCCCTTGTTTCATCACACTAGTAAGGGAACAGTTGAATCAAAATACATCATTCAAAAAACCTGTTTCCTTAGGGTTTTTCTACAATGAGCATTTCTTAGTTACAATAAAAATAAATTCCTTCTCAGGGCTTCCCTGGGTGGGCCAGTGGTTGGAACACCATGCTTCCACTGCAGGGGGCGCATGTTCAGTCCCTGGTCAAGGAACTAAAGTCCCGCATGTAGCACAGCCAAAAAAATTAAAAAAAAAAAAAAAAAATTTTTTTTAAATAAAAAAAATAAATTCCTTCTCAATATGAATATGTTGTCTACACTCAACTTTTCACATGACATCCTTTCTATTATACAGAACTCCTTGGTTCTCTGATATCCATTCAGTTTACAAAGATATTTTAATTTTAATGCCTTTTATAGAAAGGCATATGCCCCCTCAACCCTCCAGATGGCTAAGAACATTATCATTTTATTTATGGTGATTTTACTTCTGTATCGTAATTCATATAAATATATTCCACTGGGTTGAAAACATGGAAAAGGAATTTTTGTCTGCCTAGAACAGTGTCTGACACATAAGGGACACTGAAAAGTTGTGCTGGTGGAACAAATGATATAAATCCAATATAACAAAACAGACCCTATTAAAGCAAGTATATCTGCCCTCTTTGGCGGGAAAAGGTACCTCAACGATATGCCCTTATCTAGCAATACCAGCTTATAAACTAGTGTCAATGTACCTGAAGCCCTAATTTCCCAAGATGTTCAACTAAGGGTCCTCAAGAAGTACATACTAGCTTAAAACGTGTATTGACAATGAATAGTAATTCTTACCAACTGGACTAGCAGATACGAAATTTCACTAATTCCTATGATAATGAAAAAAATTTTTTCCTCATTGTGCAAACGTACATTAACTGTTGCTCCCTCCTAACACCTAGTACAAGTGAAGTACTGACCTGCTCTGATGTCTCTGCCTATAATGGCACAGGTCTAAGAGGTACACAGTCACGCAGACTCAGCCCTTGAGTCTCACCTCATCTACTGCTTACTAGAGACAAGTTACTTAACCTTTCACAGTCTATTTCATATACTAGGCTTATTGTGAGAGTTAAATGAAATAATAAACCACTAAGCCTCCAGTGCTATTAAATAAATTACTGTGGTTTGACTATATAAACCATGGGGTCAGCTGCTTCAGGCATAAGGTGACACGACTCAGCGTTCCATGCTGACATTCTTAATATCCTAGACTGCTCTTCAAGACAAGAGATTCCATTACCATTTGCTCCATCCAAATGAGAGGGAAATCATCACTCCCTTTCTCATAAGTGTACGCTGTTCAAGTGAAGACCTAAATACAATGAACTCCCAGGGGGTTAGCTCTCAGTAGCTTTATGAATTTGTTTCTCACTCAGGTAAATTAGCCAGAGTATGAAAAAGTAGAAATGCTCACAAGCACTTAGGCTGACATTTTAAACTTAAGCTTTGCAATGAAAACTTAATTCATAGGTTTACGTTTAAAAGCTCTTCTGCTTTTAAAATCGATAACTTCTAAGGCAGAAATTCTTAGTTATGGTCCAGAAAGTAGAAATCATCTTTTTCTGAGCTCGAAAAAAAGGGAATAAAACAGGCAATCTAAAGCTCAAACATTCCTGAGAAGTACAGGTGTTTTGAACGTTTAAACTCAAACCGAAGATACACAGGCTCTTGCAATTATTCCTTGAGGACAATAGAAAGAAGGAGTAATCAAATTTTAATTTGGGTGGAAGCATGAGAAAAAAGGCATGCTCTAATAGTAGCCCAAAGAGAGTGATAATACAACTTACCTAAGAGAATTAAATGAGAAAATAGAGTAACAGGGGCTTCCCTGGTGGTGCAGTGGTTAAGAATCCACCTGCCAATGCAGGGGACATGGGTTCGAGCCCGGGTCTGGGAAGATCCCACATGCCGCGGAGCAACTAAGCCTGTGTGCCACAACTACTGAGCCTGCGCTCTAGAGCCCACGAGCCACAACTACTGAGCCTGCACTCTAGAGCCCACGAGCCACAAATACTGAGCTTGCATGCCACAACTACTGAAGCCCACGCACCTAGAGCCTGTGCTCTGCAACAAGAGAAGCCACCAATTAGAAGCCTGCGCACCGCAACAAAGAGGAGCCCCCACTCGCTGCAACTAGAGAAAGCCAGCGCACAGCAACGAAGACCCAGTGCAGCCAAAAATAAATTTAAAAAAAAAAGAGTAATACATACAAAATATTCAATAAATATTGTTACTTTACACTGTACTACATTGTTTTCACAGATACATAACTTCCTGTCAAGTAGACAATATTGTCACCATTTGATAGAGAACTGAGGTAAACAGAGACAGTCAGGGACTTGCTGAGTAAGCACTTACTTTCTTATTACATTAAGGTTACACAGCTAAGAAATGATTTGAACCCAGTCTCCTGACTCTAAATCCTGTGCGTTTTCACTATTAATAAAAAGCACCTTTCATGTTACAAGGAACTCTAAAATACTAACTCAGAAAATAAGACTGAAGATTTGGTTGGCAATAAACTAAGAAAAAAAAAATTATTCCTACTTGTATGAAGGCTTCTGCTGGGGTGGCACAAGGCGCCAAAACAAATCTCAGTTTATCAGAAACCTGTGGATCAATATCAATGAGTACTTCTCGCCATCCATGTGGTGTTTTCTAAACACAAAATAACACATAAAAACAAATTTTTGCAAGTTCTCAAAATTGCCTCTACCAAAATAACTTTTCTCCTCTTATCATATACAAGATAGATAACTAACATTTACAGAGCACTTTACCACTTAAATTATTTAAAGGCATTACTTCATTTCCTTTTAACAGTATGAGTAGAATGACAGATGCAAACTATTAATGCTGTTTAGATAAGAAATGGAGGAGGAAATAAGCAACATGGAAAGTGCCCCCAAAATGGAAAACAGACTTAGGAGGACTAATCAGATACTTCTCCAACAAATTACTACATCATAATATACACTCTTAGCCCGACAAGTTACCAGTACATGTGCATTACCACCAAATCTTAAATCTCCTCACAGAAAGAATGAAGAAAATTTTTAATTTTTGGAATTTAAAAATAGTTGCTAAAAAGTAATCCTTCATTGCACTACAGTGATTTACTATCTTACATTCTTATACATCTTTATCCCAGAAGAATTAAGAATCCTTAATATCCTAAGAATTAAGAATTCTTAATATTTCACTTTTGCCTTTCAATTATTTATATTCATCAAACTTCCAGATATCGCTAACTTCAACAATAATTAAACACCATAAATGTTTATTCTTACAACATAAGGCCCTTTGTTATTCAATTATAAATGTGACTTCTTTCCCATCAATACCTGAAACTTATGCACAGGAAGAACATCGAAAAATTCATGTGCAAGATAAAAGCTGTACTCTATTTAAAAACAGAAGAAAAAAAATTAACATTTCAGCATTTTCAAGGCAATCAATTGGTTGTTTTGAACATTAACAAAAAGGAAATGCATAGTTCTTCGTAATGGAACTTGTGATGCTTCCATAATTATAATTTCCACAGAATCACCCACCTCTTCATGGCAAACCTACTGTGCAGAACATACATAGGAACAATTATTACTATTCCCATTTTCCACATAGAGGGTCAGAGAGCTGAAATATCCCAGTTATCAGTTTAATGTTTTATTCATCACCAGGCCCAAAAGAAATCAGAACTCCAATTTGTTAGCTGGAAAAGGATTTGAATTTCCTAAAATCATCCAAGACGCTTAAGGCCAGGAATGGCTGTGGTGCCTTGGCCAAGGTCAGACCACCACTTTAGGTTTGAGCTGGGGCTCGTCAATATAACATTCTTGAGGAGTGAAGGGATTCTCCTACCACCCCTTGCTTGCCTCTAGGCAAGTAAGGATGATCAAAAGATGAGATAATTAAAGTAAACTCTGCTTCCTTCGGGCCCCACTGCCTTGGGCTACTTCATCATCAGTACTATCTGAGGGGTAGGGAAAAAATAAAAAGTACAACCGAGATCCATGTTTTGGTTTTGGTTTGCTTTGGTTTTTGCAACACCACATGAAATTATTTTCTAACACAATGCTGTTCTCTATAGGTAAGGGACTTGGCAGCCCTAACTCAATCTACTACACTGCTCTACAAGGTTGTGGTCACCTATCACTACCGTGAGGGGTTGTGATCAAAATTCTTTAATTAATCAATGTAAAATAATTACCTTTTGGAACATCTTGCAGATCTCGGTACCAGGAAATTGGAATTCCAGACTTAGTGACACCTTTCATATATACTGGGGATCCAGCATTTCGCTCTAATAGGACCTTCTCTTCAGTCAACGTTAATGCTTGAATCTCACTTAATTTTTGGCTCACCTCTACCAGATGTATTGAAATGTCACAGTTTTTCAGCACAGATGCAAGCTGACTGAACACCTAAATATAAAAAGAAGAAGAAATTGGTAAAATCTTGTTGAGTAGATTTTAGGTTTTCTAACCATTTATCTCAATAATTTGCTCATGTCACAGCAAAAGTAATAATTGGTTTCAGAGAACCTCACACAAGTCACTCTCCAGCAGTCTATGAGCATCATAACCTACCGGAGTCATTAAACATAGTCCATATAAGAAACAAACAGTACATAGTACACAGTACAGTTTGGTTTCCTACTGATAAAAATGAGAATTAGGACTAACAAATGAAAATAAAAGCTTTAGCATCCAATAAAAACAATGATTCAGATTAGGGAGTCTAAAAAAAGACCCAAGAAATAAAATGTATATAGCCTTGATTTTTTTTTAACTTTGAAAAAACAGATTTATTACTTATAAGACCTGAAAATTATTATACACATCACACCTGGGGCCACATAGCAAGTTCATGGGTAAAGAGCTAGCCTTGATTTTAAAAAGCTGCTATGGGGGCTTCCCTGGTGGCACAGTGGTTGAGAATCTGCCTGCCAATGCAGGGGACACGCGTTCGAGCCCTGGTCTGAAAAGATCCCACATGCCGCGGAGCAACTAGGCCTGCGAGCCACAACTACTGAGCCTGCGTGTCTGGAGCCTGTGCTCCACAACAAGAGAGGCCGCGACAGTGAGAGGCCCGCGCACCGCGATGAAAAGTGGCCCCCACTTGCCGCAACTAGAGAAAGCCCTCGCACAGAAACGAAGACCCAACACAGCCAAAAATAAATAAATAAAATTAAAAAAAAATAAAATAAAAATAAAAAGCTGCTATGAAGGGAGTATCCCAAAGAGATCATTGACTAGTCACTGATACAGCAAGTAGGGCCCTAGAAAGTGATGCGAAAGTCAAACTGCTGTATCTCAAGTGATTAGGCCAGCAAACCTTGGGCAGCAGGAGGCTGTGGCAACAGCTTGAAAAAAAATAAAGAAAGAAAAAAAGAAAACGAAAAAGCTGCTATGCCTACAAAATAGTCTCACCCCTGAAATGATCAGACTGTATCCACAAGAAATCAGATTTGAATGGCACTAATTACTTGACAGTTTAACTGAGATTCTTTCCCATTTTCAATTTCTTCTTAGCCACACATATTTTTTTGCTACTGTAAACATGAGGAAAAAAAGGAATATACTAATGTTTTATCAGTATCTTAATGCTAAAAATTCAATGCCAATTGCATAAAGTACATCAATATTTTTTTCATTTGAATTTAATACTCACTGGTGATTTGCCTCCTACTTTTGAGACCTGAATATGCAGGTACAGACTGATTAGGACAAGGCGACTTTTCCAAATTTAGTTTTGAGATGAAACTATACATAGAAAAACTTCTCCCCAAGAGAAAAATCCTTCAGAAATATAATCAAAAATAAAGTCTGTAATTACACCTTTGGCTATTTCCTTTACATTCCTTTAAATTCTTTGGCTTTTTAAGAGCTCTCAGGACTTGATCTAGGGAAGCATCCTTTAGACATTTTAAGAGCTGTGGGTATAGTTTGGTGCATATAGTTTGGAGCACGGAATTCAAGGTAGAGCACAGAAACAAGTCTGGTTGTGAACATCTTGTACTGATAAGAGGGTAGCTGCCAAAGATGTTTCCGCAGGGGAATGATAAAGCCAAGCATTTTCTTTCCAAAAGACAAGCATAAAGAATGGATTATGGGGGACAGGGATTAGGAATTTGGGATTAACAAATAAACACTACCATATATAAAATAAACAACAAGGACCTACTGTATAGCTCAAGGAACTATATTCAATATCTTATAATAACCTATAATGGAAAATAATCTGAAAATATATATATAATAACTTTGCTGTACACCTGAAACACTGTAAATCAACTATACTTCAATTTAAAAAAAATTTTTTTAAGAAAAAAAGAGCTTTGGGCTTAATTTTTAAAGTTCTTGAAACAAAATATTGTGTGAGAATCTTATTAAATATTTTATATTCAAATGACTTTGCCAATTTAAAAAGATACAAAATAGAGCCCTGGAAACATAAATCAGTGGGTTACCCCCACCACCAAAAACATACAATAAGGATTCTTATTTGTCAGATATTTGTAAATTTTCTTTGAAAAAAAAAAATCCTTCAATTCTTAATTTCAAGCAGAAATCATATAGCATCAAGAAATTTAAATTTCTTCTTTCTTTCTTTTTTTTTTTTTTTTTTTTTTCGGTACGCGGGGCTTTCACTGCTGTGGCCTCTCCCGTTGCGCAGCACAGGCTCCGGACGCACAGGCTCAGCGGCCATGGCTCACGGGCCCAGCCACTCCACAGCATGTGGGATCTTCCCGGACCAGGGCACAAACCCGCATCCCCTGCATCGGCAGGCGGACTCTCAACCACTGTGCCACCTGGGAAGCCCAAGAAATTTAAATTTCTTTAAATTGAATATGCATTTTTTTTACACTGATTTGTCAGGTACACACAAAATAAACTCACAATTTATTTTGGAACATACAATGTAAGTAACTTTGATGTTAGTAGAATATGCCCAGTAGCTATTCATACGGGTTGTACCAAAATATACTTACAAGCAGTACATGAGAGTTCCCCTTGCTCCCCATCCTCACCAACCAAGGTCTGACAACCTTGGTGTTGTCAGACTTTCTAATTTTGAGGGTACAGGGGTTACTCACTGTGATTTTAATTTTCATTTCCCTGACTAGCAATGAGTCTGAGCATCTTTTTGTTTTCATTAGCCACATGGATTTCCTCTTTTATGACAGGCCTGTTCACATCTTTGGCGTGACTTTTCTGAGTTATCTGTCACCTTCTTACGGATTTAAAGGAGATCTTCGGGGCTTCCCTGGTGGCGCAGTGGTTGAGAATCTGCCTGCCAATGCAGGGGACACAGGTTCGAGCCCTAGTCCAGGAAAAACCCACATGCTGCAGAGCAACTAAGCCCATGGGCCACAACTACTGAGCCTGCGAGCCTAGAGCCCGTGCTCCGCAACAAGAGAAGCCACCGCAATGAGAAGCCCTCGCACCACAACGAAGAGTAGCCCCAGCTCGCCGCAACTAGAGAAAGTGTGCACAGCAACAGAAGACCCAACGCAGCCAAAATATTAAAAATAAATAAATAAATAAATCTATAAAAGAAAAAAGTTCTTTATGTATTCTAACTACCAGTTCTTTGTTAGTTATATGTGTTACAAATAACTCCTCCCACTTTGTGTTTTGTCTTGTCACTTTCTTTATGGTGTCTTTGAAGAACAAAAAGTTCCTAGTTTCTTTAAAGACAAAAAAGTTCTTAATTTTAATGTATTTGAAGTTATTAATCTTTTCCTTTATGGCTTCTGCTTTTTATATAACGTAAAAAACTCCCTACTCAGAAGATGAATATATTCTCCCATAATATCTTCTAAATGTTTTATACTTTTAGCTTTTACATTCTCCCCTCACCCCCATTTTTTAAGATTAGAAACATAACAAGTAATGATTCATTATATTATTTTGACATTACATTTTAGCTGAGAAATATGAGATTAAGGAGATAAGACTGAAAACCAAGGAAATCAACAAGTTTTCAAACTCAGTCAAAAGTAACAAGGGTCAGGTACCTGAGACTTTAAGACATTCTTTTATTACTTACCCTCAAAATATCTCCCAAGAGGGTACCCCTGCCTGGGCCCAGTTCCACCAACTGGAAAGCTGCATTTTTTCCAGTGGCTATCCATTCACTGATGAACCATATCCCTAGGAGCTGTGACAAGGAAAGAACTACATTCAAGCATTATAAAGCATAAAAGTATACCACAATATAAAACTCTATGTAAATAGACTTTACGCCAGAAGGCAAAATGTTTCCTAACAACCATACACGTTATTTAACATGTTAATATATGTATATGCACACAGGAACTTCACTGGGACTACATTACAACACACACCACTTAGGAAGCTTAATAACAGAAGAAAACACCTAGTTAAAAGGCAGCTCTACTATAAAAGGTCCATGACACAGATAAGAGGATATCACTTACCGAAAGGTACTAGGATTTGAAAGCAAACAGACATATGAAATATGATTCTGCCATTTCTTCATATTCATGTAATTTCAATAATTACATGGCTTTAAGTCATAATTAATATTTTTTAATCCCTAGATTTTTCTTCCTTTTGTGTACTATTTTCTATTTCTAAAGTGATCAAAGGTTATATATGGAAATAAATGAACTAGAATTCCTGAAAAGAATTCAAAGTTCTTAAGGAGACTTCTACTGTAAATACAGCTAAATAAGGGGTATAGGCTATAGAGTGCATTTTGATTCCACTAATTCCTCAGTATTTTTAATCTTTTCTCTCTTCCTTCTTGAGGGAACTCTCAACCTTCTTCTTCACCTTGCCTGTTGTCTCTCTTTGTCTTTCCATTCTCATTTTTTCATCTGGTTCTCCTCTTTTCCAACACCTTCTCTTCCATTTCTTTTCTTTTTCTTTCCTTCTGGCCTTTGTATCTCTACATTTCCTTTTCTACAGTAAAGTATAAACCTTTCAAATGTCCTCGATACCTCTATTACTCTCTATTCCTTCAGTATATAAACGACTAAAAAATTAAAACTCGATGAATCACCGAAAACAAAGCTGTAAAACACTACTGTAGAATACTACTACTTGATCTACTCTCAAATGTTTGATAATTAGTTTCTTCTAGAGTTTACGTTGGATATTACCTCCCCAAAGATCTGACTTATTTCAGGTGAAGTAATGAAATCTCCTTTTTCTCCTAGCATGTCACGGTTCACATAATAGCCCTAAGTAAAAAGAAAAAATGGAGAAAACAAATTAATTTTCAAATAAGCTTTTTAAAACACCCCTCCAAAATCTCACATAATGTATACAATGAGATAAACAAGTTATTTCATAAGAAAGTTCTCTCTTCTAAATAAGCAAAATAAACAGCGTCTTTACGTAAATTTTACAAAGTAACAGTCATTTTGCAGAACTGGTAGAAAAACAATCACTCCTTGACTACAAAGGCAGAAGCCAAGCAGGGCCCCTCTCCACACTGCACAGCTGCCCTCCCTCTCCTGCCTCCACACAAAGACCCTGGCTGCCCCCCAAGCCCCTCGCCCAACCTCTCCCACTGTGTTTCAAATCAGCCCTGCCTGCTCTTGAGGCTGCTTCTTGACCTGGGTGCTGGTGACACGGGAGTGTTCACTTTGTCAAAATTCATCAAGCCGGGGCTTCCCTGGTGGCGCAGTGGTTGAGAGTCTGCCTGCCGATGCAGGGGACACGGGTTCGTGCCCCGGTCCGGGAGGATCCCACATGCCGCGGAGCGGCTGGGCCCGTGAGCCATGGCCGCTGAGCCTGTGCATCCGGAGCCTGTGCTCCGCAACGGGAGAGGCCACAACAGTAAGAGGCCCACGTACCGCAAAAAAAAAAAAAAAAATTCATCAAGCTGTATAAATGTGATTTTGCATTTTTCTATGTGAATGTTATATCCTAATAAAAAGTTGATTTTTTTGTTTGCTTTTGTTTTGTTTTGTTTTTAATTTGCCCTGCCTGGCCATACATCCTTGCCATCGCAAATGTTCTCCTTTCTCCTCTCCCATCTCTCCCTGGCAATCTTCTACTCAGTAAGACTGAATCTGCTCAAATGCCATCTTCTCTGACCTCCTCCTCCAGCCCTCCAACCTCAGGCAAAACCGCATGCCTCCTTTTCTAAACTTATTTCTTTATATATCTAAATTCTTCACCAGAAGGATTAGTCATTTGGAGGACAGGACTATGTCTTATTTACCTTCATATACCAAGTTTTAGCATAGTGTCTAGCCTTCAAGAAACACTCCAGAATTGTTTAAAATTTCCCTATGCCCTTCAAGCCCCTTCTTCTACCAGCTTACTCTCAGCAGGTGACCTGGGCTCTGGCCCACACAGGAATTAAAGAATGTTATTAAATAGACTTCCTCAGGTTCCTGACCCCATCCAGCCTCCACTGTTCCCATTCTTTCCTTGGGACTCAAAGGATGAAACACCTACACCTTCTGCTCTTTTCCAAACTTAACCCTGTGCTCTGGCTCAATCACCATTCCTCACATAGCCCCCATGGGCCAGGATCTTTCTATCACAGCTTTCTCTTACAGCTTCAACTTTTCCCCCTCAGCATTAGAAATTTAATTAAGTCACTTCCATCTTTAAAAAAATTTTTTTCACTCCATACAGCATCTCCCCTCTAGCCTTTCTCTTTCCCTTCGTAAGGAAGTATTTCATGGGTGGGGTGTGTGTCTGTGTGTGTCTGTGTGTCTGTGTGTGTGTGTGTGAGAAACAAACCACTCTGGCAGTCTAATGAACACTACAGACCCTTCACAGAATGTTTTTAAATGCACAGGACTTAAAACACACAGGACTAAATATGAAATCAATTGAAAAATACTTATCAGGCTTCCCTGGTGGTGCTGTGGTTAAGAATCTGCCTGCCAACACAGGGGACACGGGTTTGAGCCCTGGTCTGGGAAGATCCCACATGCCGCAGAGCAACTAAGTCCGCGAGCCACAACTACTGAAGCCTGCGTGCCTAGAGCCCGTGCTCCGCAACAAGAGAGGCCACCGCAATGAGCAGCCCGCACACTGCAACAAAGAGTAGCCCTCGCTCGCCGCAACTAGAGAAAGCCCGCGCGCAGCAACGAAAACCCAACACAGCCAAAACTAAATAAATAAATTTATAAAAAAAATACTTATCAAATATTTTAAAAATAAATTTGTGATATAGTGATATATATACACCTTTATAAGTGTATTAAAAAGCAAAATTGAGCTGAAGTTCTAATAAATAATGAAGTTTTGAAGTACAGAGAAGTACAATAGTATTTCGAAATATCATGATCACTCTGTTGTGATATGACAATGTCAGTGATTTCCACTGACGCTAAAATCAGAGTATTGCTGATGGTACTGGTTGCTGCCTATGTTCATAATCAGAGAAACACTAAACTTCAGTTAGAGGTTAGTGAAAATAAAAGTGTAATTTTTATTCCCATCCACGTCTACAAACCCCCTGATTTCTATTCAAGGATCCCTAGGTTAAGAACCTCTACTTTACATTTGAGTTACCTCAAGGCTTACTCCTGAAAAACCTTCTCTTCTCTAAGTATACTCTCACTGGTTCCTTTTTATTTTAACGTCATCTATATACTGATGATGACCAAATTTATATATGCATGCCCAATCTTTCTCACGAACTCCAGACTCTTATGGCCAACAGCTCACTTACTATCTCCACCTGATGTCACTGCCAACACAATGTACATGAATGCACCTCCTAAAGGTTTCCCATTGCACTAACACAAAAATCTAAATTTCATGAAAGCACTGCATGAACTGGCTCCTCTCCAAACTCATCTCATACTACTTTCCTCATCATCAAACCCTCCCACCTGCCAGTCACTGCCCTGCAGCCACACTGGTGCCCTTCTCTTCTCTGTGTACCAAAGCATTTCCCAGCTTAAAAACCTTGTGTTTCTGGATCCTCTGCTGGGAACCCACTTCTCCCAGACTTTTGCCAGGTTGGCCCATCCCCATCCTTCAAGCCTCAGCTCAAATGTACTGGCCTTCCCCGACCACCTACCTAAGGAACTTCTACAATCCCTATTCCCACCACAGTATTTGCTTTCAATCCCTATTAACCCAGTTTTGTTTGTTTTTTCCTCCCTCAGAAGCACTTACAACAATCCACAATGATCTTGTTTAATTATTTGTTTCCTTGTTTATGGTTCATTATCTCACTAGAACATAAGCGCCATGCTCCACTGTCCACTGCAGTATTCCCAGAGCCTGAGACAGTGTTTGGCACATATGGCGCCTCAATAAATGGATAAATGATGAGTGGACCTCAACTCTAACCCAGAGATGTTTGTTTTAAAGCTTCTCCTTATCTGAACTTTTGGTACATTGTAACACTGCATACAGGCATTAAAGGATCTCTTCCATTACTAAACCTCTGGACCCTGAGTCACTCCACTATATCCAACAGCAAAAGGCCAAACGAATCCCAGGATTCCAAAGATCTCATATTTCAACCCAACAAAAGGTGAAACATTCTAAAATAAAAGGACCACAGGCTTTCACCAAGTGACTTTGTAGAGCAGACAAGGAAATGAAGGTCAAAAACCTGTGACAATGCCTAATGCTAGAACGTAAACGCCCAGACCTTCCATTCTCAATGGAATACGCTTCCAGTGCCTGCTGATGCCATCCCAACACAGCTTTCCAGGCACTAAATTCGTATTTCCTGTTGCCTATTGGACATTTCCACCTGAGTCCCACAAACACTTCAAATTCAAAGAGTTCGGACTGAACTCTTTCCTACCTCTACCTCCTCCTGAACTCACTTCTTCCTGAAAAATGACTCCAGTATCTACCATAAACCCAGGTAGGGAAGTCATCATTCCTTCATCTCATAAATCCAATCGGTTACATCGTCCCCTGAACATCTTTGTAACTTGTCCTCTCTTTAAAGCCACTGCCGCTGACTTGACCCAGCCCTGACCAACTGACAGATTCATTTATGTGTCCCCAGGTCTTCGAGCGTGGCTCTTGCCCTGGAAGGCAACTGCCAGGGCTGAGGACCTTCGGGGTCCTCTATGAGCATATCCTTCTGGTTCACACCTCGCAGCGCAGCTAGAGCGGGCCTGGTCCCCGGGCTCCCCGACCCATACCTTGGCTGGGTTGGTCAAGACCTCCTTCATGTACTCGGCCACGGTGATGGGACCAGTAGACTTGATTTTGTACGTAAGATGCCGCAGCATAGGGGTCACCGGGTTGTTTTCTGCCGGCTCATTCCCGGAGCTGAAGTACTTTCCTCTCCAAAGACAAGTAAAGACTGTAGAAAACACACATTAAACGGCATTCATTAGAAACCTTAGTACTGGCATCTGCACAGCAGCCGGAGTGATTTCAAAGCGGCTTCGTCAACCCTTCACCTCGGCCAAAGCCAGGAAAGCGGTCTCGGGCCCTCAGCACGCCCAAAGGGCGCAGCAGGCACGCGCTTGGCCCACGACCACAAGCCGTTTCGTGTCTGACGCTGGACTCCAGGCTGCAGCCCAGAGCGCCCCGGAGCCCCCTCAACTGGAGAAGGCGCCCCGGGCGGTTTTCGCGGCAACGGGGGCTCGGACACCGCAATTGCTTACCTGCGCGCACGGCGTACAGCCGCCCAGCGCCTGCCGCAGCCAAAACGCTCATCCCAGACTCCGCACGCAGCTGCCAGCCGCCCGTAGGTAGGGAGTGCTCCTATTTCCGGGGGAGGACACGCCCCGTGCAGGAAGTACGTCACCCGGCCAAGCGGAAGGAAGCTTTGGGCCGTGCGCTTGAGCTTTGCTTGCCATGGCGGCTACTAAGAAACCTTTGGAGTTCCACGCCAAGCGGCTCTGGCTCCCGGAGGAAGCGGTGGAAGATCCGGACGAGGACGACGAGGATGCTAACGATGAAGCCGACGATGGGTTCTCCCTGCAGGAGGTTTTACGGCTCGGAGGCACCAAGGTAATGGCCTTGGACTCCAGGAGAAGGGAGACACAGGCGCGTGGAGTGGTCCCGCGAGTGGCGCGGGCAAGTGGCGCGGCAGCCCCCGAGCTGCAGAGTGGGAGGGCGTCGTGGACCCAGATCCCAGTTTCGAAATGTGCTCGGTGCGCTCCCCGCACTTCTTTCCCATTGCTCTTTGCAAGAGAAAAGTTTAGAACTGAATGTTTTTATGCCGTGTCTTTTCTTAGAATGTAGGCGTCATCTCATTTTATTGACGTAGTATAACTGGTACTCCATCAGGTCGGAGAGGACTGACCTTTTTTTTTGGTCCTGACCTCGTGATATCAGTGTTTGGAGCCCCACTGGTATTGGAATTTAACTTCTATTCTCACAAAGTACACCCACACGCTCAGTTTACGCCCAAGAAGCTCTCTGCGCTCTTGGAATTTACATCCTAATTAAGGCAAAGAAACAGTAACCAAACTTTGGAATACATTGTATATCAGACGCTGAGTGGAGAAAATTAAAACGGGGAGGGAGGATAATAAATGGAAGAGGCGTTACAGTTTTAAACGAGGTGATCGGGGGACCCACCCCCGAGTTTTCGAGCAGAAAATTGAAGGAAAGAAGGGAGTGAGCCTTTTTGGTTTTGTAGTTCCAGGAACAATAAAAATAGTGCAGGTGAGGTGAGAGGAGAGCAGTAAGAAATGAAGTCAGACATGAAAGCAACCTAAGTGTCCATCGACAGATAAATGGATAAAGAAGATGTGGCACATATATACAATGGAATGTTACTCAGCCATGAAAAAACGAAATTGAGTTATTTGTAATGAGGTGGATGGACCTAGAGTCTGTCATACATAGTGAAGTAAGTCAGAAGGAGAAAAACAAATACCATATGCTAACACATATATATGGAATCTAAAAAAATAAAATGGTTCTGATAAACCTAGGTGCAGGACAGGAATAAAGACGCAGATGTAGAGAATGGACTTGAGGACACGGGGAGGGGGAAGGGTAAGCTGGGACGAAGTAAGAGAGTAGCATTGACATATATACACTACCAAATGTAGAATAGATAGTGGGAAGCAGCCACATAGCACAGGGAGATCAGCTCCGTGCTTTGCGACCACCTAGAGGGGTGGGATAGGGAGGGTGGGAGGGAGATGCAAGAGGGAGGAGATATGGGGATAAATGTATATGTATAGCTGATTCACTTTGTTATACAGTAGAAACTAACACAACATTGTAAAGCAATTATACTCCAATAAAGATGTTTAAAAAAAAAAAGAAATGAGGTCAGAGAGGTAAGAAGATGGGCTTATGTTCTGAATTTGATGGGAAACCTTAGAAGATTTGTAGCAAATATGTGACAGAGCTTTGCTTTTTATTAAATGTTTTGTTTACAGACTAGACTTTCTGGGCAACATGGGGAGGGGGAGGATGAGCGATTAGAGGCAGGAGAAATGCAACTTACTGGGGCAGATTCAGTTTGCTCTGTACTTGGGTTGTATTTATTTATTTACATCTTTATTGGAGTATAATTGCTTTACAATGGTGTGTTGGTTTCTGCTTTATAACAAAGTGAATCAGTTATACATATACATATATTCCCATATCTCTTCCCTCTTGCGTCTCCCTTGTATTTAATTTTTGAGTACATAATATATGCACATGTTACGAAAAGCTTTCTTTTGGTTTTTGCTTTGTTTTGTTTTGTTTAAAGGAGGGGGGTGCATGATGAAAAATCTTCTTTCCCACTTTTATCTCCAGCCATGCAGTTTCCCTTCCAGGAAGCAATTATTTTTGTGTCTTCTATATCTTCCAAGCAAATACACACACACACCTATGTTTGTTATTTTTTACACAAAAGGTACCATACTGTATAGTATTTTAAGTCTTTTTTCTTACTGTTTTATTAGAGATCCCTGCACATCAGTATAAAGTTCTGTCTTTGGTTTTATGCCCATAACATCATTTTCTTAATTTATCTAACTAGCCATTTATTGTGGATATTTAAGTTGCCAGTCTTTTGCAATTTTAAATAATGCTTCAGTAAATAACCTTGAACATATATGTCTTTTTCCACATTTGTAAGTGTATGCATAACCTAAATTTATAGAAATGGAACTGCTGGGTCAAAGGATGTGTCTTGTATTTTGACTGAAGTTGACAAATTGCTCTCCATAGAAGTTGTGCCAGTTTATACTTCCATCAGCCATTTAGGAAAGTGCCTTTTCCTCCACCCTTTCCCCAACACCACCTGTATTAATTTTATCTTTGCTTCTCTGGCAGATTAAAAAATAGATGTATCATTGTGGTTCTGATTTGGACTTCTTTAAATGTCAGTGAGGTTGAGCATCTTTTCACATTTTTAAAGAACCACTTTTTTTTTTTCTATGAACCGTTTGTTTATATCCTTTGCACATCTTTCTGTTGGTTTGTCACTTCCTTAACTGATGTATAGGAACTTATATATTACATATTAAGCCAAATTACTTTGATATGAGTTGCCAGTTGTTTTTTCCAGCTTATTTGTCTTTCAGTTTTTGTATATGTTTTGTCTGTAAGAGAATGATAAATATATCCATTCTTTTCTTTATGGACCCTGAGTTTTATGTCACATTTGGAAAGATTTTTCCCTACTCTGGAATTATTTTTTTAATTAAAAAATTTTATTTTATTTTTATTTTTTAAAGTTATTTTTGATACAGACCATTTTTAAAGTCTTTATTGAATTTGTCACAATATTGCTTCTGTTTTATGTTTTGGGGTTTTTTTGGCCACAAGGCATGTGGGATCTTAGCTCCCCAACCAGCAGATTGAACCCACACCCCCTGCATTGGAAGGCGAAATCTTAACCACTGGACCGCCAGGGAAGTCCCTGGAATTATTTTTTTAATTATGCTGTGCTATCTCCTATTACTTTATGGTTTTATTTTTCACATTTAAATCTTTGATCTATCAAGTAAGTACTTTGGGTGTAGGTGGGAGCCTAGGCAATACTGTGATAACTCAATTTCATGGATAATTGATTTCAAGGATATAGGTATCAAATTAGCTTTTGAGGTTTTAGCTAAACTGTTGGATTCGTAACTTATTTTTAACTTATATTTTTATGCAGCAAGATTACCTTATGCTGACTGCTTTGGATGAGAATGAGGAAGTGGTGGATGGAGGCAAAAAAGGAGCAATTGATGATCTTCAGCAGGGTGAATTGGAAGCATTTATTCAGAATCTTAGTTTAGCCAAGTATGCAAAAGCTTTCTTAATTGAAGAAGATCAACCAGCTAAAAAACAAGAAGGCAGCAAAAAAGAAGCAAGAGTATCTAAAGTAGATAATAAAAAGCAAAATACAGCAGAAAGTGAAAGTAAGGTGAAAAATAAGAAGAGGCCAGAACAACATTCTGATGAGAACAGCAGTGCCATAACAAAAGCAAGGAGAGATAAGCAACAGGATATCTTTGAATTTTTTGAGAGATGGACATTGTTACTTAAGTCTGGAGGCAAATGGTATGATCTGGAGTATAGCAATGAATACTCTTTGGGACCCCAGCCTCAGGATGTTGTGTCTAAGTACAAAACCTTGGCTCAGAGGTTGTATGAACATGAAATCAACTTATTCAAAAATAAGACAAATAATCAAAAGGGAGCCTCTTCTACCTGGATGAAGGCAATTGTGTCATCAGGGACGCTAGGTGACAGAATGGCAGCCATGATTCTTCTTATTCAGGATGATGCTATTCACACACTCCAGTTTGTAGAAACTCTCCTGAACCTTGTTAAAAAGAAGGGCAGCAAACAGCAGTGCCTCATGGCTTTGGATACTTTCAAAGAGTTACTCATTACAGACCTTTTGCCAGACAGTCGAAAGCTACGGATTTTCAGCCAGCATCCTTTCAACAGACTAGAACAGTTGTCCAGTGGCAACAAGGACTCAAGAGATAGAAGACTCATATTATGGTATTTTGAACACCAGCTGAAACACTTAGTGGCTGAATTTGTGCAAGTCTTAGAAACTTTAAGTCATGATTCATTAGTAACCACCAAAATTCGAGCCCTTGTAGTGGCTCATGAGCTTCTTTGTAACAAACCCGAGGAAGAAAAGGCCCTTCTTGTGCAGGTGGTAAATAAACTGGGAGATCCTCAGAACAGAATAGCCACCAAAGCCTCCCATCTATTGGAGACATTGCTTTGTAAACATCCCAACATGAAAGGAGTTGTGTGTAGTGAAGTAGAAAGACTGCTTTTCCGTTCAAATATCAGCTCCAAAGCCCAGTATTATGCAATTTGCTTTTTAAATCAAATGGCCCTCTCCCATGAAGAAAGTGAATTAGCTAACAAACTAATAACTCTTTATTTTTGTTTTTTTCGGACTTGCATCAAGAAAAAAGATATTGAGTCAAAAATGCTCAGTGCCCTTTTAACAGGAGTGAATAGGGCATATCCCTATGCGCAGACTGGTGATGACAAAGTGAGGGAGCAGGTTGACACGCTGTTCAAAGTGCTGCATATTGTGAATTTTAATACCAGTGTGCAGGCTTTAATGTTGCTCTTCCAAGTAATGAATTCTCAGCAGACGATATCAGATCGATATTATGCAGCATTATATCGGTAAGTACCTACTATTCCAGTGTGTGAATGAGAAGTAATGTGGTCTAATATAACGCAGTGCCCCTCTGTGGGGCAATAGAAAGACTTAGAAAGTAGGATCTTTGGCCCCTCTCAGCAACTTGCTATTCACCAACTTTGAGTCATTTAATCTTTGGTTCCCTGTTGGGCATCTGTATTATATGTTTTGAATACGTCATTTATTATTTTTTATTTTGAGAAGTCCCCATCCTCGGTCCTGTATTTCTTTCCTCCTGTCCTTCGCACAGCCATTTAGTCATTCATTCAACAAGAATTTTTTGAGTGTCAACTATGTGCTGGGCACTATTCCAGAACTCGGGATATAGCACAGTGAACAAAATTTGCACCTCTAGAGGCACTTTCGTTCAAATTGCGGAGGACAAATGGTAAACAAGAATGTTTTTAGATAGGAGGGTTGGGGGTTGCAGTTTTGGAATTTTTCTTAAATATTGGGATTAAGACTTTGGTACTAGATTTACTGAATTTTGCAACTGTCCTGCAGTGCACCCACTGAGGGCTGATATTTTGAACAGTTTGTACACTTGGGAACTGTTGAAGTACACCAACAAGCTATGTATTTCCTTCTAATAAGTTTTTCTAATTTTACATACATATATCTTGTGAGAAATGTAACATAGTGGTTAATATCTTGGACCTAAGCTACATGACCTGGATTTGAATACCAGCCATTAGCTTGCTGTGTAACTTTGGACAAATTACTTAATCCTCATTAAAACCATATTGGTAAACATGATCAATCCCATTTTACTGTGCTTTTATTCATCTATAAAATGTCAAGGGAAGCACCTATCCCGTAGGGTTATTATGAAGATTACGAAACTTCCCCATAGTTACACAGCTAAAAAATGACAGAACTGGGGTTTTAATAAGATTAAGGAGTTAATGTATTTGTAAACCCATGTCATCGTCAGTGTATGGTATGAATTTAACAATGCCCAACAACATAGTAAGTGCTCTGTAAATGCTGGCTGCTACCATTATCATCATCATTATTATTATTACTACTCACATACATTTCTTAAATGTAATCCTCTTAACAGCTCTCCAGCCTGTGAGGTACAATAATTTGTGCAAGGTCTCACAGTATGAGGCCAAGTTAGGTGGCAAATCCAGGCCTACTGACTTGGAGTTCATGGTGTTTCATGGCCCTGATGGCACTGATACACTAAAAAGAATCTCAGAGGCCTTTCCACAACTCTTAAGAGTCTACAGTCTTTTAAAGTACCGTAACCCTAATTCCCTGGCAGTCCAGTGGTTAGGACTTGACGCTTTCACTGCCGTGGCCTGGGTTCAGTCCCTGGTTGGGGAACTAAGAATCCCGCAAGTCACACACTGTGGCCAAAAAGAAATGTTTTAATTTTTTTTTTTAAATAAAGCAGGGGCTTCCCTGGTGGCGCAGTGGTTGAGAGTCCGCCTGCCGATGCAGGGGACACAGGTTTGTGCCCCGGTCCGCGAAGATCCCACATGCCGCAGAGCGGCTGGGCCCGTAAGCCATGGCCGCTGAGCCTGCGCATCCGGAGCTGGTGCTCCGCAACAGGAGAGGCCACAACAGTGAGAGGCCCGCGTACCGCAAAAAATAAATAAATAAAAATAAAGTAATAAATACTTTAAAACTTTTTTTAGTTTGGAAAGACTTCCAAGGCTGAAAATGTAGAGGTTTTAGGATTAGGTTTTTTGGTAACTTTTGAGGGTCATAAGAATTTCTAATTTTTAGAAAGTGTGTGGAATCTATTGGAAAACATATTTCTAATATCCTTTTATCATCTCAGAGTTTAACACAACAGTCTAACATCTCTGAGGAGTACATTCCTAAACTCTTTAAATTACTGTTTGTCAAGAGCTCTCACAGATGGATTCCCTCAAAGGGCTTTTAAGCCTTTTTAAAGTATTTATTTTCTCTTGGTTTTATTAAAAATCCTTTAAATAAAAATTCCCTGATATTAGTTGAGGGGTAAAAGAAATGAAGAAGTGATTTGGTTTACAAAAACGTGATTTATCAAAAACTCCAGGAACATATTCTGGGTCAAATGGTGGAGACAACAACCATCTAAATTCTCAAGTTTTTCTCTTGATGCGTAATGGAACTTATGATTTAAAATGAGTGCCAAAATGGATGGCAATGTTGAAAATTCAAATGAGAAGAGAGAAAGTGGAATAGCAAAGATTATATGAATAACATAGACTTTCTCAGAATATCACCAATAGGTACTGGAATTGTGGAACTGACAAATGGGGAAAACTAGATATGTGAGCAATATGAAAATGCCTCACAAGGTTAAATATTTTCATTTCTGGTGTTAGTAGAAAAAAATTAAAGTGCTTAGAACAAAAGGATTGATTCCACTTTTGGAGTGGTTATCTGGAGGATTGTATTAATTCTGGGTGTCCTAATGTCTGGGGGTCCAGACCATTTGGAGCATCTCTAGGATTCAGCAAACAGGATAAAGAGAGAATTTAAAAATTATTATATGAGATAATATCTCAGTAGCCTGCAGAAGAGAGACTTTGGGGGAGAGAAGGACAAATAATAGCTATAGTAAATGGTCAAGTATTTGAAAGGCTGTCGTGTAAAAATATAATTAGGTTATTTTGTTGTGGGTTTTTTAACCAGTTTGTGGACCTATAAAATTGTATATATTTAAAGCATACAACATGAAGATTTGATACATGTATCCATTGTGATGATTACCATAATCAAGTTAATTAACACATCGATCACCTCACATACATAGTTACTACTGGGGGGAGGGGTTGAGAATGCCTAAGATGTATTCTCAGCAAATTTCAAGTACTCGATACAGTATTATTAACTATATTCACCATGCAACTGAACGCTTACACCCTTTGACCAACATCTCCCCATTCCCCCACCCCCTACCAATCTGTTCCCTGTTTCTATGAATTTGATTTTTTTTTAAGATTCTACATATACATAACATTAGAGTAGTTGTCTTTCTCTTTTTTTACTATGCATAATGTCCTCCAGGTTCATACATGTCACAAAAAGGGCTTCCTTCGTTCTTGTGGCTGAATAATAATCCATTGTGTGTATATACCACATCTTCATTATCCATTCATCTGTTGACACACACATAGGTTGTTTCCATACTTTGGCTATTGTGAATAATGCAGTGAATGTGGGAGTGCAGGTAGCTCTTTGAGATACTGATTTCATTTCCTTTGGAGATATGCCCTGAAGTGGCATTGCTGGGTCATATGATAGTTTTATTTTTAATTTGTTGAGGAGCTGCCATACTGTTATCCATAATGGCTGTAGCAATTTGTATTCCTACCAACAGTGTACAAGGGTTCCATTTTTTCCACATCCTTGTCAATGTTTGTTAACTCCTGTCTTTTTTACAATAGCCATCCTAACAGGTGTGAGTTGATGTCTCGACGTGATTTTGATTTCCATTTCCCTGATGATTAGTAGTGTTGAGAGCCTTTTCACGTAGCTTTTGGCCGTTTGTGTGTCTTCTTTGGAAAAACTTCTATTCAGGTCCTTTGCCCATTTTTAAATTGGATTATTTGGGAGTTTTTTGCTATTGTATGAGGTTCCTAATATATTTTTTATATTAACCATTTATCAGATACATGGTTTGCAAATATTTTCTTCCATTCCATATGTTGCCTTTTCATTTTGTTGGTGGTTTCCCTCGTTGTGCAGAAGGCTTTTAAGTTTTATGTAGTCCCACTTGTTTACTTTGCTCTCGTTGCTTGTGTTGCTTCAGAAGGCAGTAGTAAAATTAATGGTTGGAAATTACACAGGAGCAAATTTCAGCTGTGGATAAAGAGATGTTTTCTGGCAAAAGTGAGTTGTCCAAAATTGGATTGTGCTCCTAGAGTGAGAGTGAGCAGTCCTCAGTCACGAGAGATATTGAACAAGCACTTGCCATGGAATGAACCACTTATTCAACAAATATTGAGTGCTTATTAAGTGCCAGGCACTGGGGTTACAACAGTGAATAACACAGGCACAGTCCCTGTTCCATTGGACTTCGAGGGGAAAAAGAGAAAGGAAACAAAAGGTGTTAAACTATAAAGAAGATAAACGTGGGACTGAGATAGAGAATAATGGAGGAACCTATGGATGTGCAGACAGTTGGAGAATAGCATTCTGGGCACAGAATAGTGTATAGGAAGGATTTACACAGGTAGTACATTGAACAAGAGATTCTCACCATTCAGTTTTCTACTATACATGTACAGTCTTCACTAGAGTCATATGGAGGCAGCCTCTGGTCCCCCAGCTAGTAGGTAGTGATGCAAGGATAAGAACCCTGGTCTAGTTGACTGCTTTCATAGGTCAGTTTTCACTGTTTGGTTTTGGATTAGCCTTCCGTGTGGAGTTCTTTATCTATATGAAAAATTATACTGTTAGGGCTGTGCCCTGTTGGTCTAGAGAATAGAAAACCACTTGGAAAAGAGAAAAGAAACCACACAAAAAAGAAAGTCGTGCTTCTGTGGCTTTTCTTCCCCCTGGTACTATCATCACTCTTTCTATTCTGGTCATTGACTTCCATCTTCCATCTTAGGGCAGAAATGGTCTCTTGTTCTAAAATAAGCAGCAAGGTTATTCCTGACTAAGATGAGGTTAGTAGTTGCCTCTAGTAGTTGCTGGGTATGGGGATGTTTTATGAATACACACAATCTCGTTTCTGTTTTGCAGGAAGATGCTGGATCCGGGGTTAATGTTGTGTTCTAAGCAAGCCATGTTTCTTAACCTTGTCTACAAGTCTCTGAAAGCTGACATCGTGTTGCGGAGGGTGAAGGCTTTTGTGAAGAGGTTACTTCAAGTTACATGTGAACAGATGCCGCCATTCATATGTGGAGCTTTATATCTCGTGTCTGAGATCCTTAAAGCAAAACCAGGTTTAAGAAGTCAACTAGATGATCCTCCGGTATATTTTACAATTGCTTTTTAAATCGAGTGGGTTCTGAAATATATTTGGTATTTTTCTTCTTTGATTCAGTGACAATAACTTACTTAGTTCTCTGGAGCAGAGTGTGAGTCCTGGAATTAGACTGACCTGGATTTTAGTCCCAGGTGTACAGTTTACTAGGTGGGCATGTTGCTTCACCCCTTTACACATAAGAAACTACCCTAAAATGTGATTATATGAGATAGTTACAGTTATAGAGCTAATAGATCTCTTAAGCCTATCTCCTCAGTTGTGAAATGGACATAATAGCACCTACCTCGTAGGGTTATTTACAACAACTCAAAAATTCATTTGAGGGCTGAATGCTTTCAAAGTCTCAGGGATTCTTGGCTCAAAACTTAACTCTGTTACATTTAGGAATAAGAATGTGGCCTCCTCTCATTCTAAATTCCATTGATGGAACTTTCATGTTTCATCAGAATTGCAATAAACAGATCTTCAAAACTACTTCACGTAATTGAATACTTTTCTCATTGATTAACCCAGATTCATTAAACCATTTTTTTTTAGGAGTTTGATGAGGAAGAAAATTTTATTGACATAGGAGATGATGAAGAAACAGAAAAATTCACTGATGCAGATAAAGAAACAGATACAGATACCATGAAAAAAGTTGAGATGAAAGAAACTGTGTCTGAACGTCATGTGGAAACCAAAAAGTTAGAGTCTGCTTCTTGGGTGCACTTTGATAATTTGAAAGGTGAGTTTCTTAAATCTTTAAATTATTTTCTTGAATTTTTAAACCAAGGAACTGGATTCCCCTTTAATCTTAATAGAAATTAATATTATACCATTTTAGAAGTCCTCAATATTGCTTTATTTCAGATGGGAGCACTCATAACCAGATATAATTAGGATCCTAGAAGTAAATTTTTAATATAATGAATCATTGACTTACTTATGAACAGTACTACAGATAATAAATACATCTTTTAAAATAATTTAAATCTTAGAAATTAAAGCAGATACCTTTTGGAGCTGTGAAGATTTAGTGAGAAAAATGTGGCCATGTTAGATGCACAGTAGATCTCTTTTCCTTCAGCTGAAGTGTAATAAGTTTATACTTTTGAATGAGTTTTAGTTTCTTGATCTTTATCTGTACATGTAAAGGCCTCTTGCATGGAACATATATGAAAACAACACATGTGTACACAAAGTTTGATTTATAGAGGTATTTGGTTACATATTGTGAATAGTGTGGAACTTGTGGTTACTTTGTTCAAGCATCATGTTTACCCTCTGTAGTTCCTTAATGTTTTAGGATTGAAAACATTCTTGATATAGGAACTATGTTTTCCATACACACAAACTGAATTAAGTCTATTAATAGATTATTAGAGCCAAAAGAAATCTTAGAAATGCAGGCTTTTCATTTGAGGCTGTAAAGAAAAGCACACTAGCCTTGAGGATCAAGAAAGGTGCCAGACCCATTTCTTCAAACTTGTTGTGGGACTCTTGTTCAAATTATTTCATCTCTCTGAACTTTAGTTTGCTTGTGAAGTATAAAAGAGAAATATGGTAGCCACCAGGAAGTTTTTAAAAGAATCCATCAGTTGCCCTGAAGGCTAAACTGGGAATAATCCTTTAGAAGGATGACAAGCACGTGCATTGTGAAGTAGACAGTTCCTTGCGTGTTCTGAAGTTTCCTTGTTTTAAATTTTCTAATCCAGAGTTGCTAAAAACATGAAGAAGATAATATAAAACCTGTTCCAAGTGAGACTTACTTCTGGACATAATTTAATGATAAACATTCAGTGTACTGTAAAGCTCCAAAAGAATTTAGACCTGTTTCATCTTCAGGTCGTTTGTCATCTTAACACTTATGACCTAATTGACCGAGAAATGGGTACCTGTTTGAAAGGGGATAAATTTTGAAGGGGGGCTTTTAGTAGTTGGGATAAATATGCTGCCTGGTTTACTCAATAGCAAATGCTAGCTTAGGTACCAAGATAAATTCTGGTGGCTTGGAGTTTTTATTCTAGGTAGGATGCCTGGCTAACTAAAAATGCTGATACTTAATAATTGTCAGTGACAGCATTGATCCCGGTGGGTGTAGTGACCTCTTGGGCTAGGAATAGAGCATTTGAGAAATACTATATTTGTGTTCTCAGGTGGCAAACAGTTAAACACATATGATCCATTCAGTAGAAACCCTTTGTTCTGTGGAGCTGAAAATACAAGTCTTTGGGAACTCAAAAAGGTAAAATAATTTCAAATTGTCTCTTAATTCAACTGTGCTATATATTTGCCTCCATGGATTTAACACCTTGAAGTTTCCATTTTTCTTATAAGTGATAAATATAGGAGTTTATTTATTTAGACATTAATTGGCAGAAGAAAGCAATTTGAAGTATGTCACCTGGCTGTAATGCCTTATAACCCATATTTCTGTTGCCTCTGAAAAACATTAAATTTACACATTTCTATATTCACGTGTAGAAATCTTAAATAATGTGCATGCAAAATAAGGATGTTATACATGGCTATAAGTAAATTTTGCTTTTTGTAAGCACACTATTGCATATAATGGCTCTGTAAAATGGATAAATTTTGCTTTATGCATTAGATATCTCTGAAAGGTTTTGTGATAATAGAACTTTTTGCAAGCAAAGTTACTTTTTAAATATGTGAGAGGAACGCATATTTCTAATAAGCTTTCTATGATTTTTTTTGCTAAAGCAAGTGTCTACCCATGCAGACTCCTGTGGGTCCCTGACACCTTGTTAGCGAGTCTGCAAGGTCACAACTACTTTCATAGTGATACCAGGACATTATTTGCCTTTGTCAATATTGACAGTGGCGCTGATGGTATTAAAGAAATGGATAAAACTGCTGGTGCCTTAAAGCAAATACAGACAGTAGTACCAAGCTGCACTCATGGGCATTACATTCTTCATTGCCATATACTTGCAGCGGGGGAAAAAAGCCAGTATCACATAAGAATGATGAGGCAGGAAAAACTGTTGATTTTATTATCTTGACTCCAGAGTACATACATGTCTTTTTAATGTTCTGTGTGTATATATATAAAACAACACATAACACACTCTGCTGCAGACCTAAGTATGAGGGTTGTCTCATGTCTCAAGGAAAAGTGCCTGTGTAGTTGTTGGAAACGCAGCTAAGCTGTCTGGCTGACAGACAGGCTGGTCACTCAGACTTGGGTATTTGGGAGATATTTTCTTGAAAATGAATGACGTGAACCTGTTACTTCAATCAAAACAGCTGACAGTATGTGTTGTCAATGATAAAGTTCAAGCTTTTAAGCAAAGGTTAAAATTTTAGAACTCCTGTAACCACCATCTTGAGCTTAACAGTTTCTCAATACCTCTTCTGATTGAAAGGAGTGGTGATACTAACAATGTGATTTTTGTGATACTGAATGAAATGTGACCAGCATTTGGAAGAATTGCATAACTCACAAAGTCAGTATTTTCCATATGACTAATACAGTGTTATGAAGTCAAGCATGGATAAAAGATCCATTCACTGTAGAACAGTTAATTTTAAGTAGCAAGTACCAAAAGCTGATTGATAGGGTTTCAGATTCCATACTGCAACTAATCTTCAATTTTTGTATAGTATCGAAGGAAAAAAACCCACAATTATGTGAAAGACTATTGGTTAATCCTCTTTTTTCCAACTATATATCTGTGTGAAGCCAGATTTTCTTCATATACTTCAACTAAAATAACATGGAATACAGAAGCAGATATGAGAATCCACTCTTATGTTAAACCAGACATTAAATAGATTTGTAAAACTGTAAAATAATGCTACTTTTATCACTAATATTTATTCTGAAAGTTATTTTTCATAAAACATTTATATTAATATGTAATAGGTTTATTGTTAATTTTTTTTATTTTTAAAATTTTCTTATTTTTGGCTGCGTTGGGTCTTTGTTGCTGTGCACGGGCTTTCTCTAGTTGTGGCGAGCGGGGGCTACTCTTTGTTGAGGTGCACAGGCTTCTTATTGCAGTGGCTTCTCTTGTGGAGCACAGGCTCTAGGTGCACGGACTTCAGTGGTTGCAGCACGCTGGCTCAGTAGTTGTGGCTCGTGGGCTCTAGAGCACAGGCTCAATAGTTGCGGCGCACAGGCTTAGTTACTCCACAGCATGTGGGATCTTCTTGGATCAGGGCTCGAACCTGTGTCCCCTACATTGGCAGGCAGATTCTTAACCACTGCACCACCAGGGAAGCCCTATTGTTAATTTTAAATGAACTATAAGTGTTTAAAATTTTTCTGTTGTAATTCCTAATAAGGTAAATATCAATAGATATATCCCACTTAAATTACGGAAGCTCTTGAGGTCCTTGATTTTTAAGTATATAAAGTGTTCCTGAGACCAAAATTTTGAATCACTCTTCTGATGTATCGGCTTAAGTTTCAGTTTTTTGTATTTTCTTAAATAATCTGCAACTGTGGTAGGAGTTGACCTTATTTCACATTTTTCCTTTTAGCTTTCTGAGCATTTTCATCCCTCTGTGGCCCTTTTTGCAAAGACTATCCTTCAGGTAAGTCTCAAATATTCAGAAGACAAGAAATTAAAGAAAATAATCCAGTTTTAGATAATAATTAGTCAGTGTTTACTAGATAGAATCGTGTACATTTTTCTGCTGTTGTAAAGGAGCAATGACTTGTTTGATACAGAGCAGCAGATAATTCTTCCCACTCTGAGATGAATGGAAATATAGGATATTACAAAACCACAAGAGTTACTTACTACATCCTGGCTTTGCTCCTGAAGAAAGATTGCCCTCCCCTTTCCCCTTTATCGTGTTTGCCAGTCGGGGTTTGGTTCCTGGTTAATGGTTAGATAACCTACATAATACTATTTGACTATTCATAAAATCAGCAGTGCATTGTAGAATATGTATGAGTGTGTGTTTAATTTCTTCAAGAAAAGAATAACATGCATGAGAGGGATATTTGAAGGGTCTTTTATTGCGTATTTGTGCCTTCGAAGCAATGTAATAGATGTTTATGCTTTTCTTCTTGTTTTTTCTCTGGATGTATATATATAATTTCTTAATTCCCTCCCCCTACCTTTCAGGGAAATTATGTTGAGTATTCAGGGGATCCACTACAGGATTTCACACTAATGAGATTCTTGGATCGATTTGTATACCGAAATCCAAAGCCACATAAAGGCAAAGGTACGCTTCTAGTTGATGAATTTTTTGCCTTTCCCTGTTAACATTCAATAAACAACATGAGCATATATAACTGGGTTTTACATTACACTGTCTTGATTTTACATTTCAGAAAACACAGACAGTGTTGTGATGCAGCCAAAAAGAAAACATTTTATGAAGGATATTCGTAGTCTTGCTGGTAAGTATAAAGCCTGGACAGTTGAACCTGACAACAGTACAAGTCAGTAACACATAAATTGTGTTATTCTTTGCTCTACTTTATCAGAGTAAAACCTAAGCACCAGAGATATTATCCATCTTTGTTGCCAAGATTGGTATGCATTTTCAAGTTTACTGAGATTGGGCCTTTTTTTTTTTTCCAGAAAATGTCAAACATCCAAAGCATATATACACAAGTGATATGATGGACCCCACCCCACCCCACCCCACCCATAACCATCACCCATCTTCATCAATTAGCATTTGCCATTCTTGTATCATCTATAGGTAAAGCTATAGCTTTATCAGTGACACTGCCCCCGCCACCCCCCATATATAATTACCTTTTACAGCTCAGACCGTTTTAAGCTCTCTAATGGGCTTGGTGGAAATACCCACAACAGATTTTGTCACAGAGCCTCATTTTAAACTTATTTCAACAGGTATTTGGTACCAATCTTGTGGATCTAATTCTGCTTTTGTATTCACAACAGGTATTTCTTTACATACTAGATCCCAGCTCCTTTTTTTTCACAGTCTAGGGTTCAGTTACAACTTATAAATCATTTAATTTCTAATTAACTTATATCACAGAGGTCCAGAGACATAAAAGGACTTGCCCAAAGTTAAAGTTGGAATCAGAAGCCAAATACTCTTTTAACCAAGATGAGCCTGAAATCTTTATTCTGATGAGGAAACACTAATATATTGTAGTTCCTTATTCTTGTTTCTTAGTTTTCCTCAGTATTAAGTTAAATTGTGGATACTTCTGTGTTTGCTTCCTATTCCCAGAATGGCAGGCATTGTTGTCATTTTTCCAAGGTGAAAAATGACGAGTTTAAAGTGATTATTGAGAGAACTCTTTTGAGTCTTTGTTTCTCTTGAAATTTGGATCCTGGATGCAATTGGAGGACAAGAGAACCCTGTTCTTTCACTGTGACGCACTGATGGCTACAAACTGTATTGTAGCCGATGAAGTTTCAAATGTTGGTTTTCCTCCACACAGACTTTTCCAGAGGTTGTCCTTTGCAGTATAAGATGCCTTCTGTCCAGGGACTTCCCTGGTAGCGCAGTGGTTAAGAATCTGCCTGCCAGTGCAGGGGACACGGGTTCAAGCCCTGGTCCAGGAAGATCCCACATGCCGCAGAGCAACTAAGTCTGTGCGCCACAACTACTGAGCCTGCGCTCTAGAGCCCGTGAGCCACAACTACTGAGCCTGCGTGCCTAGAGCCTGTGCTCCGCAACAAGTGAAGCCACCACAGTGAGAAGCCCACGCACCGTAACGAAGAGTAGCCCCTGCTCGTTGTATCTAGAGAAAGCCCGTGCATAGCAATGAAGACCCAACACAGCCAATAAATAAATAAATAAATTTATAAGATGCCTTCTGTTCAACTTCCTCACATTATGAGACTTTAGAATCTTTGAGATTCTGAAGAATTATAGGTATTCTGTATTTAGTCTTAAGAGCTTGAATAACATAAAAAGAATTACTTAAATAAAATTCTTAACTTGTTTTCCTAGTTAACAGTAAGGAGTTCCTTGCAAAAGAAGAAAGTCAAATACCAGAGGATGAAGTGTTTTTCTACAGGTAATATATTTAATACTGTTTCATTTGGAGAACTGTTAAATTTAAAATTTTTAGATTCCATAAATGCTTTGTTAACATAGGCCTGTCTTGAAAAGGGTGAACGATATGTCAATCCATTTTTGTGAGGGGAGTTTAGAAATGTCATTTTGCTAATGTTGAGATGTATAAATGAAACTAAAACAAGTAAATTTGAGGGTTTTGTTTTTAATAATTTAGCATAAATTTTAAGAACCTTGACTTTGAAAAAAGTTTTTTTACTCTAGTAATTTTCTTACAGGCTTAAATCTGTAACTCATGAGTTATTTGTCCAAAACATGGCTCTGCGTAGAATTAGCAAAACACTGCACTACTGTGGAGATAAGTCCTAAACCTACTAGTATTAAAACTAATGCCTTGTAATAGTAAAGGAACTATTATCTCATCTGGTTGATTGGGTAATTGGGTTCGATTTGGTTTGCTCCTTTTTTATTTTGGCAGCACTGGATCTTCGTTGCTGTGTGCGGGCTTTCTCTAGCTGCAGCGAGGGCTACTCTTCGTTGCGGTGCGCTGGCTTCTCATTGCAGAGCACAGGCTCTAGGTGCACGGGCTCAGTAGTTGTGGCGCGCAGGCTCTAGAGCGCAGACTCAGTAGTTGTGGCGCACAGGCTTAGTTCCTCTGCAACATGTGGGATCTTCCTGGACCAGGGCTTGAATCCGTGTCCCCTGCATTGGAAGGCGGATTCCCAACCACTGCGCCACCAGGGAAGTCCCTGGTTTGCTTTTTTAAAAAATTTTTTGTGTAAACAATGTTGAGGCTATGATCCCATCTGCAAAATGCTAAGTTTCACTGTACCCTGATAGAAGAAAAAGTCTAACTGATAAAATATTGTGATTACAGGTCATTTAGAGCCCCAGTTTCTAATATTCGAATACTTGTATCATTGCAATCGTGCTGATGCTAAAACAACCTTTTACGGTGCCATTTAATTAAGATGAGTTAAGGTGTTTTTATGAAGAACCAAGCCTAAATCATTGAAATTTACTATACTTCACGTTTCAAAAGTTTTCAACTGTTTTGAATTCAAAACTAGTTTTTCTATAATAAGTACAGATTTTAGTCATTTATATCCAGCTGAGTTAACAGTTTTTACACTTGTTTGTGACACTGGCCATAGGTGCTTTGATTATAGTAAAATGGGCCCTATGATAAAATTATCAAATATATAACATGCATTTTATTTTAGGTATTATAAAAAAGTTGCTAGTGTTAAACTGAAACAAAAACGGAATGAAGATGAAGAAAGTATAGAAGATGTGGATGATGAGGAATTTGAAAAGATGATTGGTAATTTGTTTACCTTTATAATCCACAGAGTTAGAAAAATTTTATTGGCATTTAGACTGAAAATAAAATGGGAAATTAGATAAGCTTACATTGAGCTCACATGTTGCATATCATATTACACCTACTAAAAATAAGCACATAAATAGTTCTAATGGAGTAAAAAGGTCTGCAATTGCTAAATATTGTTTTATTTGATATTTTCCCTCTTTCCATAAAAGAACTAGAAAGAAGCTAAAATTAACTGGAACGCATTTAGTTTAGGGATTTAATTAAGGTCAGCATATTCATGGGTTTGTTTAGATTAATAAAACACCAGCAGTGTCAAATGTATATCATTTTGGTGTTTACTTATCATGAACAGCCAAATCATGATGTGTTGATTGATTCAAATATAAGACATGTCAGCTTTGTTGCTACATCTTACAATTTGTATATTGTTCTCTGGCAGACATGTTTGAAGATGATAATTGTTTCACCTCTGGAAAGGATGACCTTGACTTTGCTAGGTAAAATACTTTTCTTCAGTTCTTTTTTTTAACTTTTCCCAGCATTTCTCAAATTATTGTCCCTCGGAACAGTGGAGGACAGGAATATGTGTTGTATAGGAGAAAGGTATTAGGTATTGAAGGAAGTTTGGGAAGTGGACACAGTACTTTCATTTTGGACCTTTATAATGCCCGTTAGTATATTAAATAAAGGCTCTGAGCTGTCTGTCACTCTCCTTTGAATTCTGTTAACAGCCTAATGCCCTGCTGGTCACCAAAACATACTTGAGAAAACAAAGTCCTCTTTTACATTTCAAGTTGTTGTTTTTCTACAGCAACATGAAGAAGAAAGCAAAAGGAGCTAAGGATGACTTAGAAGATGAAGATTCAGAAGATGAGGACCTTGGTAATTTGGATGATGATGAAGTTTCCTTAGGAAGTATGAATAAAGAATTTAGTGAAATTGAGGAAGATGGAGGAACATTCATGGATGTGTTAGATGATGAAAATGAGGGCATTCCAGGTAAACTTTTAAAATATAAGACAAAAACAAACTGGAGCTTTCTTCCTCAGCATAGGCTAGTTTTTCTGTTGAAGGTTTTTTAATATTACCCTGTATTCAGATTAATATTCAGATCAGACAGAAATTTAAAGAGGACCTTTTTTCTCCTCTCATTTGAAACTGAAGGGTTTTTTTGTTGTTTTATCAGCAGTTGAGTTTCTGTTTTGGGCTTTTATCAGCAGTTGAGTTTCTGTTTTGGGCTTTTATTTTAATCAGCAATGAGGCTATCTGTTCTATACCTGTCGGAGCTGTTATATTGCCTTTTTAAAATGTTGGTAATGGTAATTTGTAGTTCTTAAAAGTTAATATTCATCATCATAGCCCTGTAGCAGTTCTACTGTTTTCTTAAATTGCTTAATAACAGCGGTGTTTTTTTTGGTAACAGAACTTGATGATGATGTCAGCTTCAAAGTCAATAGTAAGAAAAGCAAGAGAAAAGGTGCAAATGATTTTGACTTTGCTGGGTCATTTCAAGGTAAGAAAATATATTGAGTCTCTTTTAAACCTAAGCAATGAGTATGGGAAAGCTATTGTTCATTATCATTTTGGGAAATTAACTTTTCTAATGGATAAGAAGTCTTAAACATATTTTTAGTATATGAAAAATGTTGTTTCTCACATCCACCTTCAATTATTTTTTCTTCCCAAATTCACTCCTCTCATTTAAATAGCTCTAGATCATCATTTCATTCATGTTTAAACCATTCAATAATACGTAAGCCATGGATTTTCCATAGACACCTGTTGCCTTTTTCCTTTTCTCTGTCAACTCTTATCCTTCCCATTTGACCCATCTAAAAACCCATGCTCTTTATTAACTTCATTTTCCTTTTTTAATGAGATCTGCCATGACAAAATGATTATAACCTCAAAAATATATAAAACAGATAGGAATTTTTAAAGTATATGGTAACAGATTATGTCTTTTAGTGTAATTTCTACGGTGCTAATAAAAGGAAAAAAGTACTATATCAGGTGACAATATTAAGTTTTTGATAAAAATGTAGAAAGCACAATAAATGTTTTATGACGAATTTTATTCCAAAGTGGCTCTAGTAGAGACATTGATGTAGAGTTTTAAGTATTGTTTCAGGTAAAGTGAAAATGGATAAAAGCAATATTTTTAGTTAATATAGTTTTAGATAGTGTGAGTTAAAATGTAATAAACATTAATGAACTTACTTAGAAAACAGAAACAGACTCACAGGCATAGAAGAAAAACTTGTGGTACCAAAGGGCAAAGGAGGAGAGGATAAATTGGATAAACAAGGTCCTACTGTATAGCACAGGGTACTATATTCAATGTCTTGTAATAAACTATAATGGAAAAGAAAAAGTGTAATAAATATTAAAAATAGATATTTTACTATCTTATCTATTTTGAAAGGTTTATATGTTTAGAATTATAGGGGAGTTTTTTTTAAAGAACAGGTTTATTTTGAGTAGTAAACAAAACTCCATTTATCACATAATAAACAAACCTTCCATCAATTTCTTAGAACGAAACCTCTGACTTAGAGTTTACACTTAAATAGTCTAAAATCCATCCATGTCAACTTTAGAATTGTAATCTTGCCTGATACTATGAAATAGGACGAACTTTGATCGATGGTCAAATCTGAAAGACAGGAAGACACTGTTGTCACCTGAACAGTCCTATTTAGGATATTAACTTAAAAAAAAAAAAACACCTTATACTAACTTCTAAGTTATTTTTCTGTCTTTAAACGCCAGCTACCTAATGATACTAGAAGATAATTGTGTGTTTTAACCCAAATATATATATATTTTTAACAAAACTATGTTGAAGATTATATTTATCCAAAATCATTGGATTTACAATTTAATAATCTAGACTTATACTTTTTTTTAAGGACCAAGAAAAAAAAAAAGAAATTTCAATAACTCCAACCTATTTGTATCTGCTGAAGAGGTAAGGCTAATGTTCTGCTTTAAGCACTTAGCTATTCTATTGATACATTGTTTTTTAAGTTTTCTAATACATGCATCCCCCCCTTTTTTCTTTTAAAGTTTGGCCACCTGTTGGATGAAAATATGGGATCCAAGTTTGATAACATTGGCATGAATGCCATGGCTAACAAAGATAATGCAAGTAAGTAACTTGAATTTTTATTTAGGTTTTAACTTCGAATTAGGTTAACTAACTTTGGCTTTAACTTAGAATTTCTGAAAATCTGAATTATTTCTGGAGGACCTTTTTTTGTTGGTTTTTTTTGGTTTTTTTTGTTTTTGCGGTACGCAGGCCTCTCACTGTTGTGGCCTCTCCCATTGCGGAGCACAGGCTCCGGACGCGCAGGTTCAGCGGCCATAGCTCATGGGCCCAGCCGCTCTGCGGCATGTGGGATCTTCCCGGACCGGGGCACGAACCCATGTCCCCTGCATCAGCAGGCGGACTCTCAACCACTGCACCACCAGGGAAGCCCTGGAGGACCTTTTTATAGTAAGAAGGGATAAATGGTTCCTCACAACCTGAAAAGAATGGCTTTTTCACCTCTGTCTGCAGAGCACATGGGATTAAAAAGTATTTATACTACAGAAAAAGACTACAGCCTACAAAAGTTACTTTTTTTTTTAATGGAAGCAGGCTATTTTTATATAATATGAATTTGCTAAGTAACTTTATAAATATAGGCATTTTAATTATTTCTGATATTGATAGTTACTGGCTGCTCTTCTTTCACCAGTAAGTGTTCGGGGAAATAAAATCTGTGAAGCATTTGTTCCTTTGCTGTAAATAGTAAATCTTTGACGGTAAATATGGAAGGAAAGCAACAACCAAGGAGGGCTTTGCCTAGTGGATGGGAAATGACTGTAGGTCATGGCAGACTGGAAGTTCCTATTAGGATGTTTGGTGGGGCCTCCAAGAGTCTACAATGTGCTTATCTTTTTTCTCCCTCCTCAAAGGTCTCAAACAGCTTAGGTGGGAGGCTGAACGCGATGACTGGTTACACAACAGAGATGTGAAAAGCATCATCAAGAGGAAGAAAAATTTTAGAAAGAAGAGGCCAAAAACCACTCAAAAAATTAAAAAGCAAAGAAAATGAGTGTTTTCTAAGTAAATTACAAGTTAAAATTCTACTTACTCCTAGTTTTTGCTGTTCAGCCATTTTTCTTGATCTTGCTCTCTGATGCCATACATTCCAGAGTGTTCAGTGGATTTGTAATAAACTATAAATAGAAATAGCTGTCATTTATGAAATCATGTAAAAGTGTTAAAATTAAACTATATTGAGAAAAAAATCAAGCTTTTTTCCCCTTATTTCTACATGGTAAAATGAAAAGGATGACAGTAGGATACATGTGTTGTATATAAGCTCTAGCATCTCTGCTAATCATTGTAATGAACACTATTCACTAAGCATTACTTTATACCAGATACTGTGTGAAGTAATTACATAATGTTATCTTGTTTAATCCTTACAACAATTCATGAGATGGGCATCATTATCTCTACTTGACGGAGAAAGAAAAAGCTCGTTCGCAAACCAGAGATTGGTTTTAAGTTTTAAGCTGTGGATTTGATTCCATCACACTCAGATATGTCTCATTCCAAAGTCTACATTCTTAACCCACTGGAAGAATTAAGAATCCAGCCTGTTAGCTGGATTCACCCATTGGCTAACTGGGATGAGAATTTTCTCCACTGTGTTCTCAGAAGGAGTGAAAATAGAAATGAACAGTATTTTTGGAAACTGGCATCACAAAATTAAGAAGCCATTTAGCCCTTAATTGGTCATAAAGAAACAATTCATAAAGGTTACCTGAAGAAGTTGTTTTGTACTCTTAATTTCACTTAAGGAAAAACATACCTTCCAAGATGAAAGGGAATTTCTTGCTCATTGTTTGCCTGAAATCTAAAGAAAAGTCTTAAAATTAGGTATGATTAGAAATTCATTGTTTTAACACATGGAGCCATAATTTAGTGCTAGCTTTAGGGTCTATAAGATAGGAATCCTATAAATTAGAAATTTGTGTTAAAGTCCTTCTTGGTAATCCAGGAACTGTATCTTTTTAAATAGGGTGTAAATTGCACTTAAACCTTATATGTAGCCTTCCCTAGTTATTTTGGAGTTTTTAAAACTTGGCCTATATATATGATGTAATTTATTTTGAAATGGTCTTTAAAAGCAAATTTTCAGTGTTAATGTGAAATTCCCTTGTGTAATTTTATAAATTGTTTTTATGGATGCCATTTTACCTTTTTAGAGAATTAGACATAAGACTTCACTACACCCAATTTTTGAAGTGATCTTAAACTTTACTTTGCTTTTAAATACCATTTGGATGTTTTCTTTTATACCCTTCCATCCGTTAAGAAGGCAAATGACAAGTTTCAAAGATGGCCACCACCCCAGGACTACTATTCCCTGCTTTAGGGAAAGAGAAAGTAGCACTTTCTGATTTTAAAAGTTGAAGGCGCTAATGTAAAATTTCCCCCACAAAATGACAAAGCACTTTTGGTGATGGCCAGTGGCATGGGAAAGGCTTTTAGTGGCTAGTATTGATGCAGAGGAAGCACTCTGCTAGCTTGAGAAACTGGTTACTTGACAATTCAGCTATGCTACCTCTTGCTTTTTCAGTCTTACCAAACAATGAGGTGTAATGGGCAGGCTGGATTTTTTCCATCTGTGCTAAGCCAGACCAAGGACACTGCTCTATGTCCCCCATTAGTAAAATCCATGGAAGTAAGAAACATTTTCCCTAGTCTACAAACATTAATTTTTTTTTTTTTAGGGAGAAGAGTAATTTATTCTATAATAATTAACACCTAGCTTTTTCCCCTTGTGCCTATAAAATGGCTAATATCAATATACTGAATCTGAAAAGGCAATTTCTCTAAAGAAGCCATTTAACCTAAAATGCATAAGCAAACTGTACACCCCCCTACAAAACACTAATTTCTGAATTATGATTACCTTGGCTTGTGTTCATCTTTTTAAACAAAAAATATGCTCCAAAAATGCCCACAAGTTCAGCTACTAAAACTCCTTTAAAGATCTTCTTTGCCAGTGGATCCATAGTACGGGCCATCCTAAGTTTAACAATAACAAATAAATGTAAACCGAATAAGCATATACAAGCTTAGTACCACTTCTATAAAAATAACTGCCAATTCATTCCCATAGTTTGAATGATTATATAGAAATAAAACCCTAAAGTTACCATATCCTTAGTTGTATTAGACATGTCTCACTTTCCTAGTTTTCAACCTCCATGCCTAAGGGGCACAAGTGAACCAAAGACATGACTGGAGAAAGCACAGCGCGGAGACAAAATGGAAGGCATTGTGAAAGGAACTAACAGTTTATGGAACTGAGATTTTTAAATTGCCTAAGAATATAGAATGGTGGGAGTTAGGGTAAAACTTATTTTTAGCTGAACTAGGAATTAAATAAGATATGATCTAATGGGCACAATATGTGAAGTTCTTTATGAAGTACCCTACAAAAGTATGGTTCTTCTGCAAGTCGTTGTACATGTTTTACAGCTAGAAGTTTTCATTTATTTATACAACATACTGAACTATGTGCCACAGTTCTGGGCATTTTATATAAAGTTGAGCAATAAACTGGTTCTTGTTCCTGAGGAGCTGCTATTCTAAGCTGCAAACTAATTACGTCACCCAAAGGGCTTGTTAGAAATGCACATTCTTGGGCCTCAGAGAGCAATTCCCCAATCCCCAGGTTCTGATTCAGCAACTCTAGGGTTGGTGCCCAGTAATCAGCCCTTTTGCAGGCAACTCCAAGTGACTTTTATACAAGAGGCCTCTGGACCACATGAGGGGAACACTGACCACCATCACCCAGTAAGTGGCAAAACTAGACTTCAAATCTTGATTCTCTTCCTATAATTAAAATAAAAGCCAGTCAGAAGGAAGGGCTTAAGTCTATTCTCTTTCACTAAAGCAAAAGCTAACAAGGAAAGGGCTATATAACAAGTGAAGAAAATAGCATATATGACTTAATCTATGAAATGTAAACCCAAGTTTTTTTTTTTTCCTTTTGGCTGTGCCCATCAAAGTCAGGAAGGACAGGAGAGCAGTGGTTTTTAAACTCAGGATTTCAACACTGTCCTGTGTATGCTCTGTAACACTTTTCCATTCTCCGTGTGAGGTGGCACCTCCTCTCTAATACTCTACAGCTCCAGCTCTCCCGCTCATTCCATTCAATTTTAACTCCTTTTCACAATGTCTGAGGGTGGGCATAATTAAATACCCTACTTTGGTAGGATTATCCTACTAATATTGTAACCAGGTGCCCCTCCCCCCCAGCCCCCAGATTCCCTTCTCTCATTTTGATAATGTGATCACCCTGGGGACTAAAAGATTAAAACTTTATTATTCTTACCTAAGAGAAGTGAAGTGGAGGAAGTTAAAAAAGAACTTACACATAACCAAGAGGCGGTGAGGGAGTGGGAGACTTGTTTTGCTTTGTCTACTACTATGCTGTACATAACTGACAGGAAATAAGCCATGATCAGTACAGGGAGCTCTCCTGGCGTTATTTTTAATGTTCAAAGGGTGAAACACAAAACAAAACAAAGCCTGCCTGCAGCCAGATCCTCAGTGTAAGGATTCCAAGTAGAATTTTGCTTTGTTTTGTTGGGAGGGAGAGAGGATAAGGGTTCAAAAAACAAAGTCCAAGTAACTGTATAGTAAAACATTTACCTTTCTTAAAAACGGATATACATACATTTTACATTCCAAGTCCCTCAACTTCAGAAAAGGTGTTTATAATGACTGATAAAACCCATTTGATAAAGACCACCAAAGGCATAGCCATCCACGACAGTTAGGTTACTAACGGGCAGAGGCGGAGTTAAGACTAGACAAGATTTTGGAGAAGGATGGAACTCAGGTGAAGTTTAAAATGAAGCAGTCCTCTGATGGGCTCGAAGAAAAGCAGGGCTGTGTGTCATGAGGTTACATCACACTGGGCTGAGAAGCTGACTTAGGGTGCACAAGCTTAAGACAAATGTGCAATGTTTGCGTCCGAAAACCCCTCGTCTATGCGCCAAAGCTGGAGATCGACGCGGCTCAGCATCTCCAGGCAACATTTCAAACAGCAAGGTCTTTCCTCACACTCCAGAGGTGGGACAAGGTCTCCCTGCTACGACCCCCGGTTCAATTACAAGGGCACTTTTTCCAGGTTCCCACGGTCAAGCGCCAAGCAACCACCGACGCCTCAGAGAGTGGCCTCGGGGAGGCTACCCGCGATCCTCAGCCCCTCGCGGCCACCGCATCTCCGGTGCCCCGGTTCCCCCCCAAACCCGGCTTCTCGCCCCCACCCGGGCTCCCAGCCAGGCGCCGACACACGCGCAGCGCAAGCAGCACTGCACCGGTGCCGCGCCAAGGTCATTGAGCGACCCGGAAACACTCGGGCCGGGCCGGCGCCCCTCGGGCGGACGGATACAGTGACACCGAGTGTTCTTCGTATCGCCCCAGAACTCTGCCGAGGTCCCCCCAAAAGCCTGCTCTGCTCCCCGCTCTGAAGACCTGCCAAGGGAGGCAGCTGAGCGAGCAAGAGACCCGCACGTGTGCCTTACCTGAGGTACGTACTCGCCGGGCTGCGCATGCTCCAGGGCTGGCAGAGCCCCGCCCCCCCGGGTTGGGCCCGCCCTGCCCCGCCCTGCCCCCCCCCGCCCCACACCGTAATCACCCGTTACTGTTCTCTTACTAAAAGTCTACCCTGACTGCAGGCTGCTTACATTGTTTTATTTAATCCTCCCAACAACTTTGTGTCATGATAGGTGCTATGAGTATCTCATTTTACAGAGGAGGTGAGAGTTTAACCCTGCCCACAATTAAACAGTTAGTAAGAGCCAGAACTTGGATTTGAACCCAGGGCACTGACTGCAAAGCCTGTGCTCAATCATTTTTCTACACCCTTCAACCCAAAGTGGCATCAGCAACATTGGCATCACTTGGGAGCTTGTTAGAACTGCAGACGTACTGAGTCAATCTACATTTTAGCCAGATCCCTAAACAATTCGTTCGTAAATCAAAATTTGAGTCACTGCCTGTATTGCCTACTAAATAAGAGGAGGAAAAGCGGGGAATGAAAAGGGGAAAGGGGAGGAGGAGGAGAAAAGGAATATAAAGGTCTATGAAGGTTCCATGTGGTTGGGCTACACCCCACAGGCCTGCAAGCTTTGTAGTTGCCAGCCTGGAAACCGAAGAAACAGCCTGGAGACAGCAACAGAGACATCAATAGATTACGGACAGCAGATCTTACACATCTGAAGCAAGGTCCTGGAGCAACACCCCACTGTGTGTGGCAGAGAGCGGACAGAACATGGCAGCAATCTTCGCTACTTTGGAAGGGAGGGGGTGAAGGAGGCTACCATTTACAGGTGGAATTGACATCAGGTTGGCCCATCAGGGAAACCAGCAGCTGGGGCCGGGCGCAAGCAAGTAGGCAGTTACTAATTAAGCCCTATAACTAAGAGGATTGGATAGTCATGTGAGTGAAGCAGGGACTGGTCAAGCAGGGGAGGTAGAGAGCAAGAGAGCAGCCATCTCCAATGCTGACCGTACACATGTGCATGACAAAGCCTGAAATACTCAAAACAGTTAGACACAGATCTACCTTCACTGAAGTTATAGTCAAATGGGGGGTAAAATATATCTACAAATAACTAATGAAGAGTACACCGTGATTAGGGTCTTGTTCTGATTTGAGGGATCCATGAAGGTGTAATAGTTGGAGTGTTGTTAATGCCAGGTAAAGGAAATGCCCCTGAGGAGCTTTCTGTGACTGCCTCAATTTTCTTACTCAACCCCTGTGAGCAGATAGGGTAGGGGGTCCCTGGAGAAAGAGAAGCAGGCATGGCTTTCTTGACATGAGAGAAGCCATTTTTGGCCTAAGCCATTTTGTGATCCAAGCCTGGCCACAATGCTTGCCCTTGAACAGGTCTCAGTAATTAATAATCTTAAGGGAACAAAATGACTCTTATGGGGCAAGAGAAGGAACAATAGCAAGATAATAAGTCAGGTTGTAAAGACTCCCAGTTCTGTTTCAGTGGTAAAGGTTAGCCTGAAGCACATTCTTGAGCTGTTTTGCAGAATTCAAAACCCACTCAACCACCAGATCAACTGGAACCTAAAGAAGATGAGTTGACCTTTTCTGACACTTGTGACTTCAATCAGCTAAAGTTTGGATTCTCTCAGCCTGTGCCCCAATTCTATGCTGAATTCTCCTCTGTTCAAGCCCCTCCATGAATATGCATATACCACCCAAACCCCTTCATGAATATGCATGCACCCCCTTAGCTTAAAACTTCCCCAGTCTTGCTGTTCAGGGAGACACTGCTTTGGGAAAGGTCCCCGGTGTTCTCCTCACTGCAAGTAATAAGTCCTTCCTTCTCCCGATCTTCGGCTTGATTGTGTCTTTTGGTCTGACACCCACCAAGAGGAGACCCAGTTTGTGGTCAGCCCCACAGTCAGCTGATATGGTTCACTGGCACAACTGAACAATCATAAATGTGATAGATACATGTGAGAAATATGGGTGCGTAAGCTATATTCGTTTAAAGCATGTCATTATTAGTCAAAGTCACCCAGGGCTACACAGATCCAGAGCCCCAAACCATCCCTCCCGCTACTGGTATCCTCTTAACGTCTGGGCTTTGTACAATCTTTTGATCTATCTGCTCTATAGAAACTGTCTCTCACTTGAACCTCCATTTTATTAGCATTTTGTGTCTGACTTTCTCTCACGCTTTCCTAAGATCTCTTTTAGTACTAAGATGCTTTTTATTTTGTCTGTTATTGTTTTTGCTGTCGTAACCTATTTTTCTCAAAACTTTTCAGACCTCCACCCCGCAGGCGTTACCTACTCTGTTGAGGTTCGCTTTCCCCTCCATCCAGGACATGCACAATCTTTAGAGATTCATTCCCATTCAAAGACTCATCCACAATAAATACTTCTCATGTAAAAAGCGACCTCAGGCTTCCCTGGTGGCACAGTGGTTGAGAGTCCGCCTGCCGATGCAGGCGATACGGGTTCGTGCCCCGGTTCGGGAAGATCCCACATGCCGCGGTGCGGCTGGGCCCGTGAGCCATGGCCGCTGAGCCTGCGCGTCCGGAGCCTGTGCTCCGCAACGGGAGAGGCCACAACAGTGAGAGGCCCGCGTACCGAAAAAAAAAAAAAAAAAAGCAACCTCTATGACTTCCAGCAACTTGTTTAATATAGAAATACATAGATATTGGTATACATCACTTAAGGCACTACTCAGTGCCTTGAGCTGCCAGGCCCTGCTATGTTGGTTTGAAATATTAGATCCTCAGTGTTAAAGGAACCAGGATGACAAAACAAATTAGGAAGGTAACTGGAATGGTTCAGACTGAAAAAAGAAAGAAAATAAAAAAGCTTGATAACAAAGACTAAAATAATTGCACAGAAACTCAATCACTTCCACTGGGGAATGTATATAAACTAATTAATGGAGGTTGTTAATTGACAACTAGACTAAACTCTAGTGGAGACTCTTACCAAGCTGATTCGATCACTGAATTGGAGTAGAAGGCAGAGGATGTTGGGGGAGGTGGGAGAGACTCTGGTGGCAGGTTTCCAAAGTGGCACTGATTCTCACAAGCGTCAAGTGGAGGGACTCACAAGTAGCAGGTATAAGGGCTGTGCCTCTACATAATCCGGGTGAGAAGGTAACTAACCTGCCCCAGCCCTAACCCCAGAATGCAAATACTCAAGCTCTCCCATTCAGAAGTCCCGGCCATCCTCCTCCGAGTCTCCAGCACCCATCCCAAAGGGTCCACATTCCCAGTGTGGTCCTGATTTGCTAACTCTAGCAGAGGGATTCAAGTGGCTACGAAAAAGCCCTCCTTGCTGCATCATGCCTGAGACACAGAAGCTGGCTAAAGTTCCAGTCTGCTGTAATGGTCACAAATGCAAGGGCAGCAGGGATCTCCACGTTAACAAGAATAAATTAGGAGTTTGGAATTAACATATACATATATATAAAACAGATAACCAACAAGGACCTACTGTATAGCACAGGGAACTATACTCAATATTTTGTAATAACCTATAAGGGAAAAGAATCTGAAAAAAATAGATATATGTGTATGTATAACTGAATCACTTTGTTGCACACCTGAAACTAACACAACATTGTAAATAAACACTTCAATTAAAAACAAACAAAAAAATAAAAACCAAGTACCTAGGAAATTTTACCCTAGATAACCCATTGCTGCTGGTTGCTAAAGGGCACCTACTGGACAAGAGGGGCCCAGGAACTTGGGGTTGGCCTAGCCTTCCCTTCAGATGGCCCAGGACACAGAGCAGTGGAGAGCTGTGGCCTCTGGGGCACTGTCCCTGAAGCAGGGGCGGTGGGAGCAGGACCCCTGCTCTGCCGGCTGCTGGCCTCTGGAGTGGAGTGGTTCTCCATCACCCTCGGTCTAGGAGACCAAAGTGTTACCAGATAAACCGTTCTGGATCCTGAATGTTTCCAGCATCCACTTTTCATGGACTCCATTCCTGACTTCCTCATGGTCAACTTCTGATGAGGGGAGCCAGTTTTTAGTAAAGTCCCCAAACACAGAGGTTACACCCCTCTCCCTACATATTGGATTCCAAGCTAAATTTCAATCCTGAACTGCACTGAGAAGTAGCACTTCTCTTGCTAAAGTAGAGGAAAAAATAACCCAAAACACAACTTAATTTGAAGGGGCACCCCACTACGTAGAGAGGAAGATGGCACAGGAAGGGCCAGTTTACCTGCCCCTAAAAACCAGCCTTGGGCCAATCGGCACACAGGAGCCCTCGGCTACATAAACCCTGCTTCACTAATCAGCCTTGATTTCAATCACCTTAGACTTTTTAAAGATCACCTGTGCTTGTGCTCTCTCTCCACACACAGGCCTCTCTCTCCCTCTCCTTCTCCCTCTGTGTAAAGGAGCTTTAAAGAAGCCTCCCATGGAACTTCCCTGGTGGTGCAGTGGTTAAGAATCCACCTGCCAATGGAGGGGACACGGGTTTCGAGCCCTGGTCCAGGAAGATCCCACATGCCGCGAAGCAACTGGGCCCGGGCGCCACATCTACTGAGCCTGCGCTCTAGAGCCCGTGCTCCATAAGAGAAGCCACCGCAATGAGAAGCCCGCACACCACAACGAAGACCCAACACAGCCAAAAATAAAATAAATAAATAAAATATAATATAATAAGCCTCCTAGGCTGCTGCCACCAGAGGCAAGAGCCAAGCCAGGGCAGCACCATCTGAGAGGTCCACCACCACTTACCTCAGGCCTGGGTGGATCCAGGAGCCAAACGGGAAGCTGGGATTTCGCAGAACATCAGGCCCACCTGCAGTCAAAGGCTCACTAGTGCAAATGCATGATCCAATCTGGGTTATTATGCAATCATGCATGCCAGACAATTAAGAGTCAAGTACTCAGAATTGTAAGGTTGACAGGTTGCTGTGAACCTAGGGAGACTAACAAGAATCAGAGATCACATTACCAATTCCAGACAGCCCCCAAATCCTCCTGTAATTACAGGCATTAGTGTCAGAACAGGATCCAGCCATGTTTTTTTTTTAACGTCACTGTTTGAATTAATGTCTTAAATTCTACCTTCCCCAGGGAAACAGACTCTTTACAATATAAGGGACAATCTCACTAAGCAGCTTGGCAGGGGTCCAGTCTTACACCTTTTCTTTTGTTGGGAGGGAGATTCTGAAATACACAACCTTCCTACCTACACTGAATAACATCCTATTACAATGTAATGTAATAAGACCTTCAAGGGAGAGTGCTGTATGGAAAGAGAAAAACAACAAGACGCTCAAATATTTTAATTTTACAAACCTCAAAAATATAATCACAAATATAATGAAACCTAGATACCCATTCTTAACTAGGAAACCCCTTGGATCAGTTCTTTCCCTTCAGTAAAATGGAGATTAAAATTTCCTCTCCCACATCCACCACCTGCCTCACTAAGCCACTTTATGTTGACAGGTAAAATTTCCTCAATTCTATGATGCACGTGCTTCCGTATGTTTACATTTCTGAAATTGGAATGCATCTCACAATCGATGGATACATTTAATATAGTGTTTGTCCCAAATGCTGTTATTAATTAAAATGTTTTAGAATCCAGGGAATTTTATGACTTGTCATAAAAATCTGTCTCCTCAGAAGGTAAGGTATTTTTTTTTTTCAGTGAAAAGTCTCGTGGCCTTCCTTCTCACAGCAGGTAAAGAAGCACGAAGAATGCAGTAATACTGACAACTACACTGGGGGCTCTAAGAGGGGTCTTGCTGTAATTATCTTTTGCTAGGTGACTCAGCTGCACTGCCTGCATTCCAACCCCAGCTCCTCAAATGGCTGACTCCGCCTCTGTAAAACTCCAATTAACCCCCTTGTAAAAATGGTAACAATAGTAACACCGATTTCACAGGGCTGTTGTGAAGCTACATTAAGTCATCCATGTAATGTTACAGGCTTGGCAGGATGTCTGCTACATACAAGTGATCAATAATGTTGGGTATTATTTTAAATGATACATGAATGACTGTGGCAGCTAGGTAACTACACACAACTAGGAGTTAACTTTGTCAGTGTTAGCGTTACTTCAGAGAAAGGTAAATAGAGTTTTCAAAAAACTATGTTCGTAGCGTTAGTGAAAAAAAAATAGAGGAAGAGTAAGAAGAATGATGAGGAGAAGAGAATGGGAGAAAGAAGAAAAAAAGCTCAGTAGATGTTTATGGAAACCCGACTTAAGAAGAAGCCAAAGAGAGTACATTTCGACCCCGAAAGTGTACTAGATAGGATACAGGCTAAATTGCTGTTACAAGGAGACTGCAAAAATCCAGTGGCTGCAACAAGATAGATAATTGTATTCTTTCACACACAGTTCAGGAGGTTTGTTATACGTAGGGTGGGTGTTGGGAGGGTGACTCACCACTTCCTGTATCTACCATCCCCTGGAGTGCTGTTTTCCTCTGAATTAGCAAGTCTGTCCTCCAGGTATTGGAAAGGGGAGAGAGAAAAATTAGAGAACAATCAACTTCCTGTGTCAAGGTCCTGACCATGAGTTTGCACACATTACTTCCGCTCACTTCTCACTAGCCCCAGGGCCATACCAAGCGGCAAAGGAGGCGGGGATCTTGGTCCGATTCATCCAAAGGAAAAATAAGAGAGCACTGCTGGGGAAAAACTGTGTCACAGAGAGTGAGCTTCTCACTCCAGGGACCTTGAACCAGCAGGGCATGGACTGAGAGGACAGGAGACACCATTGCATTGTGTGCTCCCCTTGACAAAGCATCTCCCTTCTAGAAATCATAAAACTCTATTGTTAAATAGGTCAGGAAAGGCAGCTTTCTTTATCTCTATTTTACATATACATTTGAAGGTGTATTATGAACTCAAAATAACACAGCTAGTCATCATCAAAAAGGGTATAAATAACAAATGCTGAGGGCTTCCCTAGTGGTGCAGTGATTAAGAATCTGCCTGCCAATGCAGGGGACACGGGTTCAAGCCCTGGTCCGGGAAGATCCCACATGCCACAGAAGCAACTAAGCCTGTGCGCCACAACTACTTACCCTGTGCTCTAGAGCCCACGAGCCACAACTACTGAGCCCATGAGCCACAACTACTGAAGCTCACGTGCCTGAGCCCATGCTCTGCACCAACAGAAGCCACCGCAATGAGAAGCTCACGCACTGCAACAAAGAGTAGCCCCTGCTTGCCACAACTATAGAAAGCCCACACACAGCAATGAAAACCCCACACAGCCAAAAGTAAATGTATAAAAAATTTAAAAAAAAACAGAAAACAAATGCTGGAGAGGGTGTGGAGAAAAGGGAACCCTCCTATACTGTTGGTAGGAATGGTGCAGCCACTATGGAGAACAGTATGGAGGTTCCTTAAAAAACTAAACATAGGGTTGCCATATGATCCAGCAATTCCACTTCTGGGCATATATCTGGAAAAGATAAAAACTTTAATTTGAAAAGATGCATGCACCTCAATGTTCATAGCAGCACTATTTACAATGCCAAGACATGGAAGCAAACTAAGTGTCTATCAGTAGGTGAATGGATAAAGAAGACGTGGTATATATACAATGGAATACTACTCAGACATAAAAGAGAATGAGATATTGCCATTTGCAGCCACATGGATGGACCTAAAGATTACCATACTGAGTGAAGTAAGACAGACAGACAAATATCATATGATATCACTTATATGTGGAATCTAAAAAAATGATACAAATGAACTTATTTACAAAACAGAGATTCACAGACATAAAAAAACAAATTTACGGTTACCAAAGGTAAAAGGAGGCAGAGAGGAATAAATTAGGAGTTTGGGATTAACAGATACACCCTACTATATATAAAATCGATAAACAGTACTATATACAAAATAGATAAATGACAAGGACCCTGTATAGTACGGGGAACTATATTCAGTATCTTGTAATAACCTATAATGGAAAAGAATCTGAAAAAAAACTGAATCACTTTGCTGTATATCTGAAACTAACACAACATTGTAAATCAACTCTACTTCAATAAAACAAACAAACAAAAAAACCACAACTAGTAAGTGGTAGAGCCGAGATTCAAACTCGGGTCTGCAGACTTCTAAATCTATTGAGGCAGGAAATGACAGATCTGAGACTGGCACCTAGGATTGCCTCTTTTCCACCCCACTAAATTACCGAGCAATTCCATCACTTCCTTGTCACTACTGAAGGAGACCAGGTTTTGCCACCCCAAAACATGCCACTTTGGCATGAGGATTATTTTGAGCTGAAGGCAATTAAAAAACCCAGCAGATTCAGGAAAAGCTCTTTACTTTCCCCCTCAATTACCTAAGTCTACATTGGAAATAAGGGCTGTACGGGAAGAGACATGTTACCAGGGATACATTTTTACCTAAAAAACTTATCTGCAAAACAGGGCAACCCTAGTTCTCTAAACATCTCCTCTACCTTGTGTGAGTGGCTTTCCTGCCCTTTGTATCCCCAAACCCCTAAACTCAGGATGTTATATAAGCTTCAATTACCTGATGGCCTTTTGAGTTTGCATATTATAATGGAACCCCCATTAAGTACAGAATTTTGGTTTTTTTTTTCCTGTTGATCTATCTTATATCAATTTAATTATTAGACAATCCAAAAAACCTAGAAGGGAAGAAGGGAAAATTTTTCCACCCCTGCATCACACCATGGAGGATGTATGTTCAAAGCTATCAACCAAGGAGAGAGGTTTCATCCATAAATTGCTTTTTGCTAATAGGAAAATTTTATACATGACTCAATTAAATACCTATGTGTTAGATATTTAGTAGCTATTATTGTCTATTAAGAGATTCTACTCTTACTTTCCTTGGGAGGGTTGCCTATAATGGTAATATAATCAACCCTTGGGGTAATACTCCCTGATCCTCAGCCTGTTTTGCACCTGCAGTGTGCCTTTCGTCAGAGGTGGGTATGCAGAAAGCTGGGGGTGGGGGTGGATGAGAATTAAGTTATTTCTCTCTCATGCGAATGGGAGGAGCCCTTTATTCCACCTCCTGAAAAACCCCATTAAAAGCTACCACTGTCCCTGGATAATCAAAGAGCAGGTTCTTTAGCAGGGAGCCAGCATGACTGCTAATTCCAAATTTATTGACTACATTGATGAAGCTTTGGAAAAATCAAAAGAAACTGCACTGTCACATCAGTTTTTCACCTATCAGGGGACTCCTTACCCAATCATCATGTGCACCTCAGAGACTTTCCAAGCCTTGGAAGCCTTTGAAGCCAGAAGTGATGACATAGTGCTGGCATCTTATCCAAAGTGTGGTAACTAACAAATCCTTTTCACAAGGGCACTTTTTCATAGTGAGTAGGTGGGGAAAGTGCAAGGAGAAGGTGGGAGGAGGGCAGTTCATCTCTGCATGAAGCCATAAATTGGTGAGGAAGATGGCCAAGATGGGTCAGAACAGAGCTTGTAAAATCCATGACTAGAACTGCTAGATTTAGAAACCCCATGTCTGAGGGAGGAGGTCTGTGGGTGAGGAGTATAGAAGGAGCTGCCTGGTGGGATTAGCAAACAAAAGCAGGGAGGTGGGAAGTCCAGCTGCCATGGAGCACTGAGAGTAGTCAAGATTTTCATCTTGATTTTTGACTGAAGACAAGCATGCCCACGTCTGTAGACTACTATGCCCTCCATGTAATAGTTTATTTTTCAGGATCAAACACCAGTCTTCCAGTTTCTCAAACCAGTTTTACAATGGTCCTTCATCAGTGGAGGATAAGACGTTAAGAAACTAAATTACTCTATTTTACACAGACTACTTTTGATAGTTTTAAACTATTATTTCATCTCTGTTTATTAAAGCCAACTCCATTTCGTATTTTCTTTTTCTTAATTGATGCTGGGTTTTTATAAAAATCAAAATTGTATGCTCCTGTAGAAAATATTCATTAATTTAAGGTAAAATATATGACATACAATAAACAATCATTTCTATAGTATAACACTGTTCTGTAAGGAAAATAGTCTAGATTTAAAAAGAAGCACTGCCTCTTGTTAAAGGAGAAATTTGAGAAATAAGATAATTTGATACTTGCATTCTAAATTTTAGCTCTAATATGAAATAAAAAGTTGCACTTCCCGTTAAGGTAATTCCCAGCTTTAGTAAAAAGATCCAGATGATTTTGAAAACCAAGGAAGTCTTCTAGAACCACCTAAATTAGCATTAAAATGTTCTACAAGGTGAGTGAGACATGATTCTAGCTCCAGTGTCTCTGGAAAATGTTTTAACTCAGTGTAGTATTTTGGGTTTTGAAGTCTTTTGATACCTATAATTTACCAAAAATGTTTATTTTTCTCTTTGGGTATTGTTAAAAGTACTTTTTGCATTTTAATTGTTACTTCACCATACACAAAGATACTTTTCTATGCAATGTGCCTTTTATTTTAAAATGGAAACGAGTGAGAAGATAAGCTTCATTTAACAGTAATTCACTTTACAGAAAATTTTCCTAAACTATATATATTTTTTCTTAAGATATATCTATATCTTGTCTTTACATTGCTTACAGTTTGGCTATATCACATATGTTCATGAACATATCTACGTTTATCATACGTTTATCTAGTTTCATTACAATTAATCCATTTTCCCCCTGGATATTTTTCTAATCTTTTTAGGAACTCTAAGATTTTTCTCATGTCTTTAAGTGACTTTTTGCCATGCAGTTTAGTGGAAATGGCACTCTATCACTTAATCAGAAAATTATCAACTGTGTGATTTTTGCACAAAGCACTTAAAACCTCAAAGCCTCTTGTTAATCTCTAAAATGGGCATTACAATATCTACCTGAGAGGATTGTTGTGAATGAATGTAAAAGCACTTCCAAAACTGAAAAGTGTAATTTGAAATAAATCAAGTATTATTTCTTGATATGGGTCCATCACTTGGACCCATATCATTGATTTAAAAAACAAATTTTAAGTCATTCTTTGCCCTTTTGCTTGAGTTGGGATCTCTACTAACTTTTCACAGAACAATTGACTATAAATGTCTAAATATCATTTCATTGCTTGAAATAATGCGACCGAGCAGTGAAAGCCTCCTACAAGCATGGAACTAAACAAAGCCTTAGCTCTCCCCACACACATGACATATACTAAAGGTCTGATTTTATGATAAAAGCCATCACCCTGGCAGATTCAACAGGTAGCTTATTTTTTAAATTATCAGTAGAAGTAGATTACAAAAACGAATCAAACACAGAGTTCTTATACTGACAAGAATTTCTCTCATAAAATATTTCTCAGATATTTAAGTGACTCTGCATTTTCAGGTTCTGTTAGGATATTTAACTGCATGGAGTTTTGCTGGTTTAAAAAAAAGATATAGGGGTGCCTTCAACATGGTGGAGGAGTAAGACGTGGAGATCACCTTCCTCCCCACAAATACATCAAAACTACATCTACATGTGGAACAACTCCTACAGAACACCTACTGAACGCTGGCAGAAGACCTCAGACTTCCGAAAAGGCAAGAAACTCCCCATGTACCTGGGTAGGGCAAAAGAAAAACAGAGACAAAAGAATAGGGACAGGACCTGCACCTCTAGTAGGGAGCTGTAAAGGAGGAAAAGTTTCCACACACTAGGAAGCCCCTCCACTGGCGGAGACGGGGGGTGGGCTAGGGGGAAGCTTTGGAGCCATGGAGGAGAGCACAGCAATAGGGGTGCAGAGGGCAAAGCGGAGAGATTCCCGCACAGAGGATTGGTGCGGACCAGCACTCACCAGCCTGAGAGGCTTGTTTGCTCACCTGCCGGTACGGGTTGGGGCTGGGAGCTGAGGCTACGGCTTCGGAGGTCAGATCCCAGGGAGAAGATGGGGGTTGGCTGCGTGAACACAGCCTGAAGAGGGCTAGTGCGCCACAGCTGGCCGGGAAGGAGCCCGGGAAAAAGTCTGGACCTGCCTAAGAGGCAAGAGACCATTGTTTTGGGGTGCGCGAGGAGAGGGGATCCAGAGCACTGCCTAAATGAGCTCCAGAGACGGGCATGAGCCGCGGCTATCAGCACGGACACCAGAGATGGGCATGAAATGCTAAATCTGCTGCTGCCGCCATCAAGAAGCCTGTGTGCAAGCACAGGTCACTATCCACACCTCCCTCCCGGGAGCCTGTAAAGCCCGCCACGGCCAGGGTCCCGTGATCCAGGGACAACTTCCCCAGGAGAACACATGGCGTGCTTCAGGCTGTTGCAATGTTACACTGGCCTCTGCCTCTGCAGGCTCACCCTGCATTCTGTACCCCTCCGTCCCCCTGACCTGAGTTAGCCAGAGCCCCCTAATCAGCAGCTCCTTTAACTCTGTCCTGTCTGGGCACAGAACAGATGTCCTCAGGCGACCTACATGCAGAGGAGGGGCCAAATCCAAGCTGAACCCCAGGAGCTGTGCGAACAAAGAAGAGAAATGGAAATGTCTCCCAGCAGCCTCAGGAGCAGTGGATTAAATCTCACAGTCAACTTCATGTACCCTGCATCTCTGGAATACCTGAATAGACAACATATCATCCCAAAATTGAAGCAGTGGACTTTTAGAGGAACTGTAGACTTGGGGTTTGCTTTCTGCATCTAATTTGTTTCTGGTTTTATGTTTATATTAGTTTAGTATTTACAGTTTATTATAATTGGTAGATTTGTTTATTGATTTGGTTGCTCTCTTCCTTGTATATATATATATTTTTTTTCCTTTTCCTCTTTTTGTAAGTGTGTATATGTATACTCCTTTGTGTGATTTTTGTTTGTATAGGTTTGCTTTTGCCATTTGTCCTAGAGTTCTGACTGTCCTTTTGTTTTGTTTTGTTTTTTTTAGTATGGTTTTTAGCACTTGTTATCATCAGTGGATTTTTTTTTTGGTTTGGTTGCTCTCTTCTTTCTTTCTCTCTTTCTTTTTTTTAAATTGCTTTTTAATTTTTAATAATTTTTCCATTTTAATTATTTTATTTTTTTAATTTATTTTTAATTTATTTATTTCCTTTTTTTTCTCCCTTTTCTTCTCAGCCATGTGGCTGACAGGGTCTTGGTGCTCTGGCCAGGTGTCAGGCCTGAGCCTCTGAGGTGGGAGAGCCAAGATCAGGACATTGGTCACCAGAGACCTACTGGCCCCATGTAATATCAAATGGCGAAAGCTCTCCCAGAGATCTCCATCTCAATGCTAAGACCCAGCTCCACACAACGACCAGCAAGCTACAGTGCTGGACACCCTATGCCAAACGACTAGCAAGAGAGGAACACAACCCCACCCATTAGCAGAGAGGCTGCCTAAAATCATAGTAAGTTCACAGACACCCCAAAACATACCATCTGATGTGGTCCTGCCCACCAGAAACACAAGATCCAGCCTCATCCACCAGAACACAGGCACCAGTCTGCTCCACCAGGATGCCTACACAACCCACTGAACCAACCTTACCCACTGGGAGCAGACACCAAAAACAATGGGAACTATGAATGTGCAGCCTGCAAAAAGGAGACCCCAAACACAGTAAGTTAAGCAAAATGAGAAGACAGAGAAACACACAGCAGATGAAGAAGCAAAGTAAAAATCCACCAGACCAAACAAATGAAGAGGAAACAGGCAGTCTACTTGAAAAAGAATTCAGAGTAATGATAGTAAAGATGATCCAAAATCTTGGAAATACAATGGAGAAAATATAAGAAACGTTTAACAAGGACCTAGGAGAACTAAAGAGCAAACAAACAATGATGAAAACACAATAAATGAAATTAAAAATTCTCTAGAGGGAATCAATAGCAGAATAACCGAGGTAGAAGAACGGAGAAGTGACCTGGAAGATAAAATACTGGACATAATTACCGCAGAGCAGGATAAAGAAAAAAGAATGAAAACAATTGAGGACAGTCTCAGAGACCTCTGGAACAACATTAAATACTCCACCATCCGAATTATAGGGGTCCCAGAAGACGAAGAGAAAAAAAAAAGGGACTGAGAGAATATTTAAAGAGATTATAGTTGAAAACTTCCCTAATATGTGTAAGGGAATAGTCAATCAAGTCCAGGAAGCACAGAGAGTCTCATACAGGATAAATCCAAGGAGAAACATGTGAAGACACCTATTAATCAAACTATCAAAAATTAAATACAAAGAAAAAATATTAAAAGCAGCAAAGGAAAAGCAACAATTGACATACAAGGGAATCCCCATAAGGTTAACAGCTGATCTTTCAGCAGAAACTCTGCAAGCCAGAAGGGACTGGCAGGACATATTTAAAGTGATGAAGGAAAAAAACCTGCAACCAAGATTACTCTACCCAGCAAGGATCTCATTCAGATTTGATGGAGAAATTAAAACCTTTACAGACAAGCAAAAGCTGAGAGTGTTCGGCACCACCAAACCACCTTTACAACAAATGCTAAACGAACTTCTCTAGGCAAGAAACACAAGAGAAGGAAAAGACCTACAATAACGAACCTAAAATAATTAAGAAAATGGGAATAGGAACATACATATCAATAATTACCTTAAATGTAAATGGACTAAATGCTCCCACCAAAAGACACAGATTGGCTGAATGGACAGAAAAACAAGACCCATATATATGCTGTCTACAAGAGACCCACTTCAGACCTAGAGACATATACAGACTGAAAGTAAGAGGATGGAAAAAGATATTCCATGCAAATGGAAACCAAAAGAAAGCTGGAGTAGCAATTCTCATATCAAACAAAATAGACTTTAAAATAAAGACTATTAGAAGAGACAAAGAAGTACACTACATAATGATCAAGGGATTGATCCAAGAAGAAGATATAACAATTGTAAATATTTATGCACCCAACATAGGAACACCTCAATACATAAGGCAAATGCTAACAACCATAAAAGGGGAAATCAACAGTGACATAGTAATAGTAGGGGACTTTAACATCCCACTTTCACCAATGGACTGATCAACCAAAATGAAAATAAGTAAGGAAACACAAGCTTTAAATGATACATTTAAAAAGATGGACTTAATGGATATTTATAGGACATTCCATCCAAAAATAACAGAATACACATTTTTCTCAAGTGCTCATGGAACATTCTCCAGGATAGATCATATCTTGGGTCACAAATCAAGCCTTGGTAAATTTAAGAAAACTGAAATCGTATCAAGCATCTTTTCTGACCACAACACTATGAGACTAGATATCAATTACAGGGAAAAAACTGTAAAAAATAAAAACACATGGAGGCTAAACAATACACTACTAAATAACCAAGAGATCACTGAAGAAATCACAGAGGAAATCAAAAAATACCTAGAAACAAATGACAATGAAAACACGACAACCCAAAACCTATGGCATGCAGCAAAAGCAGTTCTAACAACAAGTTTGTAGAAATAAAATCCTACCTCAAGAAACAAGAAAAATCTCAAATAAACAACCTAACCTTACATCTAAAGCAATTAGAGAAGGAAGAACAAAAAAACCCCAAAGTTCGTAGAAGGAAAGAAATCATAAAGATCAGATCAGAAATAAATGAAAAAGAAATGAAGGAAACGATAGCAAAGATCAGTAAAACTAAAAGCTGGTTCTTTGAGAAGATAAAACAAAATTGGTAAACCATTAGCCAGACACATCAAGATAAAAAGGGACAAGACTCAAATCAATAGAATTAGAAATGAAAAAGGAGAAGTAACAACTGACACTGCAGAAATACAAAGGATCATGAGAGATTACTACAAGCAACTATATGCCAGTAAAATGGACAACCGGAAGAAATGGACAAATTCTTAGAAAAGCACAATCTTCTGAGACTGGACCAGGAAGAAATAGAAAATATAGACAGACCAATCACAAGCATTGAGATTGAAACTGTGATTAAAAATCTGCCAACAAACAAAAGCCCAGGACCAGATGGCTTCATAGGAGAATTCTATCAAACATTTAGAGAAAACCTAACACCCATCTTTCTCAAACTCTTCCAAAATATAGCAGAGGGAGGTACACTCACAAACTCATTCTATGAGGCCACCATCACCCTGATACCAAAACCAGACAAAGATGCCACAAAAAAAGAAAACTATAGGCCCATATCACTGATGAACATAGATGCAAAAATCCTCAACAAAATACTAGCAAACAGAATCCAACAACACATTAAAAGGATCATACACCATGATCAAGTGGGGCTTATCCTAGGAATGCAAGCATTCTTCAATATACGCAAATCAATGTGACACACCACATTAACAAATTGAAGGAGAAAAACCATATGATCATCTCAATAGGTGCAGAAAAAGCTTTTGACAAAATTCAACACCCATTTATGATAAAAGCCCCCCAGAAAATAGGCATAGAGGGAATTTACCTCAACATAATAAAGGCCATATATGACAAATCCACAGCCAACATTGTTCTCAATGGTGAAAAACTGAAAGCATTTCCACTAAGATCAGGAACAAGACAAGGTTGCCCACTCTCACCACTCCTACAACATAGTTTTGGAAGTTTTAGCCACAGCAATCAGAGAAGAAAAGGAAATAAAAGGAATCCAAATCGGAAAAGAAGAAGTAAAGCTGTCACTGTTTGCAGATGACATGATACCATACATACAGAATCCTAAAGACGCTACCAGAAAACTACTAGAGCTAATCAATGAATTTGGTAAAGTACCAGGATACAAACTTAATGCACAGAAATCTCTTGCATTCCTATACACTAATGATGAAAAATCTGAAAGAGAAATTAAGGAAACACTCCCATTTACCACTGCAACAAAAAGAATAAAATACCTAGGAATAAGCCTACCTAAGGAGACAAAAGACCTGTATGCAGAAAACTATAAGACACTGATGAAAGAAATTAAAGATGATACAAATAGATGGAGAGATATACCATGTCTTGGATTGGAAAAATCAACATTGTGAAAATGACTCTACTACCCAAAGCAATCTACAGATTCAATGCAATCCCTGTCAAACTACCACTGGTATTTTTCAGGGAACTAGAACAAAAAATTTCACAATTTGTATGGAAACACAAAAGACCCCGAATACCCAAAGCAATCTTGAGAAAGAAAAACGGAGCTGGAGGAATCAGGCTCCCCGACTTCAGACTATATTACAAAGCTACAGTAATCAAGACAGTATGATAGTGGCACAAAAATAGAAATATAGATCAATGGAACAGGATAGAAAGCCCAGAGATAAAGCCACGCACATATGGTCACCTTATCTTTGATAAAGGAGGCACGAATATTCAATGGAGAAAAGGCAGCCTCTTCAATAAGTGGTGCTGGGAGAACTGGACAGCTACATGTAAAAGAATGAAATTAGAACACTTCCTAACACCATAGACAAAAATAAACTCAAAATGGATTAAAGACCTAAATGTAAGGCCAGACACTATAAAACTCTTAGAGGAAAACATAGGCAGAACACTCTATGACATAAATTACAGCAAGATCCTTTTTGACCCACCTCCTAAAGAAAGGGGAATAAAAACAAGAATAAACAAATGGGACCTAATGAAACTTAAAGCTTTTGCAGGTCAAAGGAAACCATAAACAAGACGGAAAGACAACCCTCAGAATGGGACAAAATATATGCAAACGAAGCAACTGACAAACGATTAATCTCCAAAATATAGAAGCAGCTCATGCAGCTCAATATCAAAAAAATAAACAACCCAATCCAAAAATGGGCAGAAGACCTAAATAGACATTTCTCCAAAGAAGATATACAGATTGCCAACAAACACATGAAAGAATGCTCAACATCATTAATCATTACAGAAATGCAAATAAAAACTACAATGAGATATCATCTCACACCGGTCAGAATGGCCATCATCAAAAAATCTAGAAACAATAAATGCTGGAGAGGATGTGGAGAAAAGGGAACACTCTTGCACTGCTGGTGGGAATGTGAATTGGTACAGCCACTATGGAGAACAGTATGGAGGTTCCTTAAAAAACTAAAAATAGAACTATTACGACCGAGCAATCCCACTACAGGGCATATACCCTGAGAAAACCATAATTCAAAAAGAGTCATGTACCAAAATGTTAATTGCAGCTCTATTTACAATAGCCAGGAGATGGAAACAACCTAAGTGTCCATCATGGGATGAATGGATAAAGAAGATGCGGCACATATATACAATGGAATATTAGCCATAAAAAGAAATGAAATTGAGTTATTTGTAGTGAGGTGGATGGACCTAGAGTCTGTCATACAGAGTGAAGTAAGTCAGAAAGAGAAAGACAAATACTGTATGCTAACACATATATATGGAATCTTAAAAAAAAAAAATGGTTCTGAAGAACCCAGGGGCAGGAGAGGAATAAAGACCCAGACGTAGAGAATGGACTCAAGGATATGGGGAGGGGGAAAGGTAGCCGGGACGAAGTGAGAGAGTGACATGGATATATATACAACCCAATTGTAAAATAGATAGCTAGTGGGAAGCAGCCGCATAGCACAGGGAGATCAGCTCGGTGCTTTGTGTCCACCCAGAGGGGTGGGATAGGGAGGGTGGGAGGGAGACGCAAGGAGGAGGAGAAATGGGGATAAATGTATATGTATAGCTGATTCACTTTGTTATACAGCAGAAACTAACACACCATTGTCAAGCAATTATACTCCAATAAAGATGTGAAAAAAAAATGGGTTCCTTACTGACAGATATAATTATGGTAAACAAGGTATTTGGAAAGGCCAACAATAATGGTGCTGGCAGAAGCACTGGAGGAAGAAAAAGCAATTCCATACCTGGAATAAATGCTTACTCCACAGAGGGCAAATCCCTCTGCACTCCATGATGGAAGGGCTCCATGTAACCCACCCGTCCCCAAGTGGCAGGCTGGTCTCCTTCGGTGTACGGGGTACTTGCGCTGGGAGCTCAGTGTTGGTCTTTGCTGTTGGAAGGCTGGGTGCTCAGCAGCCAGCTCAACCTTGACAAGAACTCCATGTTGATGAAGTCACACATATCATCCATTCCTATTGCCGAAGGCTCTTCATTTGTGTGGAACAAGCAAGCACTGGGGTAGCTGGGGAAAAGGCCGACTGACATCTACAGAAGGTTTCTTGCACACCTGCTTCTCAAAAGTCTCCTCAGCAGGGGTACCTTTGATGAATATGCACAGGGGGATCCAATACACTCATCCTCTTTGTCCATTCCAAGTGATCACCCACATCCTTTTCCCCAGACCTCCTTATCATCAACCCTCTGATCTTGCTCTTTCCAAATCTCTGAATATCCAGGTAAATTGCTAGCTACTGGTACTGTCCAGGCCACTAGCTTTATCGTCTTCCAAGTGACAACTAAATATAGTTCCACCTGCTCAAAGTTCCACGAACTGGGAAGATTTTCCTTTTTCCCATTATCTTTTAGGGCTACCTCCCTGAAGTGCTGTCGGAATATATCAGTCTACTTCCAATTAATGCTAGTGTATCGTGCTTCAACTGAATTTTTCTTTCTAAGTCACCTGTTCACAAGGAACTCCCCATGAGACCAGGGATGTGGGTTGATAGAGTGGGAGTGAGTGCCATGGGGGTCTCACATATCTGCTCATGTAACACACCTGTGGGCTGCCATCTATTTCAGTACTAGAAACCCCAGGACCAGTTTACCAACACTAAAGATCTCTGGTGAGCAAACCTTTCTGACGACTGCTCTGACCCTGCTGCCCTTTTTTTTTGGAGGGGCGGGTGGAGTTAAGTGTTGCCACATGGCCTTTGCCACTCTGGGAGCCATAATCCCCATTGAAATCAGGTAGTTTTTCAACGGCAACATCTCCCATCAACATTCTCCAGGCACAGTGGGCAGCCAATACAGAGCTTTTCAAAGATGAAACTATATTTCTGAATGCCTGGTGAAGGAGGGTCCTTTGGATATTCTTGGGGGGCACGGTTAGAAAATGAAGGAATAGCTTGCATATGATTAATCTAATATTCCTGACTCCTTAAGTATTTTTGATTTCTTCACCTGTATACTTGGCATCACAATTTCACTTAACGTGGGCCACCACTGAGCCCAGGTTATAGTAAGCCAACTAAACAAACTCTTAGAACCATTCCCAGCTGCTGGAGCCAGCACACTGAGTGCATAATTTAAACTATGTTCCGTCTTTCCTGTCACCTTTAGAAGCATATCCATGCACTTTTCTTGGGTTTCTGCTGATGAAAATTAGCAAAATCTTGTAATTCTTTCATTATGTAAACTATATCCTCTGGATCAGATCTTGTCTGTATCCTCTTGGGGCCTTCTAGCATCTGATTCTAGTTCTAGGAGTGAAGACAAGAGGGAGGAATGGGGCGTTTGGAAATTTCAGCACGTCCTTGCAAGGTGACCAATTCAGGCTCTTCAAGCTTGGCTGTACCAGGCTTATCCAACAAGGATGGAAGGACTGTGGTGACTCAGCAGAATTTGGGAGGGCAATGGATTCATTCAAATCCACCCAAATTCCCCAGTCCTCATTCTTTCCCAGTCAATAGCCTCAATGTTCCTAGAAGAGACCTGGTGAGGCTGCAAATTAAAGTTATACAGAAATTCGGCTACCTGCAGCACTGGACTCTGTAGCTAATTTCTGCTCCATCAGCCCTGAGACTACATGAAGTAAGAAGTTCTTCTGGGGCAGTCATAAAAGCTTGTGTCCTCTGACCATGCTTGAGCTTGTCAGAGCTTTCTTTCTTTAAGCTCTTTTGGACAGTTCAGGGGCTTCAGAAAGTCAGAAAACATGTCATTGCTACTGCCATTGCATCTGAAACAACCACCCCACACCCACGAAGCTGGGAAATGGACTCCTGCAAACGAACGGCCACTACAGTTGGAGATTTCTTGTCATCTCAAAGGGCCACAGAAAGATGTCTCTGCCTCCTATCTGCCTTCTAAACCTCCCACCAGTGCTTCATATTTGGGGAACTTAAATCAAGGAAAATAGTGTTTAGCCATTGATACCCTGCAATATGGGGGTGGGGGGTGTGTGTGCAGAAGAGATGTGGGAAAGGATGCCTGGAGCCAATGGTCAATATGTAATGTGTACCTGAAGTCCATCTTGGAACTGCCTCTCTCCCTCACCCTCACTGGGATATTGAGGTACAGGATCCTGGTTCTAATTCCAGCTCCCCTGCTCACCAGCTGTTACTTCTCTGTGCCTCAGGCCTCAGTTTTCTCATCTGTTAAATGGCACCTACCTTGCAGTACTGTTATGAGGTTAGGTCTTCAGCACTCCTCAGTCACTGTGTCAAGGTGCCAGTATTACTCTGGGAGTGTGTCATAGTCCCTTAGGTGAGTAGGATTTCTTATAAATCTGGGACTACTGGTAAGGACTTTGGTGGTAAACTCCAGGAGGTCCCGAAGGCAGCAGGTAGCTCTCCTAACTGCTGGATTGGCTGGTACTTGATACAGCAGCTGGCAAGTACCTGTTGAATGAATGGATGGATGGGTGGAAACAGATAGGGAAATTATGCCCCCAGGCCTCTTCATCCCCAGCCTGGTTAACGTGAGGAGAAGGAGGAGGGCAAAGAAATGGTGGTTATGGGAAAAGGAATCCTGGCTTTGCCCTGGGAGAGTTAATTTACTCAGTTTTCTTCCATTAATGAAGTGGAGCTGATGATATCCAGCCCCCCAACCCCATCCCAAATATTTGTGTTGAAGAGGAAACTGGAGCGTTGATCACAGAGCGCCTGCCAGGTCGCGGGCCTTGGAGACCTCAATGTCCTCCCCATCTCCCGGAGTACCCTGCCCGCACGGGGGTCCGGGAACACCCCCAGAAGCAGGGGTGGGGCTGCAGGGTCTTGGACGTGCCCGGTCCGCCCCGCGGTACCCCCCACGCGGACTCGGGGTGGAGGCGCCAGTTTCCCGCTATCGCTGAGCCTGTGCGGACGTGGGCTGACGTGTGCGGACCCGTACTGACCCGTGCCGGAGGGCGGGAGGAAGGCGGAGTCCACGGGGAAAACGAAACAGAGAGCGAACTGCTCAGACCCCGCCGAGCTTCCACTGAGGCGTGCGCAGCCCGCGTCCCCAGCCCGGTACTGGACTCTGGTAAGATGCCCCTGACCCCTGCGCCGCCGCCTCGATAATGCTGTCCGAGGCCCTCAGCCGAGGTGCGGAGCCCTTGCTGGATCCGGGGAAAGGAGCGTGCAGCGCGGTGGGCGCTGAAAGTCATTTTCTTCCCGCGAACAATTCTTGACAGAGCAAGCGACTACTAGCCCTGGTCCGGGACGGGGGCGGGGGCGGGGGCGACTAGTGGAAAACGGAAGAGCCCTATGGCTTGACAGACAGATGGGAAATACGGAGGCCTGAATTGCCCAGAACATTGGCTAAAAGAATCCCCAGCCACAAATCTCTTGCCTGGGTCGTTGCAATCGTTCCCCAATTACCCATGTTTAGCACCCGCTCCAACCCTGTCCCCCGCCCCGCCACCTCTTCTTAATACCGTAGCCGCCCGAGGGCCTTTAAGGCAGAACAGGACACCCCCCAACCCCGCTCCCCAATAGCTTCATCAGAATCCTATAAAAGGTTATTGGCCTACAGACAAGGCTGCCTGCTCTCTGCGTTCTGACCACACAGGCCTCATGGCTGTCCTTAGGGCAGAGCCAAGCACTGTCGCTGCCTCTGGACTTCTGCACTGCCTGTTTCTTCCCGGAAAGCTCTTCCCCCAGATACAATGTCACTGTATCAGAGCAGCCTTCCCTGAACAACCTGCATGTAAGAAACCCCACTCTTCCCTTGCTGTCCCCCCTACTCTCCTTTAGTTTTCAACGTAGTACTTATCACCTTGTGACATTTTTTATGGGTTTGTCCATTTTCCTCCACTAGCAAGTTCACAAGAGCAGGGTTTTGTTCGCCAGTATAACCCAGTATGTAATAGGTATTCATTAAATCTTTGTTTTTGATTCATAAATTCTCTTTTGAATTCCAGAATATGAGACTTCCTATTGCCTGTGATTTCTTTAGTACTAAAAATGCCTTGCCAGATGGAAGCTAAAGGACAGACTCCCTGCTGTCACTTAGGAACTTAGAATCTTAGGAACTTAGAATCTTGGGCAGTTTATGCTCTTGTTCTTCTGTTTGCTTATTTGAACCTGAAGATCCTTAACACTGTTTATTCATTCAATTCATCAGATATTAGTTGAATGCACGTTGTTTGCCAAGCTTTGCACAGGCGCTTTGAGGGAGCTAGGTCCACAGGGGCTTGGGTCTGCCCTAAGGATATCAAGGCACAGCCAAAGTAACTTCTGGGCATGAGTAAGATGGACACGTAATATTTATTAGTGATTATGATGGAGATTTCTTTTAGGAAGATGGTAACATAGTATTAAAATAAGATTTATTAAAAACAGTTGAAAAGAAACGCCTGTTTCTTTTTTTCCAAACTTGTAAGTACTTTTTCAAAAATGCCAATTTAACACCTTATTTGTTTACACATATATTTCACTTAAATTCAAACTGGCTTGTCATTCTGAAGATCAGCAGTTACTTAAAGTTAAAAGTGTTGAGGATTTAGGGTATTTCGATAGGACTTCAGGTTAAATAATTGCTAAGGACTCTTCCATAACTACTGTTCTGAGATCTATGACCTCCTCCAGTTGGATGTATGGTCTCATACTCGTGACTAAACTAAATGACACTTCGGTTCCTGAAAATAATGGTACAGCTACAGATCCTTATCTGAAACCCTTGGGCCAGGTATGTTGTGGTACTCAGAGATTATTGGATTTTAGAAAGGCAAGGCAGTATAAATCCCATCTATTTGTAACGTTCTCAGTAGGGTTTGGGGGCAACACTCTATCATAAAACATTTCTGCAGTGAAATGTATAAATCGACAACAGAGTACAATTAAGACTCTAAATAGCTCATGGCAGTTCAGGTCTAGATGCGGGGCTACACACCCACCAAAAACAAAACAAATGAAAACAAAGTAAACCTCAGTTTTCAGTGCTTTTGCATTTTGGAATTGTAGACCAGAAGCACTGTTTATTGAGGGCCAGTGGTGTGGGAGACCCTGCTGGATGCTTTTTGTCTGATTTACTCCTCACAACAACCTGTGAATCAGGTGTTTTCATTTCTGTTTTCGGGTCATGAATCAAAGGTTCAAAGAGGTGCCTCGCCCAGATCTATGTGGCTTTAAAGCATAGCCCTCTCCACAACACTAAGCGGTGATGTGAAGACAGCACCTTTGCTCAGATCTAAGCCCTCCCAGCCACCAGCATTGCTCACCCAAACCACTGCGCAGCCCCGACTTGGTCTCCTGACTTATACTCATGCTCCACTCATCTTTTCTACACCCACCCCTCATACTCTGTTCTTTACATAACATTAGAGTGACCATTAAAAACATAAATCCAACCACATCACCCCTCTGCTGAGAACCCTCCAATAGCTTCCCACTGCAATTAGAATAACTTCCACAATCCACACCTTGGCCTTCAAGGTCTCTGTGCTGTGGCACCTGCCTACCTCTCAGACTCATTTCCCACCGTTTCCCCTTGTTCACTGTGCAGCAATCTCCTTGACCTTTTTGTCATCCCTCCAAAAGCTGTGCTGGTGCCTGCCTCCAGGCTTCCTCTGCCTGAGATGGTCTTCCCTCATATCTAAGTATGGTGGACTTTCTCATCATCCAGGCTTGATTTAAATATTGCCTCCTAAGAGGGGTCTTCCCTGACCACTGTATCAAAACCACCTCCCTCGTTTCTCTGCCCCCACCTATTAACACTCTTCTATCTCATAGCCCTGTTTCATTTCATTGTAGCACTTCCAGCCAACTGTTATCCCCTCCTGTTACTTGTTTCTGGATTTGGTCATCTTCTTTCTTTCTTCAGTGGAATGCAGGTAGGGGCTTGATTTGTCTTGTACACATCTGTATACCCCGCATCAGAACAGTGCCTGACACTTACTAAGCATTTACCGAATGAATGAAGTAAGGATGCAAAGAAAACAGCAGATGAAGAAAAGGGAGACGGTGAGGAGGTTTAAAGTGGAGTACTTAATTTTAATGAATCATTCTGTCATTTACCTATATACTGTCCAAGTGTTCATCATTTACCACTTGTCACGGGGTGTCAGTTATACAAAGATGAGTAAGACATAGAACTAGCTCCCCAGAGAGCTCACCAACTGGTTTAAAAAGCAGCCTCGACTATGATGGGAGCTGAGCAAGGTGGGTGGCAGGCCCGTGGAGGGGTACTAGCTGCTCTCTCAGCATCAAAGAAGGATGTATTGATCCTCACAGATGAGTGGGAATTTCCTGGTAGATAGAGGTTGCAGCTGTTGCGTTCCAGACAGAGAGAAAAGCATGTTACAAGTCATGGAGGTAAAAGGGAGATCTGCAGCTATTCTGGTATTTGTTTATTCACTATTAAGCACCTGTTATAAGCCTGTCCCCTCTTATAGCTCATGGTCTCTTTTGGAAGACAGTCAGTTAAATTAGCAATTGTAATAAAGGAGACAAAGGGCTATGATAGAGCATCAAACCAGGACCTCTTCTAGGGTGTCTGGGAAGTAACATTTGAGCTGAGATCTATAGGAAGCAGGAGTTAACCAGGCAAAGCAGCATCACGGGTAGACTCCAGAGCACTTCAGGAGGGAGCGTGTTGGACAGAAGCAGTTGGGAGCCAGGAAAGAGTCAGTGGGGGAGGCGTTCTTTTGAGAACTATCTCTGTGTAGTGGAATTTAAAGCCACAAGCCTCAAGGGGATCATCAGGGGAATGAGTGTAAGTAGAGCAGAGAGATCTGAGACCTGGACCTTGGCACACTATAATATTTAAAAGAAAGGATGATGATGAGGAGCAAGGCAAGGAGACAGAGAAGGAATATCTTGTGAGGAAGGAGAGAAACCAGGAGAGGGTGGTGTCTTGGGTGTCCAAGCAAAGGAATAAGGAGGGAGAAAGGAATGAGCAGCCGTGTCACATGCTGGTTATGTGTCAAGTAGACAGGGGCTGAGAACTGACTACTGACTACTAATTTTAGAGATAGAGAAGCCATCGGTAACCTTGACAAGAACAATTTTGGTGGTTTGTGATTCAATCAATGATTGAATTGATGTTTTAAAAAGATTATGATGTGACTCTTTTAAAAATGGAAAATAGCAGCTGTTGGTGAGGATGTGGAGAAATTGGAACCCTTGTGCGCTGCTGGTGGAAATACAAAATGGTGCAGCCACTGTGGAAAATAGTTTGGCAAAATTCCTCATAAAGTTAAACGTAAAATTACCATCTGATTCAGCAATCACACTTGTAGGTATATACTCAAAAGATTTGAAAGTAGGGATTTGAACAGATATTTGTACAACAATGTTCATATCAGCATTACACACAATAGCCAAAAGGTTGGAATAACTCAAGTGTTCATCAACAGATGACTGGAGAAACAAAGTGTGGGATATTCATACAGTGGAATATTATTCAGCCTTAAAAAGGAAGGAAATTCTGATACGTGCTACAACATGAATGAACCTTGAAGACATTAGCTAAGTGAAATAACCAGACACAAAAGGACAAATACTGTATGATGCCACTTATATGAGGTACTTAGAATAGGCAAATTCATAGGCATAGAAAATAGAATGGTGGTTACCAGGGGCTGAGGGGGAAGGGAAATGTTTATTCTTTAATGGGTATAGACTTTCTGTTTGGGGAGATGTAAAGAGTTTTGGAGATGGATTGCAGTGGTGGCCTTACAACATTGTGAAAATGCTTTTTGCCCATGAACTGTACACGTAAAAAGGGTAAACTTCATGTTATGTATATTTTACGACAATGAAAAAAAAGTTTAAAAAAATCACGATGGCTGCAGTGTAGAGAAGGAATTGCAGCGGCTGTGAGGAATTGGTTCTGACGTTCTTGTAGCAGTCCAGGAGTGAGATGGTGATGGCTTGAACCAGGATGGTGGCTATAGACGTCATTGAGAAGTAGAAGGATTTGGAGGACAGGACTTAGGTATAGATCAGAAGGTAGGGAAAGGACATGTCAAGAATGCCTCCCAGGTTCACGGCTTTCAGACATGGATGCACAGTGGAGTCATTTTCTGAGAAAGGAAACTCCAAACCAGCTTGAGGGAAGATTAAAAATGCAATTTTGGATCTTTTGAGTTTAAAAGTCATTCAAGTTGTCCAAGTGGAGAGGTTGGATAGAGAGATCTGAAACTCAGTAAGAGGTTCATAAATTATGTATAAACTTTAGAGTTAATGACAAATAGATGATCTTTGAAATCACGGTCATGAGAGAAATTACCTTGAGGAGAAGGTATATAGAGTGAAGAGAATAGCGTCTTTGGACCAAGCCTTGGGGAAACTCCAGCATTTAAAGGCTGTGAAGATTAAGGAGTGTTAGAAAGAGTGACCATGGAAGAAGGAAAATCAAAAGAGCTTTCTAATAAGAAACGAGAAATCAACAGGGTCCGCTTTCTGCCTATGGATTTACCTATTCTGGATGTTCCGCATAAATGGAATCATACGCTATGTGACCTTTTATGTCTGACTTCTTTCATTTAGCATGTTTTTGACATGTAGCTCTGTTGGAGCATGTTTCAATACTTTATTCTTTTTATGGCTGCATAAGATCCCATGTGTGGATATAGAGCACTTTGTTTACCCTTCATCAGTTGATAGATATTTGATTTGTTTCCACTTCTGGGTTATTGTGAATAGTGCTGCTATGAATATTCCTGCATAAGTATTTCAAAACCTGTTTTTCAGTTCTTTGGGTATACACCAAAGTGGTGAAATTGATGGGTCATATGGTAACTCTAAGTTTAACTTTTTGAGGAACCACCAAATTCTTTTCCATAGAGGCTGCACTACTTTACATTCCCATCAGCAATATATGAGGTTTCCAATTTCTCTATACCCTCACCAACACATTTATTTTCTGTATTATTATTATTATTATTACCAGCCTAGTGGGTGTGAAGTAGTATCTAGTTGTGGTTTTGATTTGCATTTGTCTAATAAGTAATGATATTGAACATCTTTTCATGTGCTTGTTGGCCATTTGTATATCTTCTTTGGAGAAATGTCTGTTCAAGTCCTTTGCCTATTTTTAATTTTTTAACTCTTTTTGTTGTTGAGCTGTAAAAGTTCTTTATATATTCTGGATCCTAGGTCTTTATCAAATATATTATTTATAAAAATTCCTTTCTGTATATTGTCTTTTCATTTTCTTCATAGTGTCCTCTGATATATAAACATTTTTAATTTTGATGAGGCCCAATTTATCTATGTATTCTTTTGTTGCTGTGCTTGTGCTGTCATATCTAAGATTCCATTGCCAAATCTAAGGTTGTGAAGATTCACCCTCATGTTTCCTTCTAAAGTTTTATAGCTTTGGCTCTTATATTTAGATTCTATATTTTTTAGATTTTGTTTGTAATTTAAATCATTGCTACTATCTTGCTCCAGTGAGAACCATAAACAGGGGCATAATTTGCCTGCCAAGTAAATTGTCCTAAAACTGACTTCTGACAATTTCAAAGGGGGGATTTTTGGGGATTTCATAGGAGAATCAATGTCCATACAGCTAAATCCTTCATGATTTCATAAACTTTATATATACTCTCAACCTTTTTCTTCTCAACATAAATAATTATAATTCTACTCTTGCAGGCTTTTAACTTCTCAAGCAGGTGGACAGACTTGCACTTGACACTCAGTGGAAGCAGAAAGAAAAGTTACAGAGAAGGACCTCCAGCCTTTTTTTGGCCAGTTGAGTTTTGAAAGTAGAAAATCTTGGAGAAATTAGCTTGATTGTGTAGTCCTTGAGAGAGAAAGAAAGATTTTGTAATAAGTTTTCTCTGGGTTTATGTGGGACTGAGATGAGTTGTATAAAGGAGAGTCATCTTATCCTGTTTTGTCTCTTAAACTAGACTGGGATAATTAGATTAAGTATGTTCTGAGTGTATCACCTCTTTCAAACATCTCTCTTATTGTAGGTTACTGTAGGAAAAAATGGCCAGTGGTCGTTCACCATGTTTCTATATAGAAGAACTTAATAAGTACCAACAAAAGAACACTGCAGTACTTAAGTATCGTGAACTGTCTAAGACAGGACCTCCACATAACTTAAGGTAAGTTGCTATAAAAGAGGGTATATCCCTAGAAAATATAAACTGGGAGAATGGCAGCTCTGGCACAATTTTGAAGTCAGTTCTTTAGCTTGAGAGCAAAGTTGCCAGAGAGTACTGTCTTCTTGATGTAAAGTGGTAACTTCAGAGGACTCCAGAGAAAAAAGAGGGTTTAAGTCTTTCCATGCTTCAAGATGATATGCTATTTTGCTGTTTGGGGGTGACTGCTTGAATTTTATGTGGAACATAGGTTAAAATTTTCAAAGGTAGTCATAGGAAGCAGTGGTGATCAGAACACTTGTTGTTAGATAATGCATGAATTTTATAGTATTTTGTGAATTTTTCTTTGTAATTAGGTTTACCTATCAAGTCATAATAGATGGCAAAGAATTTCCAAAGGCTGAAGGTAGATCAAAAAAGGAAGCCAAAAATGCTGCAGCCAAATTAGCTTTTGAAATAATTAGTAAAGAACAGAAGGTGAGTAATTACCTTTTTTTCCTAGTGAAAGGGAACTCAGAAATATCTATGGTATTTTTCTCTGTGAGAAAATACTCACATGCAGAATAAAGAAATTTACAACTTCTTTTGCTTTCAGAGTTTCGTTCAGTCTTTTTCCTGGCCCCATTTCTGTAGAACCCTGAATGAGAGGTACACCTATGGAAGAGTGGGCAAAATGGGACAATACTATTTAGAGTGCCAGCAGCAGTGACATACTCTAAGGAAACAGTGAGAAGTGAGCTAACAGGCTCTGGAAGGAGCTTCTCCACCTAATTGAGGGAATGCAGTGAAAAAGGACAGAGATAGAAGTGACCATGAGGAGAATGATCTATATGGAAGGCAGATGATGAAGAACCAACATATGTATAATTGGTATCCCTGAAGATTAGAACAGAGTAACTAGTACAGAAAAAGCTATCTGAAGAGACTTCAGTAGAGAGCATTTCTGAAATAAAGAAAGACCTGGCTGCAGATTAAAACAACCCAGCAACTAAACAGATACAGAAAAATACAGAACCACCAAGAACAACATCAGCCCTTGTGAAAGTACTGAGCTCCAGGGGTCAAGAAAGAAACCTATGAGCATCTAGGCAGAAAAAATTATATAAAATGTAAAAATGAAAAAAAAATATCATGCTGTTCACAGCACCATTAAAAACTAGGAGACGTTGGAGCAGCAGCTGTAAAATGAGACAAGAAGTCATTTTACATGTGGGACAAAAGTGGATCATTCTCAGATTTTGAAAATCTTGAAAAATTTTAGTATTCAAGATATTTTCTTGAAAAATCTTACTTGAAGGGACTTCCCTGGCAGTCCAGTGGTTAAGACTCCGTGCTTCCACAGCAGGGGGCACAGGCTCAGTCCCTGGCCTGAGAACTAACATCCCTCATGCCATGTGCTACAGCCAAAAAGAAAAGAAAAAAAAAATTTTTTTTTCTTTAATTAAAAAAAAAAAATCTAAGTTAAAGGTGTCACCCTTCTAATCAAAATTGAGAAAAGTAAATCAGGCAAAAACCACAAACTCATAAATTGTTAAAGAGCCAGAAAACCAAGTCAAGAAGTTAGAAAAGGGGGCTTCCCTGGTGGCGCAGTGGTTGAGAGTCCGCCTGCCGATGCAGGGGACACGGGTTCGTGCCCCGGTCCGGGAAGATCCCATATGCCGCGGAGCGGCTGGGCCCGTGAGCCATGGCCCCTGAGCCTGCCCGTCCGGAGCCTGTGCTCTGCAACGGGAGAGGCCACGACAGTGAGAGGCCAACGTACTGCCAAAAAAAAAAGAAGTTAGAAAAGGAACAGTAGAATACCTTTCCCCACAAAAAAGCAGAAGAAAGACAGTGATAACAATAAGGGCAGAAATTAATGTGAAAGAAACCAAAGAAATAATAAAGAAGATAAGTAGAATCAAAAGTTCTTTGACAAAGTTAACAAAGTAGAAAAACTTTGGACAAGATTTTGTCAGATTAAGAATTTTAAAAGGGACAGATAACGATGGAAGGAGTAATGCTATTATGTTCATGTTTCCTATGAAGTTGTGATCCAGGATATAGCTTTACTTTGGTATTTGTTGTCTTGTTCTTTGAGATTTACAAAGGGCACAGCAAACCAGAAAATGTTATAGAGTTTTACCGGATAAACAAGAAAATTGACTATTTTGTTTTTCTTTATGAAACTATAAAAGGGAAATGGCTGATTTCTTTTCTCCTGTTAAAATTTATCCTTGTGGGTTTTTTCTGGCAGAGGAAGACATATACTTATACTTTTATTAAAGTATTATAGTAGGGAAATCCATAAACTCAAAGTGGTCTTTCAAACTATTCATTTAGTAATTTTATTAGACAAAAAATAGTAATTTTATTAGACAAAATAAATTTTGGTTATCATCTATATTAAACAAAACATTTCTTTCTTTTAGGCCGCTAGTCCTTCATCACTGCAGACAGGAGATCCTTCAGAAGTACCACCCATTGAGAATTACATAGGCCGTGTTAATACGATTGCCCAGAAGAAAAACCTATCTGTAATTTATGAAGAATGTGAATCGAGGGACAGTGGGCCCGATAAGTGAGATGTCGTGCTTTTCCTTCTGTTTCATTGTATCTAAGCAACAGAACAGGCTTATTTTCATGTCTAATTTTCTGGAAATATCTGTCCTTTTTGGTATGTTCTGCAGAAAAGGTTTTAGATGACTTACAAGCAATGGGACATCTTTGTAATTAAAATATTGAAATGCTTAATTGCTGAAGACTTGGGACCCATATCCAATAATTGATCAAATCTGAGGAATCCTTTATTTCTGAGGTATATCTGGATGGTTTAGTCTGCAGGAAGCCTAAGAGTGGGTGGGGTGCCCCTGCTGCAGGGTTGTGAAAATCTTCCCATCCCTGAGGTCACAGTGGCAGTCGCTGTGTGAAAACATCTCTGCCACACGTGTGGAATGACTCTCTTTCCACCCTTGTCAGAGTAGAGCTGTTTGTCCAGGTGTTTGCCCTTCAGATTTGATTAACTGATGTCACTCTCTAAACAAATACCATGTATTAGAAGGAATGGGCTTTCACCCTGGACTGTGCGGAGACCAGGATTTGAGGGATGTGATGAGGGGGACAGATGAGAGCGTCAGTCAGAGATATTGAGAACGTCACCAGTGAGCTAAGACTTTGGACGTGAGGAAGAAGAATCGATTTGAACTGGGAAAAGCAGAAAGCAAATGAGCATGAGGGAGATTGTTTCTCAGCTACAACAAACCAGTTAAATGAGGGAGAAGGAAAAAATATCTAAATGGCAGATAGTCCAAACAACCACTTTAGGATACTGTCCTCGGAATTGACTCAGCTATGGATGCTTTACTTTTCACCCTGATGGATTTTAGGCCAGAACTAGGAAGAGAAAAATGTGATAGGATTCATTGGAGTGAAATATTCAAAAGTGAATTCTGTGAGTCAATCTCAGTAAATTAAGAGGCTATTTTATTTTCCCGTAGCTCACCTGTTTGGTTTCTTTGAATTAAGGGCTTTAACATTCGATCGCTGAAAGAGAGAATTCTATTTAGGGAGTGCTGGAGAAAAATAGGAGCCCTAGAAATGATCCAGTCACTAAGCCCAGCTCCCTAACTTTCCCTTCAGAGCCTAGCGGGGAAGACTCACCCTGGTAGGGTGTGTTTCCCTCTGTGACAAATCATACTGGAATAATTCTGTAGCACTGCATGGTAACTCCATGATAAGTTCTTATATAATTGTCCAAGAATCCTTGCCTAACCGCAAGCATCCTTACAGCTCATATGAGGAGGGGGTGACTTCAGCATGGGGCTTTTGCACTGTGAGGATTTTCTTAGGTGTTTGTGCACATGAGCAGGGGGCAGAAAATGCTAAAGTTAGAGCTGAAGTTAGGGATGCTTTGCCTATCTCCTACAAAAACACTCTAACCTTATTATTTCTCCTGTAGAAGCCCCACTTCCTCTACTGGCTTTTTCTTTCCAGTTGAACATCTCTGAAAAATTCATTGGATCTGTCTTTCTTCTTTGCCTCCATGTCTTTTGACTTTTGGGGAATTTTAAAAAATCACCACTTGGTACCTTAATGCCAGATCTTTCAATGAAGCAACAAAGAGAAGTTGCCTGGAAAATGCAAGCTGAGATGTTAGCCAATCCTGGTTATTCTGGCAAACTGGTCAGCCATCTCATTGAAGGTTTAAATTAAAGAAGAAATGAACTATGAAGCCACCTATTAAATTAGTGTTATATTATGCCTTTGTTAATGTGTGTTTTTTTTTCTGAATCATGAGTTAGATTTACTGTTTTTTTGTATTTGGGTTAATACTGTTTATCATTTCTCCTAGATTTCATTATAAATGCAAAATTGGACAGAATGAATATGGTATTGGTGTAGGTTCCACTAAACAGGAGGCAAGACAGTTGGCTGCTAAAGTGGCTTATGAAGAGATACAGTCAGAAAATTTAATGGTATGTACTGCCTTTGGATTTAATTTTTATATTTTAAAATTCTCTCTGAAGTTGATTTGAGGTTAGATGATGTTTAGATGATGCCAAGACAGCCAATCACATAGCAAAAGGATTCCTCCATTCTGTGTCCCCAAAATGAGCCATGAACCATGGGACCACGAGGCCCCAGAGGGATCACGGTTCTGTTGACAACTCAGGGTTGTGTTTTTAAATCCAGATCAAACATCCATAAAAAATGTATTAACCCCATAATTCTTTATGGCTGTGAGTTTGGTAAATGTGGGGAAATAAATGTGGTAGTTGGTTCCCAGAGACTGAGTCACTATGGAGAGGTAATTTAGTTGCACTTAAATCTTTCAGAAAGCTGACGCATCCTCTGGTTATTTCATTAATGTGTGTGGTGATGTCCAAAGCAACTCTTCAGCGACAAACACATCGTAAGTGTGGAGAAACGGTTGTGTTATTTAGCAGATTCAAATTGTGGCCTGAAAGAGCAAATATTTATGAAAATGTTTAATGTTTAAGGAGAATTTAGAAAAAGCAATTACTGATCAACAAAAAATAGGCAAAATTCATAAACTAATAGTTGTCCCCTTTTCTTCTAGTGCTTCTGAATCACAATCTGAAAATGACTTCTCAACAAGTGAAGCGGAAAGCAATGATAACAGTGACGCATTAGACAAGTCTTTCCAATCTCCAGAGGTATAGTATTAATCTCTATGCTTCCTAGTTAATCTTATTTTCCTTTGTGTTTCTCCATTTAAAAATGACCTCCAGTACCCAACCATAATTTTTCTATTTTTTTCTCATGTGTTCTTACTAAATCAAAATATTTTGCAGCCTTTTCACTCTCTCCTTTCTTTATTAACTCCCATTCTTCACATGCAGAATTCTTCTATTCTTCACTCTCATCTTTCTCCCCCTACTCACCTTTGTATTTTCATATATTTTCTATGATCTGGCTTCAGCTCTTCTATCAATTGGATAGTACTTAAAAGTTTTATGAATAGAGTTCTGCTTCTGTTTTAAAAAACTAGAACTAAACTTAAAAACTAAACTTAAAAACCAGATAGTTCTTGTGGTGATGATTAGTGTTTATCAAAGTTATCCTATTTATAAAGAACTACAAGCAAATCAATAAGAAAAAGATAAGCAACTCAGTAAAAAAATGTACAAAAGAGCTGAACAGACAGTTCAGAGAAGCAATACCCAAATGGGCAACAGACAAAGTATGAAAAGATGCTTTACTTCATAATAATCAGGAAAATGCAAATCAAAACAACAGTTAGATACCATTTTAAACCCATCCATCTGAGTCTGGTTATACTAAGTGTTAGCACAGCTCTGTTGCTGTTATAACTATTGTATGCTGCCGGTGGATGTATAAATTGGTACAGCCCTCTTAGAGAGCAACTTGGCAACATGTGGTAGACTTGAGGGTGTGCCAGCTGTACCACCAAACAGTTCTGTTCCTAGGTACATCTTCTAGAGAAACATGGGTATGTGTGCATATAGAAACATGTATAAGCATGTTCTTTGCAAAATTGTTTGTGATAGAAGATACTGGAAACAGTATTGTCCATGAACAGAATGTCTGAATTTATCATAATGTAGTCACTGTGCAAAACTGAGGCTGGCAGGTGATATGAGCTCAAGAAATCTTAGTCTGGTGTTCGCAGTCTGTGTCAACATATTAAAATTGGTAAAAAACCACAAAACCTAACAGAATGAAAGTGAATATGAGTGAAGAAGGGCTATATGATATTAATTTTTGAGAGATATATCAAAGACTCCTTTTTTGGCTAAATGTTAAAATTAAATTATTAATTTGTCCTAAAAATGAAAATATTTTAAACTAGATCTCTGGGCCACACTTGTGTCTTTACTAGCAGTGTGAGTGATTGTGATGCACACCTTCTTGCTAAGATCTGCTGGCCAGAGGATCACCTAGGAGGCCATATTCTATACCTGGAGAATCAGTGCTTCTGCAGAACATGTCCTACAATTTGTCTTTTTTGACCTTCCTGCCATATCTGTCTGGTTGCTAAAATCGGTGAGAACTTTGATATAGCCAAGTGCAGTGAAAGCAGGGCTTAGTGAGAGCATACAAATTGATGAGCTTGTTAATCTAAGGACAAAGAAATGTGATCAAAGAACCATCTAGATATAAAGGAGAAAGGATGGCAAGAAAAAGCAAGATACTTAATTTAATCATCCGAAACTATTGATATTCTCCATTTTCTTTTATTATAGAACAGTTCCAGAAATAATCCCAGAAAGGTGAAGAGGTGAGTATCATTATGCATTGAACATGTTTTGAAATGTAGTTTTATTTCAGACTCAGTTTATTAGCCTTATTTATTAAGTCTTCAGTATTTGTAGAGTATTATATGCCCTTATTTGAGTGGAGTTTCAGAGTAGAAAGCATAATTAAGGCTCACTGAAATCTTGAAGTCTACAAACAATACTTTTAAATACGTGGAGAAATCTTTGAACATATGCACACACTACACTGTAGACATAAAGGCCTATGGGGCTATTGGTCGAGTAATTGATTAAGGGCATTATTTTGGACGAGGCTGACAGAGGAAATGGGTTTGCAGAGATGTTTTCACGAGAAGTGCATAATGGGAATTCTCTGGCGGTCCAGTGGTTAAGACTCTGTGCTTTCACTACGGGAGCCTAGGTTCAATCCCTGGTGGGGGAACTAAGATCCCACAGGTGTGTGGCACAGCCGAAACACGCACGCACACACACACACACACACACACGCACGCACACACACACAATAGAGAAGTGCATTATTTTGCAGATAAGCAGGTAGAGTAGCAATGGTATCATAACTTGGGGAAGAAAAAAAAAGACCAAATGTTATGTAAATTATGGTGACTTGGTTTCTTGAACTGAAAAGAAAAGCAAGGATGTCAGTATAGTCAGCAGTGAGAGTGAGATGGCAGCAGGAGCCATTATAAGGCACCAGTACATTCCAAACAATAGGTGATGTTTGCAGAGAGATGATGCCTGATGCGGGTATTTGAATGAAGATGGGAGATGTCTGCGTGTGAGATGATCAGGCTGTCAGTCGTGGTTCTAGTGTCAGGGAGGAGGAAGGAGGAGCGTTTGTGAGACAGACTGTAAAGGAAGAGTAGACATGACTTGAGGGAACTGAGTTACAGAACTGGGTGAAGAAGATGCAAAGGAAAAAGGATACAAAGATTGTTCCTTGTGGATGAGTTGCTGACAAGAGTCATGGCACTGATGCTGTTAAGGGAGTTGAAGACTTGACGGCTTAGGGGAGAGATAGCAGTTTGTATTTGTTTAGTTTTAGGTGGTATTTGAACTTCCAGTTGTAGGAGGCTTACCACCAGCAAGGAATAAAGGTCAAAGGAAACACAACCAGGATGAGAGTTCAAAGAGATATATTTCCTGAGGTTTTGAGTCTAGAGGGAGAAAAAGAGAGGCCAGCGGCATGCTGACAATGAATGTGTTAAGGCCAAAAGAGGAACCAAGAAAGGAGCGAAAAATAGAGGACAGAGAACCATATTGTTTCTAAAGAAAAAGGTTAGTATTTGCTACCTCATTATTCTAATAGTTGACTCAAAATATAAAAAGCCGGGGCTTGCTTGGTGGCGCAGTGGTTGAGAGTCCGCCTGCCAATTCAGGGGACACAGGTTCGTGCCCCCGTCCGGGAGGATCCCACATGCCACAGAGCGTCTGGGCCCGTGAGCCATGGCTGCTTAGCCTGCGTGTCAGGAGCCTGTGCTCCGCAACGGGAGAGGCCACAACAGTGAGAGGCCCGCGTACTGCAAAAATATATATATATATAAAAAGCCTAGTGCGACGTGAAACCTACTAATATAAACAAGTTACATTTGATTTCAGTTTTGAGTTTACGGGCTTCTGTTAACTTTTAGATCTTTGGCACCTAGATTTGACTCTCCTGTGAAGAGGGAAGAAAGCATGTATACTGTGGACTCCAGGTAAGAGGGAAAACTGTGAAAAAGAATTTGTTTAAGGATACATTTGCTCCTCTGACAAAAGTTTCTTAAGGGACTGTTGAACATCAGGCAGGTTAAATTATATTTCTACCTGAACTGTTTAATTGTTTTAGCACAATCAGGCCCACAAAGGATCATTGTCTCTTGGAGGAACACAATTTAGATGTATCCAAATGGAATGTGGTAAGTGTAGATCTGTGTGATACTCAGGTGGATTTCTCTGACATCTATGGAAGGTTTTAATATTGAAAGCAAATATTTCTATAAACCAGTGATTTTTTTTTTTCAACAGAAGTACTCCTGCAGGAATCAGAGTAGATCCATTTGGATCTGTATTCCATTTTCCAGCTCCATAGCAGATTTCACTTTGAAAAGGGGTTGCTTTTGTGGTAGATCATGTGTTTGGGCTTAAATAAAGTATCTAAAACAGAGGAGGCCTATTTGCAACAGGGGGACATTGAATATAAGCTTAAAAAATAATAAAGAATCACCAAATATTTAATAAGTACCTAATATATACCTGGCACTGTGCTGGACATTGGATTTATAGCAGGAACAAATAGAAACAGCTCCTGCCCTCCTGGAGTTTTGAGGGGATGGTGATTACATGAAAAAGTCTGTAATTACAAACCGTGGTCAGAGGTCTGAAGGAAAAGCCAGGACATGGTTAGAAATGAAAGCAGAACCCTTGGATGTAGAGTGAGGGGTGAGGCAAGGCTTTCTCTGGGGTCACATTTGTGGGGAGGCCCTGAGCTTCTGCAGAAGAGCATGTGGGAAGGTGAAGGTGGGAAAGGTGATGTGAACGTCGGAGGAGCGGAGACAAGGCCGTGTGCTGGGAGGGCAGTGAGCAAGGGCCCGGGGCCACGAGACCAGCTGGAGAGGGAGGCAGGGCCAAACAGGTGGCCCCTTGTAGCCCATGCAAGGACTTTCTGGGCTTTGCTGCATGCAGGGGCGGGCTATGGGAGGATCTAGGCAATAAACAGACGTGATCAGACTTAGTGTTTATCACACTGGTTGCTTTGTGGATCACGGATTGGAGCGGAGGAAGGAGGGGGAAGTGGAGTGTCCAGTGAACAAAGTTCTGCGGGAGTCTGATGGAAGTTTGGACTGAAGGGAAAAGGTGGGCAGACACCAGCAGATGTGTTTTAGAAGGAGAATTGGCAGGGTTAATGATGGAATGTGGGGCATGAGGGAGAGGTGAAACCCAAGGAGTTGCCAACGTAGGCAGGCTCAGAGCATGTGCTCATTTCTCTTGTAACAGCTTGGTGGTAGCTGGGGAACACAGTGTGGCACTGTTTTCTAAAGTTTTATACTTGGGATAAGATTCTTTACCATGGCTTTTGTTTAACCAGAAGGTGACTGACTCTCAGGGGTGATCTGTTATGTTGGGATGGGAAGAGGGAAGACCTATGCTTTGCAATTCAAGAATTTCTGTGAAGTGGATCATTCTTATTCAGAAGAGGAGAGTCCTGCTTATTAGACAGTCCATTTCACCAGTGCTGTTAAGGGAAAGTGGGAGGGTGGGAGTGGGGAGCAGCGAACCCTGAACCTCAGAATAACAGTAACGTTCATCTTTCAAGGTTTATCAGAGATTTTACAGAAGTAACACCAATTGACGCAGGTGGATTTGGCCAAGTTTTCAAAGCCAAACACAAAATTGATGAGAAGACTTATGTTATTAAACGTGTTAAATATAATAACGAGTAAGTAGTAATATTTTATTTTTTTGAATGGGAAGGTGTTTTGAACCTGCAACTATTTTTTTTTATGTATCTCTCTTCTGCACTAGCGTATTATTATTATTTTTTAGTCCTCCTTAAAAATGTCATTCTACCATGAGGAGCTTGGCTTACTCTGAAATGATCTCACTTTACCGTGGTTACTTCAATTAAAAAATGGATATACCACCGATCATCCTTTTGAGGCTGTCTCGATGAAAACTAAAGTTATAAAATCATTTAGCTTAAGATGACCTTCGAGATTTTGTAGTTTCATCTCCTTATCTTAACAGATGAGGGGACTGAGATCCAAAGATATGAACTGATTTGACAAAGGTAAAAGCTAGTGGGTGTTCGTTGTCTATTATTGCATAATCCGCCACTCCAAAATGTCGTGGCTTAAAAACACCTAGTTATTACTATCTCTAGTGGTCCTATGAGTTGATTGTGCTCATCTGGGCCATTCTTCATGCATTTGCAGTTAGGAGCTTGACAAGGCTGGACATCGGAGATGGCTCTCTCACATGGCTAGCAGTGATGCTGGCTGTGGCTACAAGTTCCACTGGCACTTGTTAACCAGAGCACCTCCACATGGCCCCTTTATGTGGTCTTGGCTTTTCACAGCTTAGTTGTTGGGTTCTGAGGACTGTCCCAGAGCAACTTATCCCAGGAGGGAGCAGTCTTGGAAGTTCCACATTATATTGGTTAAACAAAGTCACTAAGAGCAGCTCGAGGGGAGGGCAAATAGACTACCTCTTACTCTGAGGAGTGGATGCAAGTATGTGGAGAGAAGGAATTCATGATGACCATATTGGACACTATCTACTGTGGTAACAAGGTGGAGATTTAGAGCTCATCCTCTGGAATACCAGTCTGCTGTGTTCCCACTATATACCAGTGCTTCCCACGTTTGTCTTACGTATTATCTGTGCCCTTCCCAAGCCCCACCCCACTCCAATTACTGGATAGCAGAACTCGTTCAGGAAGGAAAACACAGAGGGAGCAGGTCTTAAATCACATGTTCACCAGTCTTGCTTGTTGTTTTCTGGCAGTTGTTAACTATTTGTAACTTGGCCAGACTGATCCCTCAAGGACTAGAGAAGGAGCTGGAAAAGGGATATGGGTGAAGGAAAATGACATGAGCAAAGGAGAAGCAGGCATGGTGTCCCAGGTGCTCTTCATCCAGTTAAACCAACCTACTTTCTGTCCCATGGACAGAAAGCCTTGCAGTTGAAATACCTTCATACCTACTCGGCATCAAAACAAGGCTTTTTCGTTCTTCATCGTTTTGCTTAACAGAAATGAACTACAGTTGTTCCTTCTCTCCCCTAACATCTTTTTTAATGGTCATAGTTAATTATGATAAGGGTGCAATGTCTTGGACATTTCTAGTGTCTTCATAAATTGGTAAAACATAAATTGGTGAAAAATACACTTGGAGATATTAATCTAGAGCCATAAAAATGTTTAGATGCTTTGACCCATGGATTTCCTATCTGGGAACCTATTCCAAGGATATTACCCAGATTATGGGAAAAGCTATTCAAGAAGATAAAAATCACAATCACAATGTCATTTATAGCAGTGAGAAATTAGAGCAAACAAAATGTTCAGCAATGAAGAAATGATTAAGTATGTTTTGTTCTCTCCCCTGATCAATGGCTATTTTGCAGTCATTAAAAATGAGGGTTATGTACTGTAAATATTATACATGAAATAGTATGATGCTGGAAGTTGCTTTAGAATAATCCAGGGGGAAGATGAGGAAGTAGGTAAGAGTATAAATGAAACAAGATTGGCCAGGAGTTAATAACTGTTTTATCTGATGAAACAGTGATGGCCAGGTAGGGGCTCATTCTACTATTTCCTCTACTTTTTTATACTTTTGAAATCTTACGTTAAAAACTTTATACATGATGGTTATACAGATTGTATAATAATCAGGAAAATTTTAAAGCTAATACATTGTATAGAAAAAAATAGGATAAAAATATACCCTATAATTACAAATATGTAAACATGTATATGAAGAAAGACTATAATAAATAATCTAAAATAATAAATGATTATGTTAGAATTGTGTTGACATATGAGTAACTTTTTTCTTTATTTTTATAAATTTTACATCATATAGAACTTTTCAAATTAAAAAAAGAAATTATAAAATGTTTGCTTATTTTCTCCTCCTTGAAATCACAAATTTATTTATTCCATTTGGCATAGAATTGTCATAGCTCTTGACTACACATCCCTGTAAAGCTTCCACATTGTGCAATGAAATTTCAGTCTCTCTGCATAGATCACCCGCTTTGTGTACTTTTGCCACACACTGAAAATTCTGAATTAGATTCTTCATGCTGCTTGTGTTACCTACCACTTCTGCCCAAATGGGGTTTGCTTATGAAATCCAAATTGATTTTAACACGTCTAAATAAAACATAGTGGATGATTTTTTTTAGCTCCCGCCCAGAAAAAAAAATTCCATCACTGGCAGTTCACAGACTACTACATATGACTTTTAAGCTGTGATGTTTAGAATAATTTACTGTTTTTTTCTCTTATGTTGAGGGTGAGAACAGCTGTGTTTTTTCTGTGTGTCCACTCTTTCCTTTTGAGCACTGCTGGCTTCCATTCTAAAACTCAGTGTGGAAACCATGGCGACTGTTTAATAAGGGAATATAAGTAGCTGTCTGCTGTTGCTCGAGGCGTTTTGTTGTTGTTATCAGGGATGGATACTGACGCTTTTGCGTTCCCTGTTTCTTTTAACTAGGAAGGTAGAGCGTGAAGTGAAAGCTTTGGCAATGCTTGATCATGCAAATATCGTTCACTACCACAGCTGTTGGGATGGGCTTGATTACGATCCTGAGCAAAGCATAAATTCTTCAAGGTAACTAAAAGGAAATTCCCATAGTCATAATGGGATAGAGGAAACAGTCATTTACTATGTGTGGGCCACTGGGTAAGGCCATTAATTATTACATTTAATAATCACAGCCAGAAACACTGAGACACTGTTATGCCTCCATTCTACAAGGAGACAATGAATAGTCTTTTTCTTGCTCCAGACTTGCTTTAGAAAACCCTTTTTTAATTGTCCTCCGTGGTTTTTGAAATCTCAGGTTTAGCTTTCCTGACTCTGTTGTTTAAGGTACAGGCTTGCTCCCATGCCCTGACTTCAGTCCAGGCCATAAACGCAGTCTTGTGAAGAAGGTTTGAACTTGCTGTCTATGCTGCATTTGGAGGCTCCCCTCCTTCCTCCACTGCCAACCCTCTGCTGTCCCTCTCACCTGGTTGGCAGGGTGCAGTCAAGGGGCCTCTTCTGAATGCAGTTATACCACTTATGGTCAGGTGGTGGGCAGTGAAAATAATTCCAAGACCCTGAGCTGTGATGGGGGCACCCTCCCCTCAAACCTTGCATTACTGACGATTTGTCTCAGATAAACCACTGCAAAGGGACTGAAGGGTTTTAAAGAGCTGGCGCCTCCCTTGGAAAGTCACCCATTGTTTCTTGGGGACAGTCCTTTCAGTATAATCCTGAGGCCACTGTGGGCCTGTTCATCCACCGTCTCCACACCATGTAATTGAGAACCGTATCATCGGTTTCAGAAGTACCATCAACACAAAGACTTCTTCAGCTTTCAGCAAATTCCTGGCTACCTTTTTCTATTTTCTAGCCAATATATGCTCAAAGAATTTAAATTAGTATTGAGGCCAACTTAGTTCAGAAAAAAACCCAAAAGCCAAAACAAAAAACCATGGTTAGCAAAATCAGTCCTCCCTGCTATACCTCATAGCAATTTGTTGGCACTTTTCTTAGAATTCTTATCTATGTACTATTATTTTAGGTTTGTTTTTCCTTTATCTCTGTCCTATTAAACTATAATCCTCATGACAGCAAGGATAGTGTCTAACTCACTTTCTTATCTTTAGATGCCTGTTCTGTGCCTTTCACAAAATAGATGCTCAGTAGAGCAATGGTGAATTAAAATGTTTCAAAATTACTGTATATATTAACGAAATTTGGTTTTCTGCAATTCCATTGTATTTATGCTTCTATTCCTATCTATTAGCAAAGATAATCAAGGACCTTCAGCAAAAAAGAATGGGCAGGCTGCTACTTTATAACTTAGCTAAACAAAGCTTTGGATACCTGGGAAGTTATGATTTAAATAAAGACTGGGTTATTATGTTTTGATTCAAATTTGTTATATTTAGGTTTGTTTTGAGACATATTTTGGCATTTTTAAGAAGGTGCAATTTTTAATGGAATTTTAAGTGTATTTTTTAATAAATTTATTTGTATTGCTACTTCTAACATACTGTGAGTTTTATACCCAGATCAAAGACTAGGTGCCTTTTCATCCAAATGGAATACTGTGATAAAGGGACATTGGAGCAATGGATTGACAGTAGAAGAGGCAAGGAACAAGACAAATGTTTGGCTTTGGTATTCTTTGAACAAATAACAGAAGGAGTGCATTACATACATTCAAAACAGTTAATTCATAGAGACCTTAAGGTAAGTGGAAAAAGTACTTTGTTAGGAAATGATAAATTAGTTAATTTAAAAGTCTATCTTCTTTAGTTTTAGAATCGATTGACAGTCATGAGGAAATAACATCTCTGATCCTCTAAAGTTAGAATGGATCTAGCACTTGCCCCAATACCAATCTATAGCACCACGCAGAAGGTCTCCAGGGCTGTAAACTTATGGAGACACTGAGCTCCACAGGAAGAAGCTCATTCACTTCTGGTTCTATTTGTCATCCTGGCTGAGAGTCACACCCCAGTTGTAAACACTAAGAGCTTTAGTATACTGAACACTGTGCAAATAATTATTGTGGCTGGCACAGCCAGCTGGCTGCTCTGTCCCTGCCTCTACTGCTTCTCAGGCTTGTCTGAGAGGCAGAAGGGACTCTGGTAACTGGCTTTGGGAACATGGTTCTCTTAACCTTTCAGTCATTACTCTTGAGGGCAGTCACAGCCACTAGGTCCAGAGTCTAGAATTTCCTTGGCATTTGGTTAGACATCTGTGCCCCATGATTGGAAAATTGCAGTAACCCAAACCTTGGAACATGTGGCATATCTTTGTATTTTCATTTTCTTCGGGCTTCCTAGCTTCTTTTATGGTCTAGTTGAGCAGTTTTCCCATTTCCTCCTCAAAAGTGAAAGAAGAGAGACAGAAGAGCTTTCAGTCTTTCCTCCATACTCCCTGTGATTTGCCTACGCTTATCACAGACTGGCCATGCTGAATCCTGTCACCGAATCTTTGCTCATGTTCTTGCATTGGACACTATCTGCCTGTCCCCTTTGGTCCCAGTTCCTTTATGAGCCTTTCCCAGTCACTCTGGATCAGACAGAAGCACCTTGTCTATGTGGACCTTGACTCTCTGCTTACCCCACCTGTCTAAAACAGCCGGGAATGAGAAACAAAGCAAAAAGTTCCTTGAGAAAAATAAGCAACCATGTACATAGTTGTTTGTTTGGCCTAGGTAGAAAAAGATGGCCATTACGAGGTATTGCATCCTTGGCCTGCCCAGGGGCTGGATGTCTGATGCCTTCAAGTAGGAGTCTACCTTGTTCCAGTATCTTTTTTTAACAGTATCTGAAGGTGTTCTTTGAAGTTGGAATGATATAATGACTCTGTTCAAAAGGTTACATTTAGAATGGCTATACCTACACTTCGAAATAAATCGTAGAGTTAAATAAGAAATTAAACACAATTATCTATCTATACAATCATTTGCAAATAAATTATCTACTTACACAGTCATTTCCTCTACTCAGCAGTTTGAGTGTTACCTCCCAGACCCTTGTCAGGATGAGTTAGTGAAATTCTGATCGGTGCTCCCTTCTCCCACCACCTGGTCTGCCAGTTCCCTCCTGTATTCGGCACTGCTTGTGCTCCGTGTCGGGGAGTGATCTTTTCTTGTGTCTGCAGAGAATGTTTGCTCTATGTCGGCAGGTGCTCAAAGGTCAAACTTTAACACTACTGAGCCTTCTTTCATCTTCTGCAACTTCCTAGCTTCACTGCTACAGTTACTGTTTTCTCATATCTGAGAGAAGATATGAACAAAGGTGTGCACCTTATTTTGTGATGCTTTGCAAAATACCTGCTCCTGGTGGCTTTGCCAGAGAACGGTCTTTACCCAAGAAAGCCCCTATTCTATAAAGTCGACCAGCATTTACCTTAAGAACCAGACCAAAAATACTGGTGATGGACACAGAGGTTTGTGGAGTAAGGGCTTAGGGCCTGAGGAGTTCAGTCCCCCAATCGGCCCAGGCCCCTCGGTCAGCCTCAGCCCTTATTCCTGTACCTCCTGGATAAAGTTTGCTCCTCTTTTTTTTTTTTGGCCACACCTTGCGGCTTGTGGGATCTTAGTTCCCCGACGAGGGATCTAAACTGGGCCCCCTGCAGTGGAAGCTCAGAGTCATAACCACTGAACCACCAGGGAATTCCCAGTTGGCACCCTTTTTTTTCGCACCCTTTTTTATGTTCTACCATCCGACATTTTGCCTAGTCATACCATAACTGATTAGACAAAATGTGATCATGTTTTTTTCTTTTTAATGAACTATAAACAAGCAATCTAATATTTTTATTAGACAGTCCCATCCAGCTTATATATTTAGACAGTTTCGTAAATGCAACCTCCTATTTCTCAGAGCCAGGCTGTAGCCTTGTGTGGGACCAGCAGTTGTACTTGCAAACCCAACATCTTCCTACACTGTAACTTGAATACAGCAGAGGCACGTTTTCTCTCTACATCCCCACACGTCTACAGGTTTCCATCCGTGTTACTGGTGGTAGGTTCCAATCTAACCATTAATTGTTCTAATCTAACTGCTGATTTCTGCATGGGCTTTTTCAGGCTGGTTCTTCGAAGCTGCTCTTTCAACCTGCTTGGGCTTATGGTCTCTTCTCTTTCAGTTTCTTTACTAGGCCCTCTCCTAAGTGTTGTCTCCTTGAGTCTGTGTGTGTGTGTGGATAGCCCAACATTGCATTGAAAGTAGCTTTCTCAAGAATGGCAAAATATTAATTTCCTCATCAACAACCTTCATGTTTTCATGGTCTTTAGAATATTGGTCAATACCTTCTACAAAGTTGTGGAATTGTCATTCGGTTCTTCCATTCCTTTTTTTTTTTTCAATCTGCTTAAAGAATTACGTGGAAAAAAAAGTATTTCAGTGCTAGTCATCAGCTTCCAGTTAACTTGATATGCCTTCAAAGATAGAGGGCGAGCCTGCATACTGTTCTCCATAGTGGCTGTATCAATTCAAAGATATTAAAAAAAAAAAAAAAAGATGGGCTACGTTTGTGAAGAAGTTGTCAGACGCCTGGAGAAAGAGACGTAAAGGAAGGCTCCCGGGGAAATTCTGCATATGATATTCTGCAGCATTATTGGGAATGGACTCATTCTGAGAATCTCAAAATTAGAAAGGATCTTAAGGGTGTCTACTTCAATCCCCATCAAATCCTGGACTCATATTTGCAACGTTTCCACCAAGTGGGCGTCCAGCCCTGTCTTGAATACTTCGTAGGATGGGGAACTCTCTAACTCCCATTCTTTGGACCACACGATTAGTATATCAGGATATATTAAGGCAAATCTTGTGGTTGTTTTCATCCTCTAGTCCTGGATCTGTCCCCTGGGACCAGGCAGAGTGAATCCACCTTCCACTTATCTTAAGATATTTGAAGGCAGCTATGCCCCAAGCCTTCTCTGCTCTCAGCCAAAAAATCCTTACTTCCTCAGCTAGCATTTTAAAGACTGATAATAATAAATTTCCTGTTTTGGGCTTACCTATGTAAGAGTAAATGCCTTATAAGTAAATATAAAAATAGCTGTTACTAAATATGATTTGGATGTGTGATAAAAGTCTTATCAAATTGGTACTTACAAGTTAAAATTTTTTTTCTGTAGCCAGGTAATATATTTTTAGTAGGTATGAATCAAATAAAGATTGGAGACTTTGGACTTGTAACATACCTGAAAAATGATGACGCACGGACAAGTAAACAGGGAACTAGGCGATACATGAGCCCAGAACAGGTGAGGTCCCCTTCCTTTCTATTGATATATATTTTATCTCTTTCATTTTTTTAACTATAAAAATAATAGGCACCTCTCATAAAATTAAAACAGTACAGAAGTAAATAGAATAAAAATGGAAAGCTTTCCTTACCCTTCCTTTCTACTCTTCTCACTAGAGTTTGTGGTTTATCCTTTTAGATCATTTTCTTTGGGTTATAAAAAATATACAGATAAAAATACATATTACAGAGACTTTTTACATAAAAACATACATAAATACATTTTACAAGATACTATAATGTTATTTTGTGACTTAATTTTTTTTTACTCAACAGTGTATCATAATCTTTCCATAGCTGTACAAATAGATTTGACACATTTTTTTATTTTATTTTATTTTTTTTTTGCGGTACGTGGGCCTCTCATTGTTGTGGCCTCTCCCGTTGTGGAGCACAGGCTCCGGACATGTAGGCTCAGCGGCCATGGCTCACGGGCCCAGCCGCTCTGCGGCATGTGGGATCTTCCCGGACCGGGGCATGAACCCGTGTCCCCTTCATTGGCAGGCAGACTCTCAACCACTGCGCCACCAGGGAAGCCCTTGACACATTATTTTTAACAAGTGTATTGTATGCCAAAGTATAGATATACCGGCACGCATTTAACTATTGCCTTATTGATGGGCATTTATTTAGATTGTTTCCAACTTTTTACATTTATAGACATGTTAACGTGTCTTCCTCCTTATCTTTGAGTCTAAAAACAAATATTTCGATGATAATCAATGATAGATTCTTTGAATTGAAATTGCTGACTAGAATGACAGGTGCAGTTCAAAGTTGATACATACTATTAATGCATATATGTGGAACCTGGAAAAATGGTACAGGTGAACCGGTTTGTAGGGCAGAAATAGAGACACCGATGTCCATACAAACATATGGACACCAAGGGGGGAAAGTGGCCAGGGGTGGGATGAACTGGGAGATTGGGATTGACGTGTATATACTAATATGTATAAAATAGATAACTAATAAGAACCTGCTGTATAAAAAATAGATAAAATACAAAAATTCAAAAAAAATTGATACATGCTGTGAAATTGTCATTCAAAAAAAGTGACTCTAGTATGTTCTCCTACTAATGTGTACGAGAATTCTGCCTCCTCCCTCACACTGTCAGTCGGACTATGGAATTATCAGACTGCAGTTTTGGTCACTGAGATGAATGAGGTGTAGCTTGATCTTTTTCTTTTTTTTGGCTGCGTTGGGTCTTCTTTGCTGCACGCGGGCTTTCTCTAGTTGCGGTGAGCAGGGGCTACTCTTCGTTGCGGTGCACGGGCTTCTCATCGCGGTGGCTTCTCATTGCGGAGCATGGGCTCTAGGTGCGTGGGATTCAGTAGTTGTGACACACGGGCTCTGTAGTTGTGGCTCACGGGCTCTAGAGCTCAGGCTCAGTAGTTGTGGTGCATGGGCTTAGTTGCTCCGCGGCATGTGGGAATCTTCCTGGACCAGGGATCAAACCTGTGTCCCCTACATTGGCAGGCAGATTCTTAACCACTGCGCCACCAGGGAAGTCCCTCAATACTTTCTTTATGGCTTCTGGGTTAATCATTTTTATTTTGGAGGTCCTTCCTACCACAAGATTGTAAAAATATTTCGTGTTTTTATTGATACTTTAGCTGAATTAATTTTTGTGTATATATGAAGGAGTATAACTTGATTTTCCCCATGTGGGTATGAAACTGCCCCATCACCATATATCAAATAGTTAATGATCTAAAATATTCTTTTAAGGAAAATTTGTAGAGACAAAAAGTAGAACAGAGGTTACCAGGGGTTGAGGGGAGAGAGGAATGGGAAGTTGTTGTTTAATGGGTACATTTTCCGTTTGTGATGAAAAAATTTCTGGAGATAGATAGTGGTGATGATTATGCAACATTGTGAAGGCACTTAATCACTAAATTGTACAAATGGAAATGGTTAAAACGGTAAATTTTATATATATATATTTAACACAATATAAATATGCTATTTTATCATATATGAAATTCCCACACACTTATGGATCTGTTTCTGGACTCTGTTCTGTCCAGTTGATTTATTTAATGTTCTTCCTCTTTAATATCATCCTGTTTAATTATTATAGCATTATAAAATGTTTTATATTTTAGCATTATAGAATTATTATAGCATTATATAATGTCCTGATAGATATCAGGACATTATTCTTCAATTAAAAAATGTTCTACCTTAAGCTTATACAGTACTGTAGGTCAATTATATCTCTATGAAACTGGAAGAAACAAATGTTCTTAGTGTTCACATTTACTATTCCAAATAAACTGTAGAATCAGTTTGTCATGTTCCACAACTGGTGCTGATGTTTTGATAGCAATTGCATTATATTTAAGGATTCAATTGAGGGGAATTGACATCTTTATATATTTGAGACTTCTTCTCCAAGAAGTCTCCAAGAAATTGGTATATTTCTCCCAATTATTCAAATCCTCCTCAGTCAGCTTTTGCCAGGCTATGCTATGGTAACAAATGACACTCATTTCCTAGTGGCATACACAACACCAAAGGTTTATTTCTTGCTCATGTGGTGTGATGGCTGCAGTCTTGGCCCAGTTTTGCCCCACGTGTCTTCTTCATTCTAGAACCCAGGCTGAAGGAAGAACCCTATCTGAGTATTTCTGTCCTCACTGCAGAAAGCAGCGTCAGAACCTTGTGATGGCTTTTAAGATTCTGCTCCTCAGTGGCATACATCACTGAAAGTCATTGCCCAGAGCAAATTGGCCAGCTCAAGACAAACACATGGTGGGGAAGTGTCATGCTCTCTCTGGGAGGCCAGTGCACAGTTGGGAGCAATAATATATTCTACCTCAAGGCCACTTTTATATTCTTCAATGAAAACATTCAATGAAAATTTGTTTTTTCTTTATGAATATTGTTCATATTTTTAAAGCTTTTCCCTGGATATGTATCATGTTTTGCTATTAAAATGGGATTCCTTGTATCTTATTGGTTATTAGTGAGGCTGCTGATTTTTAAAATATATTTATTTTTAATTGTGGTAAAATACACATAAAATTTACCATCTTTACCAGTTTTAAGTGTGCAGTTCTGGGGCATTAAGTACCTTCACACTGTTGTGCCACCGTTACCACCATCCATCCACAGAACTTTTCATGTTGCCAAACTGAAACTCTGGACCCATTGAATAGCTCTCCATTCCCCTCTTTCCCAGCCCCAGGCAACCACCATTCTACTTTCTCTATGAATTTGGATACTCTAAGGACCTCTTATAAGTGGAATCACACAGTGTTGGTCCTTTTGTGACTAACTTGTTTCACTCGGCATAATATCCTCAAGATTCATCTATGTTGTAGCATATGTCAGAATTTCCTTCTTTTAAGGCTGAATAATATTCCATTATATGGATATATCAAATTATGTTAATCTGTCACATCGATGGATATTAGGGTTGCTTCTACCTTTTAGCTACTTTGAGTATCGCTGTATTGCTGCTATGAATATGGTTGTACAGCTATCAATTCGTGAACGTTTGGTTTATATATAGACTCATTACTCTAGTAGGTGGGGCTTTTTTGTTTTGTTTGTTTTTTTGGTTGATTGCTTACTGTCTGTTTTCATCTTTTGGGGTTGTTTGTCCTATTTTTTTTTTTTATAAATGCCCTTTAAAGATGATTTTTTACTGAAAGGTAATATATCTTTCAAAATACCCCTACTATTTTGTCATCTAAGAAAAAATACAATGAGCCATCTGATGGTTTGAGAGTCTAGAATGAAGAAGGAACACACCTCTTCCTTTGGGGACCATTCAGCATAAAAACATAAGTTTTTTGCAAAGTGTGAAGGTAGAAGACAGTAGGGGACTAACAGCTCCCTTTTAACTCCCACTCTCTAAAATATCTCCTGCATCCTATATTGTCACATTTTATTGAGGAATAATTTATACACCATAAAATGCACAGATCTTAAATGTACTTTTTTTTTTTAGTTTTGACAAAGACATAGACCTGTGAAACCTACAAGCCTATGAAAATGTAGAACATTTTCCTCACCCTAGAGTATTCCCCTAGACCCCTTTCCAGTCAGTCACTCCTCTCCACTGCCCAGAGGCAACCAGTGCTCTGATTTCTTTCACCATAGATTAGTTTTCCCTGTCCTTGAGCTTCATAAGAATGGAATCATATAGTATGTACTCTTTTGTATTTGATTATTTCACTCCAGGTAATGCCTGTTGGAGAACCTCTAGTTGTTGCTCATATCAGCAGATTATTCTTTTTTGTGGCTGAATACTATTCTGTTGTATGAATATACCACAATTTGTTCATCCATTTTTCTGTTGATGGACATTTGGATTGCTTCCAGTTGTGGAATATTATGAATAAATCTGCTATGAACATTTGCATACAGCTGATTTACTGGGCACGATTTTAACTGCTTCACCTGCTCGTCTCATCTAACCTTGTAGTTAAGCTATGAGGTTAAAACTATTGTTACCTCCATTTTATGGTTGAGATTATTCCCACATTGATGGTGATTCAACTATTTAGTGACAGAGGTTTGAACCTGGGCAGTCAGACTCCACACATCTTGCTAATAAACATACATTGTTGTGTGATACATTTTGGTCAGATAACTTTTTTGGCTTTAGAAGGCATGGATGTTTATATCAGATGAGTCACAAATGTAAATATACTTTGGTTTCTTCAGATTTCTTGTATGGAAGACTATGGAAATGAAGTGGACATCTTTGCTCTGGGGCTAATTCTTGCAGAACTTCTTCACATATGTTCCACTATGTCAGAAACAGTGAAGGTAAATAATCTCACAGAAAGAATTAAGCAACAAATATTGGCCGTCATGTCCAAAGTGCTGTTGCAGACAGTTATTGCCTCCACGTGAGGATGGGCTGGAACATATTAGTGCTGACTGAAAATGAAATATGAATTTTTATCCCTTTCATGTTTGGGCAACCAGTATTTTTTGTTAAAGATCAAAAACTTTGGTCTTCTTTGGAAGGTGTGTACATCTCATAAAACTGTAGCTGTTTCTTCCTAATTGAGTCACTCTGTAAAATTGTTTTGATTGCCTGCTTTGCATAAGACCCTGTGCTATGTGCTCCAAGGATTATGAAAATAAATAAGCCTTGTTCTCAAGGAGCTTATATTCTAGGAGGAAAGGTAACATAAGACAATGCTGTAAATGTTTTAGGAGAAGGCGTGAGGTCTAATGGAAACAGCTAGGAGGGAGGTCTTGCCAGCTGTAGGGATTTAGGTTTCATGGAGACATTTAAATTGAGCTCTGAAGGACTGGTTGACTTCTAATAATCCAGATTGGAAAGAAGGCCATGTGAAGACAGGAATGTGAAAAGTGTGTTTGGGAATAGCTGGCCGGTGTAATTTTTATTGGAGTATATCAGTCAAGGAAGTAGTGGTTGATGGTACTGGAAAGATATATTGGGGCTAAATTGAGGCAAGAATATGGACTTTCTTGTGGAGGCAGCAGGGAGCCACTGAAGCCTGCATGCAACTGGATATCCTAGTCTGAAGCTCAGTAAAAGGGACTCACCTGGATTCGACAGCCTTCTTCTCTGTAAAACAGGAATAATAAAAATACCTATTGCATAGGGTTCCAAAAAGGATGAAGGGAGATAATTCATGTGATGCTCTTAACACTTCAACATGCTGTAATGTTCAGGATGGTTATAATATGGGGTGGGTGGAGGAGAGGATTCCTGCTTGCTTCTTGGCTAAAGAGATTTTCCAAAGATCTAGAAACATCCCAGATTTAGGGTATCCCCAGCTTTAGTGCTTCCTAAGTTTGTTTTTTCTCCAAAGTGAATAATTTCCTAATGAATATATATGTTTAATTTTTAGCTTTTTGAAGATCTAAGGGATGGCACCTTCTCAGTTGTATTTGACAACAAAGAAGTAAGCACTTAAAAATAATCGGAATTTTATTTATTCAATGTTTTATTTCCTAGTATTGACTCTTACTATCATTACAGAAAAATCTTCTACAGAAATTACTCTCAAATGATCCCAAGAGACGACCTAACACATTGGAAATACTGAAGACTTTGAAGGAGTGGAATAATATTGCAGAGAAAAAGAAATGGAATACATGTTAGATACTTTAAAAAGTATCCTTTTTCTCATACTCCATTTTCCTATAACTGTCTAAAGTCTGCTTGGGAATATTAATGGTATTTATCTTCTATTTTCCTTTCTCCCTTAATTTTTTGCCACATTTGCAGAAAGGTTTGCATTTTTTCTTACTTCAAAAACATTCTTATATTTGCCTTCCCCTCGCTCATCTCCTTATTATGAAGATGGGGGAAAAAATGCCTCAAATTTTCTTTTTAATACCAATTAGTTAATCAATTAATGGATGACTATTTATTAAATACCTGCTGTTTCTAGGCCAAAAAGATATAAGATCTATCTCTGTCCAAAATAGCTAACAATCCAGCTGGAGAAATATGGTAACCATGAAAAGATAAGTATAATCACTTTGGAAAGCAATTTGGTATCATCTAGCAAAGTTACATGTATATTGCCATTCCTGAAAAGCCATCGGTTCCATTGCTACATACATGTGCACAGGAATGTTCATAGAAATGCCGTTTATTATAGTCAAAGGAACAGGAAACAACGCTAATGTGCACCAGAAGAAGAATGGATACATAAATTGTATTCACACACTGGAATACTATATAGTGTTTTATAGTGAAAATGAAGGAATTACAGCTAAATGCACTAACATGCCACATCTCTCAGGAACATAATATTAAGCAAACAAAGCAGATTGCAGAAAATACTGTATAAAGTTCAAGAACATGCTATGTGAAATGTGTGCTTAGGTATTCAAACAAATGTGGTAAAACAATAAAGGGAAGGAAAGGATTGAGAACTATTATTAGATTCTGATAGTGATTGGCTCTGAGGAGGGATGGGAGTGATGTGATTGGAGAAACGGACTTCCGAGGTAACAGTTAACTTTCTTTTCTTACACTGGCTGTTGAGTCCACTAGTGTTTACTGCATAATTATTCTATTTCTCTTAAATACATTTTGTACCTATTATAACAGACACTTTAAAGAGATGATAACTATGCTGTAAGACAGTAGCTGAGCATAGAAAACAATCAGTCTGGAGGGGTGAGATCACCCTATGCTGAGGACCCATGGCACAGGGCTTAGAAGTGACACTCCAGTGAGACTTCCAAGTATGTGAAGGATTTAGATGAATAGAGAGGAGAACATTTGGGCAGTATGGGCAAGGGGCATGGCATGCGTTCTGGAAAAGATAGATTTGAGGAACATTGGGTATACTAGTTTGTTTCCCTGAATTGCTGTAGGGAATGCCGGAAAATAATATGAGCTGTATATTGGAAGAACCTGAGGGTTCCTTTAAGCTTTATAGCATCCAACTACCGTTCTAGAATTGTCGTATAATTTTACAATTTTTAAAATGAGCCAAATTTAGGCTTAGCAGAAAAATCATAGTAATAGATAATATTTTTGTGAAGGCTTATAGCAATTTCTAAAAAGTGTTACTAAAAGCATTTAATATGGTCTTTAACTCCCATGCAGTATTTGATTAAGGCAAGGTTCATCAATGGATACTAAAATTATTGGTTGAAAAGGCGTTGGGAAACAGGAGCCTCAAAAGGATTTAAATATAGTCCGACAGATGATATTACAAAGGGGAAAATGTATCTTTAAAATGGAAAGCTCTTATCACCACAATAATAAAGTAATTAAATTTAGCATCACCGAAAGTGGAAGAACCTAACATCATGACCCTCCTGATGTGATGTAAGAATTATACACTATCACCTATTTAGTTTACTTGCCCAAAGTGTTTAACTGGAATTTAATCATGAGGAAATGATTAGACAAATCCTGAAAGAAGTCATTTGATAAGGTAATTAACTTGGATTTCTCAAAAAGTCAGAATCATGAAAAAAAAAAAGTAGGGGAATTCTTCTAAATACAGAAAGACTAGAAACATAAAATGACCAAATGCAATGACCAAATGCAATGCTTGAATCTTGATTGTATACTGGATATAAGAAAAAAAAGAAAAACCCAGAAAATAGCTATAAAAGACATTTTTCAGGTAGTTGAGAACATTTGAATATAGACTGCATATTAAATGATGTTATAGAATAATTGATAATTTTCTTAGGTGTGATGATATTATGGTCATGCCAGAAAATGTCTTATTCCTAGGCAATGCATGCAGAAATACTTAGGGGTGAAGTGGCATGACATATGCAACTTCCAAATGTTCAGCAAAAATCAATGATAATACATATATATATATATAAAGATAGTACATATATATATAGAAAGAGAGAGAGGAAATGTGGCAAAATGTTAACAATTGAAAAATTGATAAATCTAGGTGGACAATATAGAAGTGTTTCTTGTATTATTCTTGGAGCTTTTCTGTAGGTTTGAAATTTTTCTGGGTGGAGAGAAATCTTTTTTAAGAAACTAATATTATCTGGATTTGATGAATAAGGCTAAACTCAGAAGAAAAACCCATGAATGTGGCAAATTAGTGTGAATGTGGCCTTATTTTTACCTTCTTTCATTTTTAAAATTTAAGTATAGTTGATTTGCATTATTATATTAGTTTCAAGTGTACAACATAGTGATTGAATACTTTTATATATCCTTCTCTCACTTTAATATTTCTACTACTATGAAGTAAATAAAGCATCCCTTGATGCTTTTATTTATTTGAGTATATATTTTCTCAGCCTCAAAACTATAGTAAATAAAAAGTATCCTCAGGCTTCCCTGGTGGCGCAGTGGTTAAGAATCCACGTGACAATGCAGGGGACACGGGTTCAAGCCCTGGTCCGGGAAGATCCCACATGCTGTGGAGCAAGTAAGCCCGTGCACCACAACTACTGAGCCTGTGCTCTAGAGCCTGTGCGCCACAACTACTGAGCCCGCGTGCCACAACTACTGAAGCCCACGTGCCTAGAGCCCAAGTTCCTCAACAAGAGAAGCCACCACAATGAGAAGCCCATGCACCGCAATGAAGAGTATCCCCCGCTCGCTACAACTAGAGAAAGCCTGCACACAGCAACAAAGACCCAACGCGGCCAAAATTAAATAAATTTAAAAAAAAAAGTATCCTCTTATCAGAGGAGGAGAGGGGCAAAGGCCAGGGACCTTATTTGCTAATTAAAACATACATACATGCAGAGATTTTGAAGAGCTATTGTGACCTAGCTGCTTCACTAGAAACAGAACTTCTAGGAAATTTTTATTACTAACCACACATATATTTTTAATTAAATGTGCACATATTTAACAAGTACATATATATGTACCTTACTCAGCATGTATGTTGTGTTAGGTATATTTAGTATAAATACACATATACATATATATATATATATATATATATACACATATATAAGTGTGTGTGTTTGTGTGTATGGCCAGCTATATAATTTGTGGGACCCAATGCAAAATGAAAATGTGAGGCCCTTGTTCAAAAATTAACATGGGGCCTTACGCAACCACACAGGTTGTGTGTCTATGAAGTCAGACTTGCTTGTACATACACATGTGTATACACACATATATATGTACATGCACACCTATGTATGAAATGTTTAGAAGTCTAAAAGCAAGCTTTTCCCAGACTCCATCATCCAGTGTACCTACCTGAGAGAAACTCATAGCATCTGTTTTCCACTTGAGTGTTCAGCATAGCTTGAGGTTCTTGGCGTGCTAACTTTTTCATTATGAATATGGAATAATTTCAATATTATTCATATTTTTAATAAGTTTTTATGTTAAAACATACACAAAAACAGAATAATGAAACTCTATGTACTCATTACCCAGCTTCAACAGCTATTGATATTCTCTGTCTTTCCTGTTTCATTTACCCCTTCCTTTTAAAAAATGTCTTTTGCTGGAGGATTTTAAATTTCGGGCATCGTATCATTTCACTTGTAAACACTTAAAGATGTATTTCTAACAGATCTTTTTAATTTTAACCAAACCACATCATTGTCACTCAACGAATTAATAAGATTTTCTTAACTATCATGTAATAATCAGCCTGTACTGAGTTTTCCTATCTCAAAAATGTCTTTCTGTAGATTGTTTAAATCGGGATCCAACATTTCATTTAGTTGGTATGTCTCTTTTACTCTATAACATTCACCTCATTTTTAATTTCTTTCCTCTTGCCATTTATTTGAGGAAGGAATAGTTCACACATCCTACAGAATTTCCTTCACTTAGGATTTGGCTGATGGTATCCCCATGGTGTCTAGTTAGATCTAGAAACTTGATTTGATTCTGTTCTGAAATTTTTTTCTGAGAATACTCCCTAGGTGATACTATATACCTTCTTTTGCTTCACTTCAGGAGGAGCATGATGTCTGGTGGTTCTGCTTTCGGTGATTTTAAGTTTGGTCGGTGGCTTGTGGTGGTGCCATCTACTACGATCAATCTTCCTTGTCAATCTCTCACCTAATGGTGTTAGCAGCCATTGATGATTGCCTGGACCCATTATTTCATTAGGGGTTGCAAAATAGTGATTTTTGGATTCTATCAAACCTCTCACATTTATCATCTGTGATTCTTCTATGAAGAACTTTCCCTAAAGTTGAATGGGACAGATGGGGTAAATATTTATTAATTTTTAGAATGAAGTGGCATCCCAGCAACGTCCAAAGGTGACAAAGAGGTTTTTTTTTTTTTTAGGTAGGAGTGTGATCCAACCTATACTTTGAAAGTGTTTAGACTGGGTTGGAGCAGGAAAAGACTATATTTGAAAGGTCAGAAGTCCGAGAGGCTAAGAGGGCCTGAACAATGGGAGGGGACAGAACCAAGAGGAGCTGGCAACTGATTGGATGTGAGGATTTAGGGAAATGTAAGCATCAGAGATTACCTCTAGGTTGGTTGGATGGTGAGTGCCAGGAGTATGATGCCATTAAAGAAGGTACAAATCTCAATCAAATTAACCCCGTCAAAGAGCCATGCATATTTCAGAGATATTTTGTCTCACACAGTTTTTAGTTAGAATTTAAGCCAATAGTGGGGCCGCTTTTCACATGTCAACAAGGTGAGGGGGAGCAGATTTGGGAACTGGAACACTAGATCTCATTTGGAGATGCCAAGTTGGAGGTACTGCCATAAATTCAGGGGAGGGTGAAGAGCAGACTCTAGGAAATGCAGGAGAGGAACTTGAGAGAAGGGATGAACTGGAATCATACACAGAAGAGATGTGTATGTTATCTGGAAGTAAGCCCTGATGCTTAACTTTGAATCCAAGGGATTGCCCAGGGAGAGATTACATAGAGGAGAGGGCTCAGAAACAAAAGCACAGCAGACACCTCCATTTAGATATTTACTCTTTATATCTAAATGTCTGTCCACTCCCTAATGTCTGTGATTCTACGTCTGTGACTGTGAGCTATCCCAGTCACGACATGTCTTCAGGATGGTCACAAATGCAGGGACGACAGTTGAAAGATGTACAGAGGCCCCACTGTTGGCTTACACTCTGACTAAAAGCCATGTAATGGGTAAAACTCTGAGGCAAATCAGATATCTCTCAAATATGTGTGGCTCTTGAGGGGTCAGTTTGATTGAGACCTGTATTGGTTTTCTAGGGCTGCTGTAACCAATGACCACAAAACTGATGACTGAAAGTGACACACATTTATTCTCTTACAGTTCAGGAGGCCTGAAGTCTGAAATGGGTTTCACTGGGCTCAAGTCAAAGTGTTGGCAGGGCTGTGCTCCTCTGGGGGCTCCCGTTCTGCATCTCACATTCAGCATTACCTGAATAGGCCCCAGCCACACAGGTCTGCTCAGGGTCACCTCAATAGGCTTTTGTGCTCAGTGGCTCTCAGCTACGGTTTCTACCTGAAATTCCCTTCAATCTTTTTTTAAGTAACAGCTTTATTGAGACATAATTCACATACCATAAAATTCACCCCATTTAAAGTATACAGTTCAATGGTGTTTAGTATATTCAGAGTTGTGCAGCCATCACCACAATCAATTTTTAAACAATTTTGTCACTCCAAAAAGAAACCCTGTACCCATTAGGAGCCATTCCTCATCTTCCTCCAACTCTAGGCAACCACTAATCTACTTTCTATCTCCATAGACTTGCCTATTCTGGACATTTTGTGTAAATGGAATCATACAGTATGTGGTCTTTTTCACTTAGTATGTTTTCATCTGTGGTATAGCATGGATGGAAATTCCTTTCCCTTTTATTGCCAAATGATATTCAATTATATGGATATATCACATTTAATTCACCTATTCAGCTGATGGACATTTGGGTTTCTACTTTCTGGCTAGTATGAATAATGTTGCAATGAATATTGGTGTATGAGTTTTATCTGGACACGGTTCCATTTCTCTTGGGTATAACTTAAGAGTGGAAATGCTGGGTCATATTGTAACGCCTTCCTCATAACTGCATATCAAAGTTATGTTCAAAGCCCAAATTCAGTGCTATCATAGTGTTCTACCATCTCCCACTCGGAATGAAACTTCTCCCTAATACTTCACTTATTTAGTTCAGTATTGTACCTACCAGTTTGCTTTGGAGCTCAGTTATTCCTGCATGGGTGTTTCCCTCCTTGTAAATTTCTGGAAAGCAGGGACAGGCTCTCTCATTTTGATTTGCCCCAAGGCAGCAAGTGTATTACCCTGCATTTAAGCAGGAACTCTATAAGTGCTTTTGAATTAGTAGAGAATAAAAGTGTTAAGAATTTCATATACTTGATCCTGCAAAATGTGTCTAATACTAAATAATAATGTTCACTGTAAAATTTCAACAATTAAATGTTGATAAATAACAAAGTAAAGGTGGGTATGGTAAACCAATTTAGTATATTAAAGTCTATTTATTTTGAATTTTAAAAGCTCCAGTATTTTGGGTTTATAAGTAGGAAAATGAAACATTTTAGAAATTCTAGATAGGACTCTGAAAATAAACATAGTACAATATAAACAAAAGTAAATCACAACAAGTAAATTTCTGGCCTCTGGCCTGGAAATGCAGACCACAACTCTGGTGGACTTATGGGTTCCATCAAGGTTATTCCTACATTCACAGCATATTTGTTCACAGACATATTCAAAATACTCTAGGCCACTGGGCAGGTTGCCCTACAGTCAGTAAGAGGAGAAAAGGAAGCCAGTTCCTAACTCCATTCTGTCTGAAATTATCCACATGGCGTTGGGTCTGTCCAAATGAATGTTGGTTTGTTGGCTGAAATGACAGGAAAGGATGTGACTATAATTCCAAGAAGAAGATATACTTTGTTTTATCTGTTAATACAATGTTACGATTTTTTTAAATGGAAAAAGTAACTGTCAGTTTTATCCAACTATATAAGCTCCAATATTTTATATATGTATTTATATTCATAAAAATCATAATTCAGTTTCTAGATGAAGAACTGAGGCCCAGAAGTTAACTACGTTTTCAAGCTCTGCTGCATTTTATTTATTTATTTATTTATTTATTTGATTGCATGGGGTCTTAGTTGAGGCAGGCAGGCTCCTTAGTTGTGGCATGTGAACTCTCAGTTGCGGCATGTGTGTGTTATCTAGTTCCCTGTCCAGGGCTCTAACCCCGGGCCGCTGTATTGGGAGCGTGGAGTCTTATCCACTGCGCCACCAGGAAGTCCCTCTGCTGCATTTTAGAATCAAGGGTAGTGATACACAGGCCACAGTGACCAATTACGTCAGAATCTCTGGAGGTGGGACCTTTGTAATATCATTTCTTTTAAAGCTCCCCAAGTTAGACTTGAGAACAAGTGAACTAGGTCAAATTAGGTCAGAGGCTAATACAACTCATACTATTGATTATCTTAATTTGGGCAAGTGTAGGTTAGCTTCTGCTATGTTGTCAGGTATGCTGTTTATAATAAAAAGAAGAGGCTGATCTCTTGCTCAATGCTACTGAAAGGTGAGCTGTAAAATTGTACAGATGAGGTCACAACTTGATCCGAAGAACAGTCATGCTCTAGTTTAACCTAGAGCACTAGTTCTCATCCACAGGTGATAATCAGACACATTCTTAGAACTTTAAAATAAATAGATATCCAGAAACTATCCTAGACTAGCTGAATCAAGTCACTAAGGGTGGCACCTGAGCTTGTGAACTTTAAAAAAGTTCATTTTGATGCCCAAACTTAGATGGACCTCTCTAGAGGTGTGCTACATGGTATGTCTTTAGCTATATCTGGTTAAATTATAGGGAAGCAGAATTCAGCTTAAGACAGAAAAATAACTTTTAAAATGACTTAGAGCTACCCAGCAATGCAACGGTCCATTTTAAGGCAGTGAGCTCTCTGTGGCTGGAGGAATAAAGGCAGAGGTTGGATTACCACCTGCTAGGAATGTTGTCAAAGGGATTAAGAAGTTGGATCACCTGATATTTAAGGTTACTCCTGATTATTGTTTCTTTAGCCAAAATGGGCAATTGTTCACTTATAATGGATATACACATTGCTATGAAAACTCAACGATTTTACGGAATATCATAACTACTTTGTTTCTAAAACTGATTAGAATTAAGTACTATTAATGGAACCTTGCCTCTGACATTACTCTTATTGAGGGGAATACTTTTCCCCTCCTTCTCATGCTTGCATGAAGGGAACTTCTTGCTCCTTGGAAGAGAGAAGTGTGGGAACAAGCTCTGTGAACCTGTATTCATTCCGTCTCAACAGAGAGGTGTCTCATCTGATGAGTGATTTTGGGAAAAGGAACTGAGCATGTATGGCCCCACCCCTGAGGGGTTGGCTCTCTCACCTTGAAAGCTAATGGTCTCCTAATGCAAAGATGGGCTCTGTCCCTCCGAGGCAAGGTCGGCAGTTCTCTCTAACCAGGGAGATCTCGCAGGGAGCATGACTGGAGAACAAGTCAACTAGCTCTTTATTTCATTGATAATAAAGCTGATATTTTGATCTCTAACTCCTGTGTCTTATTTCTCAATTTGTTCCAAAGTGAATAAGAGAGTTGGTGTCCTTAAATCCCATAAACGTCACAACAGAGTCATAAATTGTAATTGCCCATGTCTATGATACTTGTATTCTAAAATGGCTTTCCATTATGTTTTTGAAGCCAGTGAACAATTATATTCTAAAGTACAAAGTACTTCTAATGTATAAAAACAATGAAACATATAAAGGCCCTCTTTCTTTACTGGTATCAAAAATTTGGAAATTCTAACTGCTCAACTGTCTATCTTTAGGAAACAATAACATTTGCCAAGCTTCTACTTTATTGAGAATAATCTTAGTCATGATCTGCAGAAGTTGGTCCTGGGCAATTTGAAGACAGGTCTTCTTTATCTGTAATTTATGTGAGGAAAAGGAACAATTAATACAAATTGCATAGTATACCATTCTAGAAAATTATTTCAACATGACATGTATTTTGTAGCTGTGTTTGCTTCTTACTCTGCTAAACAAACCAGGAAAAGATACAACAATAACCCAAAATTCTTCACCTCTCATGTATAAAGTCCTTAAATTCAAGTTAGCAAAGCTGACTTGGGCAAGTGTGTTCGAAGAGAAAGCAGTTGTGTCTGTTAAGACATTTGACACATTTTAAACCACTTCTTTCCTTACAATGAAAAAACAATGGAGTGGATTTCAACATTCTGATTTTTATGGTTCAGGGATAGTATTCTACCTAAATACAAAAAAATTAGTTCTAAAAATTTACTATATTTTTCAGGTAGCTGAAGAGTCATGAAAAATAAAGCATGAAAAAAATTCAACATCCTCCAGTGATTAAAAACTCTATTTCTTTTGAAATAGAAGACTGAAAAATTCCCTTCTGCACATTCAGTTTCTGAAAAGTTAAAAGCACCTTTAATCAACCCTCAATTATTTCTCTGTCCACTATTTTTTTAAAGCATTCATCCAACATGGCCATTTGGAGGGAATAAAAAAATTTCCATTGTCTATGGGAAATGTGACTTTCATAAAAAATCAAAGCTAAAATCAATGTTTTGTGTTTGTACTCAATATTTTTAAAAAGTATAAAGTATCTTCTTACCTTCATAGGCTGTTCCACACCAAATACAATACAGATGTTCTTCTCGTAAATAACTAGTCAATATTTGTAATTTTTCCAGTACCTAGATATAGGATACAAGCATATTAATAGTTCACATTGAACAGAATCTTGGTTTTCGGGTCTCTCAGATCACGCTGAATTACCCTAAGGCCCTAAATCTTCTACTACACACTCAACCAGTTAGGAGAGGTGTCAAGGGCAGAATATATTAGAACATGTCCCAGTTTACCAGTTACCCTATTTTCACATCTGTCAGACACAACAGAGACCCCTTGTTAACATTTCAACAATAGATCTTGGCTGGCTCTATTAGAATAAGCATCCTTTAAAGACCCCTTCTACTTTCAACAAATCTGGGTGAAACTGTCTCTACCACTAAAGTTCTCATCAATGGTCTCCCAGTTAAGTGGAACATATGGTTTTCAAATTGTGAACGTCTCCTACATACTCTTTTATACAAAGTAACCATAGAAATGTGTATTCTTTTCTTGAATAATCTCTACTTCCTTTGAATTGTGTTTTTTTGCTTTGTTTTGTTTGTGGGTGGGGGAGGGAGGTACTCAGAATCACTTCCAGGAGTTCAGCAGGAAACAAGGTAGAAATTAACATAAATTACATTTGCGGCTAATCCATCATCCAAACTAAAACTGAGGTGAGAGGGTAGACTGAAGCTAACGGGGAAAATTATATTAAGTTTTGCTCTGGGGTTCATGAAATAAACCTGTAATGCAGTGGTTCTCAAGGGGTGATTTTTTCCCCTCAGGGGAAAATGTAGTAATGTCTGAAGACATTTTCCGTTGTCACAAGGGGGAAGTGCAATGGACATCTGGTGGGTGGAGGCCACAGATGCTCTCAGATATCTCACAATGCACAGAACGCCCCCGACAACAAACAACTGCCCAGTTCAAAATGTTAATCGTGCCAAGGCTGAGACAGCCGGGTTACGGAACTGGTCCCAACACATACACTTAAGTCTTCACTCTTATATTCATCTTCATCTTGTTCTTTTTCTTCCTCTTCCTCTTCTTCAGTTTCCTCTTCAAGCCTCAACCAGTACCATGCCTCCCTGGGAACCTGAATATTCTGAAAATGTAGAATTATTCCCAATTAAACACAGCTAAACATAACTCTATCACAAGTATGCTCCTGTCAACATGAATTCATTCTCTCAAATATTTACTGAGTGCTGCTTTAAGAGTAAAGCACTATGCACTATGGGGATGCAAAACCCAGTTAGAATACTGCCTCCCAGTTGCTGACAATCTAGTAGGGAAAAGAAGCTATGGGTATAAGTAGCTTAATGGGTATAAAATGATACATATCTGTGAGGAAATCTTAAGTATCACGACACATATTCAAAATAATGTCCTATGGAAATAGAGAAAAGAGAGATTGCTTCCAGCAATCTATTTACATATGAAGGGAATTTTACAAACATTTTTGAGACTTTTGTTTTTAATTGAAGGAAACATTCCTTTTTAAAAAAAATTTATTTATTTTTTTGGCTGCATTGGGTCTTCGTTGCTGCGAGTGGGCTTTCTCTAGTTGGGGCGAGCGGGGGCTACTCTTCATTGCGGTGCGAGCGCTTCTCACTGCGGTGGCTTCTCTTGTTGATGAGCACGGGCTCTAGGCACGCAGGCTTCAGTAGTTGTGGCTCACAGGCTCTAGAGCACAGGCTTAGTAATTGTGGCGCACGGGCTTAGTTGCTCTGCAGCATGTGGAATCTTCCTGGACCAGGGATTGAACCCATGTCCCCTGCAATGGCAGGCAGATTCTTAATCATTGCACTACCATGGAAGTCCCCATTTTTGAGACTTTTATTTATTTATTTTTAAAATAAATTTATTTATTTTGGTTGCGTTGGGTCTTCGTTGCTGCGGGCGGGCTTTCTCTAGTTGCGGCGAGCAGGGGTACTCTTCATTGTGGTGCGCGGGCTTCTCATTGCGGTGGCTTCTCTTTGTTGTGGAGCACGGGCCCTAGAGCGTGCAGGCTTCAGTAGTTGTAGCACACAGGTTCAGGGGGTGTGGCTCATGGGCTGTAGAGCACAGGCTCAGTAGTTGTGGCTCGCAGGCTTAGTTGCTCTGCGGCATGTTGGTCTTCCCAGACCAGGGCTCGAACCCGTGCCCCCTGCATTGGCAGGTGGATTCTTAACCACTGTGCCACCAAGGAAGCCCCCCATTTTTATCTACCTATCTATCTATCTATTTATTTATTTATGGCTGTGTTGGGTCTTTGTTGCTGCAGGCGGGCTTTCTCTAGTGGCGAGCGGGGCTACTCTTCATTGCGGTGCGCGGGCGCGCGGGCTTCTCATTGCGATGGCTTCTCTTTGTTGTGGAGCACGGGCCCTAGAGCGTGCAGGCTTCAGTAGTTGTAGCACACAGGTTCAGGGGGTGTGGCTCATGGGCTGTAGAGCACAGGCTCAGTAGTTGTGGAGCACGGGCTTAGTTGCTCTGCGGCATGTGGGATCTTCCCGGACCAGGGCTCGAACCCGTGTCCCCTGCATTGGCAGGTGGATTCTTAACCACTGCACCACCAGGGAAGTCCAAAGCCCTCCATTTTTGAGACTTTAAATGCAGTTATTTTATTTTGATGGTAATTGAACCATCAAAATAAAAAAGAAATGAAATCAAATCAAAAATTGAATTTTAAGAACCATTCAAATCTGAAATAGATAGTAGTCTACCATGATTTTACTAGTTAGAGACACATATGGTATTGGATATGGACTGAAAATAGGCTATTCTGGTTAACCGAATATCCTGGTGAACAGAATTTCCACACATAATAGTCCTGAGTAATCAATATTCAAATAAGTGGAGAACAGTTAAGTGTAAAAATGGTAATTTACCCTTGGAGGATAATTCAGACTACTCAGGTTCCTGCAGAGAACAAGTCATTATTATGAGTATCAGTTATCATAGATTAATAATGCATGTTAAATGAAAGCTTTAGTGGGTAGATACACCAGGCTTGGAGTTCTCTCTTTCTCTCTCTCTTTTTAACAATAAAAATACACAGCAAATCACACTGGGTGCCAAAACACTTATCAAACTGCAAGCAGGTAAAAGGCTTACCTTCTGAGTATCCAACTGTTGACAGGCTCTCTGGCTTCTTCTAAGATCTCCTTCTAGCTTCATTTCATCTTGCTTATTTTTAAGTCGCATTCTGATTCAAAGAAAAATATAGTACACTAGAGGTCTGTGCTCTCTTCATCCATTTTATATGTCCAAGTACCAGAAAACATACCACAATAAAGAAAAGGTGAAACTATAAACAGCTAAAATACCGAAACTGTTCTGCAGCTCTTTCTTCAACTTCTTTTTTCATGTGAATCTTTCTTCTGTAGCTTTCCAATTTTTCCTCTGCTTTCCGTTTTAGTAATGCCTCATGACCAATGCCACTTTTTCCTGCTCAAACAGGAAACACTGATGAGAAATGTACTGACTTTATATTTCAAAACATGACAACTTAAAATTTCTTTTTCTGGCCACACATTGTGGCTTGTGGGTTCCTAGTTCCCCAACCAGGGATTGAACCCGAGCCCTAGGCAGTGAAAGTGCCAAGTCCTAACTGTTGGACTGCCAGGGAATTCCCTAAATACTTACAGATTAAATGCAATTCTAATTTGAGTACAGTCACTCAAAATCATTTGATAAGAAGGATGGGAGAAAACACTAGAGATGTTTTTTAACCCAAACACATAATTTGATTTTTACAAAGATCATTGGTCTGATCTAATAAGATGGTAATACTATACACATTTTTTTCAAATTGGGAAAACAGTATCAACTGTCATACTTACATGTAAATATGCTGAACAAATAAAGTATATATTTTTTCTCTTTAATTTGTCCAAAGTATTAAGAAAAACATTTAGTGGATACATCTGTCTCAGGATACTTTTAGGACACTCAGTGGACAAAAATAGCTTTGTGTTGTTAATGGTTACAACACTTTTTCCCCTATTTTTATGATTAAAATTTTATTTTATACTGACTAAAACTTACTTGTATTTTTAGTTTAAAAGGTCTAGAAATTTAACTAAGAAACATTTTACTGAGGGTGTCTTATGATAAGAACTGTAATAGTACCACCATAAAAAAGTATTTATTAAGCAAATATATGTGCTAAATTTAAGTGTAAGTTGTTATTACTGGTAAATAGCCTCAAAAATAATTACATACCTGTTTTGACATTAAGAGGAATTGGTTCAACAATACCGTCTCCTAAAAAAAAAAAATAGAGAACAAAACACAAACTACTTTAGAAATTCTTCCTCAAACTACAGGTAGGTGCAGTATGCAACTTTACAGTGTTCTATACTTATCCCCTTCAGTTTCAATGATACTCAAAACTGTAACTGAACATCAATACTCTACAATCAACTACCACCCTTGCCTTCAAATACTTAGTCCTCGATAAGGCTGATCCACAGCCTGCAACGCCACCTCAAGGTAGGAAGGATTTTAAGAAGTGAAAACACTGATAGATATCCAGGAGGGTGGGAGCCACAAGAGAGAGCAAAGCCTTGCGAGGTGAAGGTCAAAGCAATGACAATAAAGGAGAGAAGAGGAGAAAAACAGCTTACAGAAGCTACTATATGTATATGGCCTCTATCTCTTAATAAGCAATCTCATTCCTAAAAGAGAGGTGAGAACTGAGCTTCTCCAGCTGAGGGGTCACTCAGGCAGCTGCCACAGGTACAGAGCAAGCAGGGCAGAGTCCTGCCATCATCTTCGATGTTGCTTCACTGTCCTTTGGGCCACTGTACTTCTTAACCCTTCTCTTGTCACCATTCTTAGCTGCTGCCTCCATTGTAAGCCTCGTCCATCCCACTTGTTAGCGCCTTTGAGGCCGAGCTGGGCAGATAAGCAGCTCTTGATGGCACATGTCTAAAGTGGATGTGGGAAGATGGAAGTTCTCCATAAGCTTGCCAGCAACAATAAGAGCCTAGGAAGCTTAAGTTGTTTCAATTTCTGTGTAGAGGGACAGAGATTAAAGAGTCATCACTGGTACTCATCAATAAATTACAGCTGTTTATTTCTGGCTGTGACTCACCACTTTTGCCGAGGGCCTGACCACTTTTATATCCCATCTTCTGGAGCAAAGCAAACCCTTTGTTTTCACAGCCTAGTGCATTCTTCAGTCCAATGTCACGTCTCTCTTGTTCTTCTTCTTTTAAACTCTTCCGCTTATTTTTCAAATTAGCTTCCTGTTGCTTTTCTTCTTTTCGATGGGCTTCTCGGATTTGCCTCAGCATTGGCAAGCCTGGTCTGATATCTTCTCTGAAGAATGAGGGAAAAGGTTATTTTGGACCAGTACATGGAAGTTTCTCATAGCTTTGCCACTTACTCACTTGACACTACTTAATATTTCAGTGCTACCTCTAGGAGCATCTTTGTTAGAACATAACCAATGTCCTTTGAGAATGGCTCTGTTAGTTAAAATGATGAAGGCTGGTACCATATTGTAAGAAACTAAAAGTACAGAGTTGAAGAAATTAGAAATAGTAGGTTCAGACTAATTTTTCTAAGAGGTTGGCTATAATAAAAAGCAAAGCTGGACAGCAGGTATTAAGAGGCAATGAGATGAAATGAAGTAAAACAGTAAATATCCTTGGAAGAGGGGAATAAAAAGAATCAAGGGCAGGAAAAAAACACCTAGCATTAAAAAGGAAGAAGAGATTTCTAGTATCTTTGTACTATAGACATGTAGGAAGTATTTCCATGAAGCAATAAGACTAACTTCCAACCTCACCTTTAAAATCAGCGGCATTGCTTAGGGCTTCCCTTGTGGCACAGTGGTTGGGAGTCCGCCTGCCAATGCAGGAGACATGGGTTTGAGCCCTGGTCCGGTTGGATCCCACATGCCACGGAGCAACTGGGCCTGTGCACCACAGCTGCTGGGCCTGCGCTCTGGAGCTTGCATGCCACAACTACTGAACCCCGCTCACCTGGAGCCCGTGCTCCGAAACGGGAGAGGCCACAGCAGTGAGAGGCCCACAAACTGCGGCGAGTAGTGGCCCCTGCTTACTGCAGCTGGAAGGGGGCTGCTCAGCAGCGAAGACCCAACACAGTCAAAAATAAATAAATTAAATAAATAAATTTATAAAAAGTAAAAATATATAAAATCAATGGCATTGCTGAAAAATCTCCACTAATGTCTTACACATATCATTTCATGAGGTGTGCATATTTACTTACTGGACATTAATGAAGGAATCAGACATATAGTCCTCCTCTTCTGCCATTTTCAGCTTCATATGGCAAAACCATCTACAAATCAAATAGGATAAAGTAACGATTACTAATTTTCAGTTTACCAAAATGGAAATAAACCTGTATGCATTCCCAGCCATGACCTTTCTCTAGAGTTCTACTCCATATTCAAGTGTCCTTTTGACATCCTTCTGGGCGGAGCTCTCAAACTCAATAATCCAAACAACTCATTCTCTTCCCCCTCCCAAGACCTCCTTCATCCCTGTATTTCCAAATTAACGTCACCACTATCTCCCCCTTCCTGACCTCTCATAAACCTCTGTCAACTCTTCCTCCGTATTATCCCCCATAGGCATTTTTTCCTATAGTTGTGACCACTGCTTTCGTTCAGGCATTTTTTTCTCACCTGAACTATTACAACTGCTCCCTAATTGGTCTCATTGCCTTTGGCCTCTCCTCCTCCAACCCATCCTCTAGAACCTCTCCAGAGTGGTTTTTTAAAAACATGTCAGGGCATGTTACTTGCCAGTTTCAAATCCTTCGTAAACTTTACCCTGTGGGCAGTGGAGGAACCATCATTTTCACATGGTAGCCAGAGAGATCCTTCATAATCTGACCTCTGACTCTCCTCTAGGACTCATTAGTCACGCCACATGGTCTCTCTCATTGCCCTCTGAACACACCACAGGCAGTTCCCTCCTCCTAAGCCTAGGCTACCCTCCTTCACAAAAGCCTGTCCTGACCACTTCAGGCCTCTCTCCACAGCACTTTATGTTCAAGCTCTTCATTTGTAACTTGATATAGTTAACACTTCACTTATGTGGAAACACTTCTGAGGACAGTTTCTATCCAAAGTAGTTAAAATCATGTAATTATAAAGTACACTTCAAACTTTACTGTGTATATGAATTGCCCTGGAATCTTCTTAAAATGCGGTCTGATTCTGAGCTGGAGCTTGAGGTCCTGCATTTCTAACAGGCGCCCAGGTGCTGTCAATGCTGCTGGTCCAGTTCCTGGATACAAAAGCGGAGTCACTTGTTGCACTGCACACATGCTGTTTTGGCCTGCTCACCATCCTTCCCTTTGGAAACCCGGCCCTCTGCCCTCCTTGTGGTTCTAGTGGAGGGTGGCAATCTTAGTACCATATACTCTCTTGGGCACAAGATGGCCAGTTATAGTATCTTATGTCCTAGCAAAGGCGAGGGGATGACCTAAACAGGGCAAGTAAGCATCTCTTTTCCTAATGATACGAATATATGGATCGCAGGGAAAAGAAGCTCTCTTTGTTGGGGTTTCTAAACTGGAAGTATGTGAAGCTGGGCTGTGGATGGCCATCCTCTTGGCCATTCGAAGAGATTCTGTTCTGCAGAATGAAGCCAGATAGAGACAGATAAAGGCAATGAGTCTCCAACCCTAGTTCTCAAGGCCCTGATTCCTGCAGCTCTTTCTTTAATGCTATGACCTACCATTCTTCCCAGCTACATAGGCTGATAAGTTTCCTCATTATTTAAGCTTGTTTGAACAGGCCGTTCTGTCAACTGTAACCAAGAGTCTGGACAATTACATTGGATGAAAACAGTATTACTGTACTGGTTTTTATATTTTTAATGTATATCTTCCCAACTAGGCTGTAAACCATAAAGATAAGTCCCCTGTATACCCACTGCCTACCACTGTGTCCTAAACATCATAAATCCTCAGTGTTTAGCTATGATGAGGATAAGAAGGGTCTTTAATTATATTTCTGATTTTGTAGTAATGGAATACTTTCTTCCTGTGTCGCCATGTCTTCTTTTTTTAAAATCTTCTTGTAAATCTATCAATACAGAAAACTGCATAAAATAAATGTGTAGCTTAGTGCATTTTTATGAGGCAAACACTCTTGTAACCATGTGGTAGCCTCCAAGATGGCCCCCAGTGATTTTTACCTCTTGGTTTTCAACATCCTTCCACAGTGAACGGGTTGACTTATGTAACCAACAGAATACTGAATAAATGGTGGAGTGTGACTTCTTGGTCACAAAAGACACTACAGCTCTTAGATCACTCTAACTCTGAAGTTAGTTAGATCACTCCCTCTGAAGGAAGTCAGCTGTTATATAGTAAGGATATTTAAGCAGATCTATGGAGAAGTCCACACAGGAGGAACTGAGGCCTCCTGTTGACAACCAGCACAAACTTGGGAGTGACATGAGTGAGTCACCTTGGAAATGGATCCTCCAGCCCCAGTCAAGCCTTCAGATGCTCACTGTGGGCTGGCATCTTCCTTACAACTTCTTTTTTTAATTTTAATTTTTTGATTATTTATTACTTTTTGGCCGCGTGGTGCGGCATGTGGGAGCTTAGTTCCCCAAGCAGGGATCGAACCCACGCCCCCTGCACTGGAAGCACGGAGTCTTAACCACTGGACCACCAGGGAAGTCCCCATTACAACTTCTTAAATTCCAGGCTAAGTTAAACCACTAACAAATTCCTGACCCACAGAAACTGTGAGATAATAAATGATTATAGTTATTTCAAGTTGCTAAACTTTAGAATAATTTGTTCTACAGCAAAAGATAATAGAAATCATCACCCATATCAGCAGATAGAACCTTGTCAGCCCCCCAGAAGCCCTCCCTGTCCCCTACCCTATCACACCCCTTCCAGTCACTTCCTTTTCCTTATGGTTTCATCACCCACACATGCATCCTTAAACATTACAGCTTAGTTTTGCCTAATTTTCCTTTTATTATAATACAATAAGTTAAAAGTATGTAAGATTATATCCAGCATTTGTGGTAATTCACCCACTGTCTCTAAACCTCAGATTCTTCATTTGTAATAATAGTATTTTTATACATAATGATCTAGCACCTACCGAGTGTATCAAACATTTTTATCCCCTTTAATTACCATTAACAACTCTGTAAGGTACGGACAGTTAGTCCTGCTTTAATTAAGACTCAGTATGGCTAAATGACTTGCTCAACACCACAAAAAATCCAGGTCTCAGAGCTCTTTCTACTGCAAATAGGATTCGATTATTTTTAAGGGAACTACTTAGCTCTAAAGTGCTATGCAGAGGGGTTACAGGTTTTTTAAACCCCCTTTTTATGGGTACACTATACTTTAGCATCATCTGTTCCCATAACGATAAGGATAAACTTCACAAGGCGATAATCCTGGCAGAATGACGGTGGCTTGGATCACAGTGACAGCAGTGTAAGTGGTGAGAAATGATCGGATTCTGGGTATATTCTGAAGATAGAGGTAACGGGATTTGCTGCTGGATTGGCGGCGGTGTGGGAAAGATCGATGTCAAGGATTACTAAAAGGCTTTTGGTCTGAATACCTGGAAGAATGGAGTTACCAGTTTTTGAGAGCGGTTAGACTGTAGCATCAGGTTTTGTTTTTGTTTTGTTTTTTGGCAGATAGTGGACAGGGAGGTGGCAATAAGAGTGCTGCTTCACATGTACTGAGAGTCCCATTACACATCCAAGTGGAGAGATGGCCTAAGTAGTTGGATGTACAGTAGAAAGGTGACAAGAAGCGCGTCAGACCCAAACACTCCTCTCAGGGGCCGCTGATCCCTTCCCTGTCGCGCCCCTCCCAGGTGCAAGCGTGCCACAGACGCGACCACTCACGGGTGGGAATATTGGTGATGGTGTGATGGGTAGTCACAGCCAGTGCACAAATCACCGCCCTTCATCATTTCACCAGGCGCCCACAGCTCCTTACCTGGCAGCTGTACTCTCCCCAGGCCAGCTCGCGAAAGCTAGCGCTGCGCAGACGCTCACCAACCTGCGCGGGACCTCTGGGCCTTCGCTCCCACCTGAGCTTCCGCGGCCAGTGTCAATTGGAAACCGGAGGCAGGCGGGGCCAGGCGGACGTGGTTAAGTGCGCTTGCGCAGGATCAGCCTTCCGCGCACGCGCTCTCCTCGCGCTTCCGGCTGGCAGAAGTGTGGGAGGCGGGGCATCCAGGTCCCTTGGCGGCTTCTAGACACCGAGCTCAGCTCGTCTACCCTTGCTAGACTAGGAGGTAAGGCCGACCCGTCCGCCGCCGTAGCGTGCACATTGACACACACACGCACGCACACACACACACGCACACACACCAAGGCCCCCACTAGGTTGTCAGAGGTCTGGGGACGGAATTCGAGTTCGTAATGAACATTTGCCCTTTTCAGGCGCCGGACTTGGTTCCGAGTCGCCGCCTCCTGGGGTTGACAGACCGGGTGACCCGGCCGAGGCCTGAGACGGCCTCGGGCCCGGCGCTGCGCTGCCTTCCTCCAAATAGCCGGTTTACCCGGACCTGCAGTGCGCGCGGCCTCTGCCAGCTGCGTTCCTGGACCGCCCGGCGTTGTAGCTGAATCTTCGGCCGCGGGGACCTGGCCTCCCGCCGCCACTTCATCCCCGTAGGAAGACTCTTGGAGCCTTCCAGTGTGGGATCTGTCTGCTGGGACGTTTTGACCTCCTCCTGGGGCAGGTGCAGCAGGGGAAGCGGAAGGGTGCTGTGCACCGAGCAGTGGAAGAGGAAAAAGGAGGATGGGTTGTCAGGCCCGGCTGGTGTTTGATCTCGGTGCTTCAGTTTTCCCGTTTATGGAATGGGTTAATGACGTGTTTTGCTAGGCATTTTCCTTCTGGAATAATGCCTTATTTGCAATATTTATCTTAATTTTCCTTTGAACCCATTATTCATTCTTCCTCACCAAGCATGACTTCCCTTTGTTTTTGTTTGCACCCGTATCCTTTAAAATTAGGTTCTCAGGTTTTGCCTCAAGGAAGTTATGTAAGTTTCCTCCAAATGAAATGAGAAGTAAAGCCTTATTTTTCATTTCTTAGTGATTACATTTGTTAAGTTTGACTTTTAATATTAACAAGTTCTTACAAGTATTTTAAAATTGTTTATTTAAGGTGTGAAATTAAAACTTCAGTAATGGAGTTAGCCCACAGTTTATTGCTGAATGAAGATGCTTTGGCTCAAATCACTGAAGCGAAGAGACCAGTTTTTATCTTTGAATGGTTGCGATTTCTTGATAAAGTCTTGGTTGCTGCCAACAAGGTATGGTATTACTTTTTTTCTAGCTGGGTTAACATATATAAAGACTATTATGTGTACATGATTTGTAAGAAAACACATTATGTTTTGGAGGTTGTGGGTTATTTGTGGAACTTGAGAATATTACACTGTACTGTAGTAAGAATTTGTCTGTCCTTTTCTATTCTGTGGCAAAACCCAAACCTCGTTTAAATCCAGCTTATTGCCTGGATAGAGACTTCATGTTTCTACCTGGACATCTGAATGTGAGTGGAGAAAAACATGATTATATGACTGCTGTCACTTCTTTTTTTTAAATAAATTTATTTTTAATCTTTATTTTTGGTTGCGTTGGGTCTTGCACGGGCTTCTCATTGCAGTGGCTTCTCTTGTTGCAGAGCACGGGCTCTAGGTGCACGGGCTTCAGTAGTTGTGGCACTTGGGCTCAGTAGTTGTGGCTCGCGGGCTCTAGAGCACAGGCTCAGTAGTTGTGGCACACGGGCTTAGTTGCTCCGCGGCATGTGGGGTCTTCCCGGACCAGGGCTTGAACCCGTGTCCCCTGCATTGGTAGGCAGATTCTTAACCACTATGCCACCAGGGAAGCCCTGACTGCTGTCACTTTAAATTCATTATCTCCAACATCAAGTGGTCCCTCAGTGCTGTGTAGCAATTCCAATATTTTCACTTGTCTCTCTGAAGAGTTAATAATAGGCTTTTCTTTCTTTTTCCTTCTTCCTTCACAATCTTTTCACCCAAGTTACTTTTCGTTATTTGTGTGTTTATTTTCTGTCTTTAAAATTAGATGCTGTCTTTAAAATTAGATGCTTTCCTCAAACATCTGAGGAAAATTTGGCTGTCTGCTCAAATTTTAGAGTGAGTAGTAAAAGTTTTCTGGTCAGGGTGAAGTGTGCTTCACCATAGACTAGTCCAATTCTTTGAGGAACCCCTTTAGGTTTTTCTGAGCTAGTCATTCCCTATAAGAGACTTTTTTACTCTAGTGTCCTAGGGTACATGACTAGCTGGCTAGGTTCTAGGATTTGGGGGAGAAGGCTGGGGACTTCAACATTCAGTGTCTAAACTTTTACTTAATCCCCCTGTTTTCAGTGCAGTTTTCCCAGCCCACAGTTGTGCCCGAGCTCACTAAGTTCAGGATGGAGGAGAGAGATGTGGGAGTCTTACAGCTTCTTAAATAGACTCTCAACCATTCCTTCCATTTCTAGGCACAACTTTACTGTCTCTTCCATAAGCATTTGGGGCCTCAAAACAAGAGCAGCAACGAACAAACATGAGCTTTTCAGGGGTCCTCTGTTGGAAGTTGGGGCTCTTCTTAACTTTCCATATTGGGGATACCTGGCTTCTATATTTTGCATTGATTCTTTTTCTGTTTTCTTTGCCCTTTTATATTGGTGCTTTTTTTTTTTGGTTGCCCTTTAGTATACTTTTAGTTTCTGGAGAGACAGAGCTAATGCATGGATTCATTTACAGTCTTTAACTAGAAGTTTCTATTTTCTCTTAAACCCACTCCAGCTGGTTATTTGTTGCCTCCATTACTCTGAAACAGGTCTTGTATTGCCCAAACCAACAGTCAGTATTCTGTTTTAATGGAGCCGTCAGCAGCTTTTGACATAGCTGATCCTCTATCTTAAGGCACAAAATATCTTTTTTTGTTGTGAAATTGAAAAATACAAAAGAGTATGTAAAAAGTATATCCAAATTATGAAGCATAATAATATGAACATCTGTACACCCTTCACCCAAATTAAAAAATAAATTGTTATCATTACTGTTGATGCACAGTTGGTGTGAAGTTTCTCCTATTTGTGGTTCCCAAGACACTATTTGCTTTTAATTCTACTCCTGCTTCACTAGTTACTCTCATTCTCTTTTGCTGGCTCTTTCTCAGTCCTGGGCACTTTTTTTATTTTTATTTTTTAAAAAAACCCCATCTTAATCCTTCAGTGATATCATCTAATCTCATGATTTTTACTGCCATCTATGTAGTAATGATTCCCGGATATCCAACTAGCTACTCCACCTCTTTCTCTTGAATATCTAAACAGCATCTCAAAGTTAACATATTTAAAACTAAGTTCTTGATTTCACTGTCTCAAACCTATCCTTTCCCCAGTACTTTCTATCTCAGGAAATGACCGTATAATCCTTCTGGTTGCTCAGGTCATAAATCTTAGAGCCATTCTTCACTTCCTTCTTTTTCTCAAACTCCACATCATATTTATCAGCAAATCATATTGGTTCTCTCCCCTAAATATATCCAGAGTTCGGTTACTTCGCATTACTTCCATTGTTACCACCCTCATTTCTTGTCGGATTATTGCCACAACTTCTTAAGTGCTCACCGTGCTTCCAGCCATGTACCTTGTAGAGTATCCTGAGCTCAATAGTCAGAAAGACCCTGTTAAAGCATTTAATCGTGTCCCTCCTCTGCCTCAGACTCTCACTGAGAATAAAATACAAAGTTCTTACAATGGTGTGTGAGGCATTGCATGACCTGCTCCCTTCTATCATTCTGACTTCATCTCCTGCTACTTCCTCTGTCTTATTTTGCTCCAGCCACACTGGCTTCTTGCTGTCCTCAAGCATGCTGAGTATGCCCCCACCTCAAGGCCCTTGTACTTGTTCCCTGCCTGGAATGTTCTTCTCCCAGATATCTGCATAACTCACATCTTCACTGCTTTTCAGAGATGCCTTTTTCTTACTAATCTGTATAAAACAGGAAGAACTCACAGTATTCATTTGTTTATTTGGTAAACTCTGTTTCTCCCCATTAGAATGTAAACTTCATGAGGGCAGAGACTGTCTATTGTAATCACTCTTGCATTTGCACCCCAGTACCTAGAATAGTGCATGGCATATAAGTGTACAGTAAGTATTTCTTTAATGGATGGATGAATTCCCAGCATTGATTACGAGTAGATCTGAATATTTCTTCTGTTGCCTAGAGCTCTTCAGAGTTTCTTTTGGTTTCCTTTACTGACCTATAACTTTATGAACTACTGACTTTGCTTTTTACAGGGGACCCTAGCTGAGTTCTAAGATGTCAATTGTCCATACACCCAATATTTTACATCCTTTGACTGACTGTTGGTTTTAATTTTTAATAAGTCAGCATGGAAACTTTTTGGATATAGTCACTTTTATTGGCAGCTAACTTTGTGGAATTGGAGGAGAATGAGGAGAATATTTAATCTAGGAAAGAACGGTTCATTTTTTTACTGAACTCTTCCTTATCTTGAAAATTCTCATTTATGGTTTTATACCTAATGTAATATAGATTTTAATTATTAGAGTGCCTTAACTGTTAAGTATTTTTAAATTTTCACTAAAAGGTAACAAAATTATGTATAAGAAAAAAACTGATGATCTTTATTTTTTATAACAGACTGATGTAAAGGAAAAACAGAAAAAACTTGTTGAACAATTAACTGGATTAATAAGTAGTTCACCTGGACCACCTACGCGAAAATTGTTAGCTAAAAATCTTGCAGCCCTTTATAGCATTGGAGATACTTTCACTGTTTTTCAAACACTTGATAAATGTAATGACATTATCAGAAATAAAGATGACACTGCAGCCTACTTACCAACAAAACTGTAAGTACTTACTTTGAGATTGACCTTTGAAACTTGTTTTTTCAGAGTAATTTATCTTAATAAGGGCCTGCTGATCATAAAGACTCCTGTGTAGATGGAACCTGAGATATGCTGCTGACAATAAAAGCTCTAAGTAGGTCTGGGAAAGGGGTTCTATTTCAACATGTGCTCCATTGCCCCTGGGACTTTTAGCAAACTACAGAGAATTGGTATGATGTCAGCAATTTGCACAGGGGTTTTTGGTAATTTTGGGAGGAGATAATATTCTTGGCTGGGATGGAAAGAAAAGTAAAGATTTTCTAGGTGATGAGATTGAGGCAGGAATGGGCAAACTATAGCCCACAGGCCAAATCCAACTTGCCACCTATTTTGTAAATGAAGTTTATTAGAATACAGACATGCTCCTTCATTTAGGCGGTGGCTGCTTTCACGCTTAAATGGCAGAACTGAGTACCTGAGACAGAGACCATTTTGCCTGCAAGTTTGCTGACTCCTAAATTAAGAGCTTGACCCAATTTCAAGCCCATACCTGTGGCCTGGGTCAAGGGCAGACATTTTGAGAGCAAGTTTTGAGGATAATGGTGTAGGGACGCATACTGTGAAACAGTCAAATAAGAAAATCAGGAGTTATTATAGTAGTGAGGAGTGTTGTGGGCGGGAAAGTAACGCCTGAATAAACTTAGCTGTGGTGTGACGGGAGAGCAGTGTCAACAAAGCCTTCTCAAAGAAGCATCAGCCAAAGAAGATCAACCATCCAGGAAGGAAATTTGGAAATGAGCCAAGTAAGGGGTTAAGATGGGAAAAGGGGAAAATGGATGTGACAGGTCATGGACTGGCAAATTTTATGGAAAAGGCCAGATAGTAAATAGTTTTGGCTTTATGGGGTATCATCTCTGTTGCAACTACCCAACTCTGCCATAGCTGGTATGTAAATAAATGAGTACAGCTGCGTACCAATAAAACTATTTACAACAACAGGTGGCAGGCTGGATGATGGGCCAGATTTGGCCTGCAGGCTGTGGTTTGCTAACCTATTTTCTAGACAAAGGAAACTGATAATTGGAAACAAGTGGCTTATTTATACCTTATATACAGTGCTTACAGAAAGATACAAACTAGTGGGGGGAATAAGTTGAGGGGAAAATGATGAGTCCAATTCTGGGCATGCTGAATCTGGAGTCCAAGTGGGAATATCCAAGTGACAGTGTGTAGTAAGCAGTTGGAAATCCTGGTCTGGATTTCAGAGACCTGAGCTGAGAATGTCATTTTGGTGAGTAGAGAATGAAGATTTTAGAGTAGGCTGAACCCTTTAGTATGGATAAAGTTACCTAGGAAGAATATTATAATACTGTGTGAGAAGAGAAGATAGCAAGGATACAACTTTAGAACACCAACATTCAAGGATCCAGGGCCAGTATAATAGCTTAGAGGAAATGGAGAAGTTATTCTGAACCCAGACATTGATTTTTAGGTCTGTTTTCAACTTCATAGATATGTTGTGATTAAGTTTTGTGTTGTTTGGGATAGATGTAGCTCTCAAAAGTATTAGAAGAGATTAGAGTGTATTAGTGTTTTCCAGTTTATTTTGGAGTTTGAAGCTATGTTAATAGTTTTGTGATTTAGTTCTCTGCCACTTGGCAAATCCACACGTAATTTTATAGTTCTGGCTAAGTAGACTTTATTACATATTATTCATACGTATTTCCAGTGGTTTCATGGGTTCTATTTAGGAATTCACTAATATATTCTGGCATGTGACCTCAGTCATTTTTAGCTTTGTTATCAGCCTATAGGGTATTGAGAAAAGCATGGGATTTGGAGTCAAAGAAGTGAAGGTCGATTCTCTGATTCTACTGTTAATTGCTTGTACGATAGTAAACTATATTTAATCTCTCTCAGCCTCAGAGTAACTTGCTCAGGACACATAGCTATTGTGTGACAGGTTCTAGGATTTAGGTACAGATGTGCCAGACTCCAGAGGATACACCTTTATGCCCAGCTCCTGCTGCTAAGCTAAGCTCAGAGCTATTCACTTATTTACTGTTTACATGAGTGATGGTAGGGTGATTTCCCTACCATGGGAAGAGATGGGCTGCTGTTACATTTCTTCTTCTATGTTGTCAGGTGTTCTGTTAAACCCATTTAGATTAAATTTTACAAGTAATTGCTTATTATTATTTATATATTAAGAGGCAGACACTGTGAGCAATACAAAAATGTATAACCTTCTCTGTTTCTGGACTTTACATTTCCGTTGGCAGGGCAGGATAAGATATAGACATATAAAATGGTCAAGTTGCAACACAGGAAACGATATAATTTTGTCAGAATGAGTGGTTGACATTTTACGTATAATGAGAGAAGAGAGGGATCATTGTGGATGGACATAATTTAGAAAGTCCTCAAAAGGAAAGGTTGGGTTTCTTTCCAAAGGATGGGTATGAGTTGTTATGTAAATATATGTTTATTCTCTTATTTTCCTAACAAGAATACAATTTGATTTTCCATAGTATCTGTTACAATTATACAGAATAAACAAGGTATTCTTTTTTTAAAATTTTTTAAATTGAAATATAGTTGATTAATGATATTGTGTTAGTTTCAGGTATACAGCAAAGTGAGTCAGCTTTATATGTATATATAGTTTTCAGATTATCTTCCATTATAGGTTATTACAATATATTGAATATAGTTCCCTGTGCTGTACAGTAAATCCTTGTTGCTTATCTATTTTATGTATAGTAGTTTGTATCTGCTAATCCCATACTCCTAATTTATCCCCCTCCCCCCTTTTCTCCCTTTGGTAACCATAAGTTTGTTTTCTGTGTCTGTGAGTCTGTTTCTGTTTTGTCTATTGGGTTCATTTGTATTATTTTTTAGATTCCATATATAAGTAATATCATATAATATTTATCTTTGTCTGACTTACTTCACTTAGTATGATATTCTCTAGGTTCATCCATGTTATTGCAAATGGCAATATTGCATTCTTTTTTATAGATGAGTAGTATTCCATTGTATATTTACACCACATCTTCTTAAACCAGTCATCTGTTGATGGGCACTTAGGTTGTTTCCATGTCTTGGCCATTATAAATAGTGCTGCTACGAACATTGGGTGCCTCTGTCTTTTCGAGTTAGAGTTTTCATCTTTTCAGGATATATGCCCAGGAGTGGGATTGCTGGATCATATGGTAGCTATATTTTTAGTTTTTTAAGGAACCTCCATACTGTTTTCCATAGTGGCTGCACCAGTTTACATTCCCACCAACAGTGTAGGAAGGTTCCCTTTTCTCCACACCATCTCCAGCATTTATTATTTGTAGACTTTTTGATGATAGCCAAGAATCAACAAGGTGTTCTTGAAAATTAAGGATTTGTGGCCAAAAGTGTCCTGCACAAATACAAATTGATTTCTGAAAATAAGAAAAATATTATAAAATTATTAATCTGAACAGTGACTGGTGAAAATGTCACTTCTTACAGGGCTGCAGTGGCTTGTGTTGGAGCATTTTATGAAAAAATGGGGAGAATGTTAGGCAGTGCATTTCCAGAAACAGTAAATAATCTTTTGAAATCTCTGAAAAGTGCAGAGGTAAGTTTTACAACAAATATTATTTAAATGTTTTGCTTGTGGTGGGAGTTAGATGTTAGTTAAAAATATATGTTGCCTTTTTTCTGTCAGTGTAGTACTTATATTGCTTAGCAAGAGGGTAATTTAAAATTATTACTTGCAAAAAAATATTACTTGCCCCTTGTTTTAATGTACCTTACCTCATATTTCAGGGAGAAGGGAAAGAATGCTTTACCTTGACAAAGAATAGGTTTATGTGTTATTTTATTTAGCCCTAGGAATATTTTTGTACTGCCATATTATTTTTTGTGCCATAGCTAATGTATTAGTTTCCTATGGCTGCCATAATTACCACAGACTGGGTGGCTTAAAATAACAGAAATTTATTGTCTCACAATTCTGGAAGCTAGAAGTCTGAAATCAAGGTATCAGCAGGGATAGCTCTTGGGAATAGTCCTTCCAAGCCTTCTTAGCTTCTGGTTGTTGCTGACCGTCCTTGGCTTTGGTGGTATTCCTTGGTTTGCGGATGTATCTCTCCAATTTCTGTCTCCATTGTCATATGGTGTTCTCCTTATGCATCTGTGTTTTGTGTCCAAATTCTTCTATTATAAGGATACCGGTCTATTATAAGGATACCAAATTCTTCTATTATAAGGATTAGGGTCCACCCTAATATAGTATGACCTCATCTTTATTTGATTTCATCTGCAAAGACCTTATTTCCAAATAAAGTCATGTTCACAGGTAACAGGGCATAGGACTTGAACTCATCTTTTGGCGGGACAGTATTCAATCCACAGCAACTAATATGAAGTAAAAATAGTTCTGTTTTGTCATGTCAGTTTGGTATTACTTCTGAAAATTCCTTGTTCATTTGGGGTTAACTAAAAATAGACCAAGCACTGGTCTCATAGTCTAATTCTTTGTCTAGGAAAGCTAAAGATTTCTTGGACAACACCTCTTCTGGGAACTGTCTATTAATTTATTAAGCAAGAATTGAGGACATATTCTCAGGCATTAGGCATATAAAGATGAATAAGATCTACTCCCTGACCTCAAAGAGCTTACAGTCTAGTGAAAGAAATCTGTGTTTGAATAAGTATACTATCAGAAATATGAATCAAGCACACTAAGAGTATAAAAACAAGAGTTCAGAGTAGTCTCAAGAAATTGATAGTTTGGAGTATATCTGTGAGAAAGTTTTTAAAATGTGTTGGATGTTTTCTTCCTCTTTTAGATGGTTTGTATTCTTAAGTACTTTTTACTTAACTTTTCACATTCTGAAAGCTTGGATCCTTGAGGTATTATATTGAAGCTTTTGAATTTGTCATGTTGTCATTATTTGCACTTCAACAGATCATGGAAACATAAGAATATGTTTACTTATTGTAACCTAATTTCTCAAATAATTATTTTGTTGAAGTTAATAATTATTTTTACCTTTCAGGGACGTTCTAAAATACTTTTTTATTTTTCATTACTTAACTGTTTACCTTTAGAGGTAAGACCATTAGGCCCAGAGAACTTTGGTCTTTTGGTATGTTCTTATTTAAACATAGAATTTGCTTTATGTTCTTTTCTAGTCTCAAGGGCGAAGTGAAATCTTAATGAGTCTACAGAAAGTTCTAAATGGACTGGGTGGTGCAGCAGCTTCCTGTCATCGTGATATTTATAAGAATGCCAGGTCTCTCTTAACTGACAGGTCAATGGCTGTTCGATGTGCAGTTGCCAAGGTTAGTACTCGGCTGTTTATAATGTTGCTCCTTATCCTGCTTGCTCTGAAACAGTCAATGATTTTTTTTTTTTCTTTGAAAGTTTCAAAATAAGGTGGCATGATTTTGGTTCCCATGGATTAGTTTCATTTCATTTTCTAGAATTATATATAAAATGGAATCAGGTGGTATGTGCTTTTTTTTTTCTTTTTGCCTGGCTTCTTTTAAACAGCATAATTCTTTTGAGATTTCTCAGTGTTGTTACATGTATCAATAGTTCATTCCTTTTTATTGCTGAGTAGTATTTCATTGTATGGCTGTGCCACAATTGGTGGATTCCTTCGCCTGTTATGGACATTTGTGTTGCTTCCAGTTTTGGATATTACAAAAAAAGCTGCTGTGAACATCTGTGTACTAGTTTTTGTTATCAACACATGCTTTCCTTTCACTTGGGTAAATACCTAGGAGTGGAATGGCTGGATCATATTTTAGATTTACATTTAATTTTTGGAGAAATTGCCACTGTTTTCCAAAGTACTGTGAGATTTCCTCATTCTCCATGTCTCACCAACATTTGGTATTGCCAGCCTTTTCAATTTTAGCCATTCTTATAGATATGTACAGGTATCTCATTGTGGCTTTAATTCGCATTTCCAGACTAATGATGATCATATTTTTAGGTGCTTATTTACCATCCATATCTTCTTTGATGAAGAGTCTATTCAAAATTTTTGTGCATTGTTTTATTGAGTTATTTGTTCTCTTATTATAGAGTTTTTTTAACATCTTTATTAGAGTATAATTGCTTTACAATGGTGTGTTAGTTTCTGCTTTATAACAAAGTGAATCAGTTATACATATACATATGTCCGCATATCTCTTCCCTCTTGTGTCTCCCTCCCTCCCACCCTCCCTATCCCACCCCTCTAGGTGGTCACAAAGCACCGAGCAGATCTCCCTGTGCTATGTGGCTGCTTTCCACTAGGTATCTATTTTATGTTTGGTGGTGTATATATGTCCATGCCACTCTCTCACTTTGTCCCAGGTTACCCTTCCCCCTCCCCATATCCTCAAGTCCATTCTCTAGTAGGTCTGCGTCTTTATTCCCATCTTGCCCCTAGGTTCTTCATGACTTTTTTTTTTTTTTTTAGATTCCATGTATATGTGTTAGCATACGGTATTTGTTTTTCTCCTTCTGACTTACTTCACTCTGTATGATAGACTCTAGGTCCATCCACCTCACTACAAATAACTCAATTTCATTTCTTTTTATGGCTGAGTAATATTCCATTGTATATATGTGCCACAGTCAGAATGGCCATCATCAAAAAATCTACAAACAATAAATGCTGGAGAGGGTGTGGAGAAAAGGGAACCCTCTTGCACTGTTGGTGGGAATGTAAATTGATACAGCCACTATGGAGAACAGTATGGAGGTTCCTTAAAAAACTAAAAATAGAACTACCATATGACCCAGCAATCCCATTACTGGGCATATACCCTGAGAAAACCATAATTCAAAAAGAGTCATGTACCAAAATGTTCATTGCACCTCTATTTACAATAGCCAGGACATGGAAGCAACCTAAATGTCCATCAGCAGATGAATGGGGGCTTCCCTGGTGGTGCAGTGGTTAAGAATCCGCCTGCCAATGCGGGGGACATGGGTTCGAGCCCTGGTCCAGGAGGATCCCACGTGCCGCGGAGCAACTAAGCCCGTGCGCCACAACTCCTGAAGCCCGTGCGCCTAGAGCCAGTGCTCCACAACGAGAGAAACCACTGTAATGAGAAGCCCGCTCACGGCAACGAAGAGTGGCCCTGCTCGCCGAAGCTGGAGAGAGCCCACGCGCAGCAACGAAGACCCAACACAGCCAAAAATATATATATAAAAAATAAATTTAAAATTAAAAAACAAAAACAAAACCCAAAAAAACCCAGATGAATGGATAAAGAAGATGTGGCACACATATTATAGAGTTTTGAGTCTACTTTGTAGGTTCTTTATTTCTGTATCAGATATGTGATTTGCAAATATTTTCTCCCACTCTGTGGTCTGTCTTTTCATTCCCTAAATAGTGCCTTTCTAAGAAGAGAAGTTTTGAATTTTGTCAAAGTCCAATTTATCAGTTTTTCTTATATTAATTGTGCTTTTAGTATTGTATCTAAGAAAGCTTTTCCTAGCCCATACTTTCTCCTATGTTTCCTAGTTTTATAGTTTTACACTTGGATGTATGATCCATTTTGAGTTAATTTTTGTATATAGTGTGAGGTATGAATTGAAGATTTTTTGTTTTGGTTTGGTTTTTGCACATGGATATTCACTTGTTCTAGCACCATGTTGAAAAGACTCTTCACTAAATTGCCTTTGCACCTTTGTTGAAAATCAGTTGTCCGTATAAATGTGGATCTAGTTTTGGAATCTCTATTCTGTTTCATTGATCTGTTTGTCTATCTTGATGTCAATAACACTTTCTTGATTACTGTACCTTTATAATGTCTTAAAATCAGGTAGTGTTAGCCCTCCAACTTTTTCTTTTTCAAAATAGTTTTGGCTATTCTAGGTCCTTGGCATTTCCATATAAATTTTAACTTGTCCATTTCTACAAAAATAACATGCTGAGATTTTTATTCAGGTTGCATTGAATCTATAGATCAATTTGGGGATAGTTGACAGCTTAACAGTATTAAGTCCAACTCATGAATGCAATATCTCTATCTCTCATTCATTTAGGTCTTCTTTGATTACTCTTAGCAACATTTTGTGGTTTTCAAATGCACAGATCTTGCACCTCTTTTGTCAGATTTATCCATAACTATTTCATTTTCTATGCCATTTTAAATAGTATTGATTAAAAGCTTTTTTTTCAATTTCTAATTGTTCATTACTAACATACAGAAATACAACTGAGTTTTGTACATTGGTCTTGTATCCACCAACCTTCTTAAACTGCCTTACTAGTTCTATCAGCTTTTTTTTTTTTTTTTTTTTTTGGTGGTACATGGGCCTCTCACTGTTGTGGCCTCTCCCGTTGCAGAGCACAGGCTCCGGAGGCGCAGGCTCAGTGGCCATGGCTCACGGGCCCAGCCGCTCCGTGGCATGTGGGATCTTCCCGGACCGGGGCACGAACCCGTGTCCCCTGCATCGGCAGGCGGACTCTCAACCACTGCACCACCAGGGAAGCCCTTGCTTTTTTAATAGATCCTATCAGGTATTCTGTGCAGACAATCATGTTGTCTATGAATAAAGACAGTTTTACTTCTTTTCCAATCTGGATGCTTTTTATTTATTTTTCTTTCTTACTGCACTGGCTGGTTAGATCCTTCAGTGCAATGTTGAATAGAAAACATGAGAGGTGACATCCTTGTCTTGTTCCTGATCCTTAAGGGGAAAACATCCAGTCCTTCACCATTAAGTATGATGTTAACTGTCAGTTTTCCTTGATGATCTTTATCAAGTTGAGGAAGTGCCCTTATATTTCTAGCCTTCCAAGAAGTTTTTATCAAGAATGGATTTTGTCAAATTTGATTTCTTGTGTCGTTTCTGTTGTTGCTATTTTCTAATTAAGTGGGTTTTTTTTTTTTTTGGCTGCTTTCTGAGGTTTGTGGGATCTTAGTTCCCCAACCAGGGATTGTATTGGTAGTCTCAAAGAAGCAGCTTTTGGTTTCATTTCTGTTTTTCAGTTTGCTGGTTCACTGATTTCCTCTCTTATCTATATTACTCCCTTTTTTTCCTGCTTACTTTGTGTTGAATTTGCTCTATGTCATCTAGTTTCTTAAGGTAGAAGCAGAGGTTGTTGATTTGAGACATTTCTTGTTCTTTTTTTTTTTCGGCCACGCCATGCGGTTTGCGAGATCTCAGTTCCCCTGACCAGGGATTGAACCCAGGCCACGGCAGTGAATGCCCAGAATCCTAACCACTAGGCCACCAGGGAATTCCCCAGAGACCTTTCTTCTTTCTAATACAGGAGTTTAGGGTTATAGTTTCCTCCTAACTTCTGGAAACTCTCTCAAGGCAGTAGGCTGGAACAAATGTAGGGTTCAACTTGCATTTTCCATCTCTTAAGGATTAGCATCCTTCATTGCCTGATGTCCAGTGTCTTTGAAACTTGTTTCATATATTTTGTCCAATTTTTTAGTTATTTCAGGAGAGAGAGTAAATCTGGTTCTTGTTTATCCATCTCTGGAAGTGGAAGTTCTAATTTACTTTTTTTTTTTTTTTTTTAAATTCTAGTGTCTCCTAGAACTACAGAATGAAGCTGTGTTCATGTGGACTGCTGAACTGGAAAATATAGCCACTCTCTGCTTTAAGGCTTTGGAAAACTCAAACTATGGGGTACGGGTGGCAGTGTCTAAACTCTTAGGAACAGTCATGGCTACAGCATTGATGCCAAAACAAGCAACAGGTATCGTTGTTTGCCAGCCCCCGATCTAGACTGTAACAGGTATTTGAAGGTATATGGAATGCTTTCTTCTAAATGACTTATTACTTCTAGGCAAGTCACTGTAAAGGCTTTAAATTAGTATCTTTGTCTACCTTTTCATAAAATAGAAGTACCCAAATGGCATTTTCCTTGATATAGTCAGGACTTTTTTTTTTTTTTTTTTTTTTTGGCCACACCGTGGGGCATGCAGAACTTCCCCAACCAGGGATCGGACCCAGGCCCCCTGCAGTGGAAGCACAGAATCTTAACCACTGGACCACCAGGAAAGTCCCAGTCAAGACATTTTTTATGATGATACTGTGCAACATTGCATGCATCAAGTATGTTGGACATATAAGCAAATAAGATTTATGAAATGGTTTTGTATCATGTTCAAGGGACTGGAATCTGGCACTTTACATGCCTTCTTACTTTCAATCCCTGGTGAGTAGATCCCCATTCATAGCATAGTATATTTTTCTTGACCATTATTATAAGCAGAATCAGAGACAGCATTGATTTTCCCAGTGACTTCTGCTGTGCCTCACAGTTCCATAGAGATGCTTCAGGGACAGTTCTGAGTAGATGCTGAGTGAATCCAGCTCTGCTGTTGTCCCTACCCCTATCCCATCTCTGTATTGTAGAAAGAGAATCAGATCTTACAGATTCATGTCCTAGCTCTTAAGTTTTTTTTGTTTTTTTTTTGTTTTTTTTAACATCTTTATTGGGGTATAATTGCTTTACAATGATGTGTTAGTTTCTGCTTTATAACAAAGTGAATCAGTTATACATATACATATGTTCCCATATCTCTTCCCTCTTGCGTCTCTCTCCCTCCCCCCCTCCCTATCCCACCGCTCCAGGCGGTCACAAAGCACCGAGCTGAGCTGCCTGTCTAGCTCTTATGTTTATTTGCTGTGAAACCCTTTGAGCTTTGGTCTCTTCATCTTTAATCATGATTACTTCAGTGTTTGAATTAGATAACAGTGATGATGATGATAGGTAACAATTTATTAAGTGCTAACTATGTATAAGGCACTGAATTAAGCATATAACAGAGTTGTTTTATTTAATCCTCTCAAAAGCCCTAGGAATCCTAAGTACTGTTGTTATTCTCATTTTATAAACAAGGAAATTTAGGCTTAGAGAGATTGTGTCGTTTGTGGTGTAATAAGTGTTCCATTAAGTGAAATTAAAACCCAGGCATTCAAATTCCAAAGCCTGCATAGTTAATCATGAGCTTTATGCCTCTCCTACAGAATTTTTGTGAGGATTATGTTTGCTACTGTGTATGAAAGGACTTTATAAAATAGGAAGCTCTTTACCAGGGATGGCAAGTCAGTTGCAGTCCAGTGACGTTTCAATCCATTGGTAATTGTTGTATAGAAAGCATGGTCTTGGGAATTCCCTGGCGGTCCAGTGGTTAGGACTTGGCGCTTTCACCGCCGTGGAACTAAGATCCCACAAGCCATGTGCTGTGGCCAAAAAAAAAAAAAAGAAGTATTGTGTCCATCTCAACTGGGAGTGAGGGCTGCAGTCAGTTAGCAGTATCTGCTGTGAATGTGCGTTGTCTTTGTTGTGTTACACATATCAAGGCTAACATAATTGTTAGACTATTTTGGCATAGATATATTGAATTGTTTTAATTTCTAGCTCCTTTTTTTTAACTTTTTTTGCTTCAAAATTGAATTTAATTTTACAAATATATTGTAAATTTTAAGATCATAAGAAAATAAATGACCCTATCTCCTTTGTAATAGTTTAAGTATCCTTAAAAACAATTACTTGAATTTTAAAGCTAGATTATTAGAAAATATTATTTAATAGCAAAATATATTTGCTTATAAATATATTTTTCTTCCTGAAAGTAATGCGCCAGAATGTGAAGCGAGCAACATTTGATGAAGTCTTAGAACTCATGGCCACAGGATTTCTGCGTGGAGGGTCAGGTTTCTTAAAGAGTGGTGGAGAAATGTTAAAAGTTGGAGGGTCTGTTAATCGTGAAGTGAGAGTTGGAGTTACACAGGTTTGTAATATATATGTATAAAAGAATTCTCTTGGTATCACATGTGAAATTTCATGGAAGACTCTTACTAAGTAACAGCACGTACAGAGATTTTTAATACTGTCTAAAATTAAATAATTTTTAAAATGTCTTTCAAAACATTTCTTTTACTAAACGAATGAATTACATTCAAATCTAAATTGCATCTTATATGGAAAGGTAGGTATTTGATGTGTAAAGAAGCCTATGTCTGCTATATCTATCTGTCTGTCTTTAAAAAAATTTTTCCAAATTTTACTTCGCAGAAAATCAGAAGTAAAGTAATTGAGTTTTAATTGAAATTGTATTCAAGTAGCTTGAGGCATTTAGATTTTAATGTTTTCCAACAACTCTTGTAGCTAAAAATATTGGTTAGTACTTTGGATTTATCATCATTGATTATCACCAGTGCAATTATGCAGTTAAACCTGACTTGAAATTATAGTTTCAAAATAATAATACCAAATAAGATGTTATGGTTAATGACCTAATAATAATTAACACCTAATAGGATGAAATGGTTTTTTGTGATCTTAGCCAGAATCATCCAATTATACCTTACTCCGGAAACAAGCATAAAATGGAAGTAAACCATTTGTATCTTACAGTCATAAGCAAATGTTTTGTAGCTCTAGGTCAGCGTTTATTTAGCGTGTTAGGGTTTTATTACTATAACTTATCACCTTCATCACCAGGGTGAATTCACCTTTCCTTCCCTTCCACACCATTCTCTCTCTGTGTTCTTCTTGTAGTTATTATCCTGAGAGTTGTTTTTAGTCAAAGATACTTCAACCAGTAATTCCCATGCTAGAAGCACTAAAAAGGTCTCAAGTTTTAAATTTTCTCAGTTTTAATCTCAAAGATAATTTATTTTTCATGCTGTCATCAGTTATTTACGTAGTTGCTTTATCTGTAATTTCATTTCATTTATATAAATTTATCTAAAGCATCTTAATCTATTTACAGGCATATGTTGTTTTTGTAACAACATTGGGTGGTCAGTGGTTAGAGCGTAGCTTTGCCACATTCTTGTCCCATGTACTTGATCTGGTTTCCCATCCTCGGGCAACGCAAACACATGTAGAGGCTGTGTACTCCAGACGGTGTGTCTCCTTTATCCTAAGAGCTACTGTGGGCAGTTTGCTAGGTGAAAAAGCCCAGATTGCAGCTGCCAAAGAAATATGCCAAGCGATTGGAAAGCAAATGAAAGCAGTAGGTAAGAATTTTTTTTAAAAAGAAATTTATTTATTTATTTACTTTTGGCTGTGTTGGGTCTTCATTGCTGTGTGCAGGCTTTTCTCTAGTTGCGGCGAGCAGGGGCTACTCTTTGTTGCAGTGTGCAGGCTTCTCATTGTGGTGGCTTCTCTTGTTGCGGAGCATGGGCTCTAGGTGTGCGGGCTTCAGTAGTTGTGGCACACGGACTCAGTAGTTGTGGCATGCAGGCTCAGTAGTTGTGGCTCGCAGGCTGTAGAGAGCAGGCTCAGTAGTTGTGGCACATGGGCTTAGTTGCTCCACAGCATGTGGGATCTTCCCAGACCAGGGCTAGAACCCGTGTCCTCTGCATTGGCAGGCGGATTCTTAACCACTGCACCACCAGGGAAGTCCCAGTAGGTAAGAATTAATGTCATGATCTGTATTGTTGATTACTTTAGTCATTTAGTTCTTTACTGTTATTCTTAATAAATACTAATAGATCTGATTAGTTCATATATCTTTCTGGACTGTGTTTTAATAGTCATTTTTATTGTGTACTCTTATTTGATATTCAAACAACATATAATTACAGTGAAGTGGAGTTTTTCAGTATTTGGATAGTGTGTTTGTAAGGTTAGGCTTTCTGTTTTATATCTAGTATCTACCGATTTTATAGCTCTCCTGGTATGCCGCAGCACATTGAGGAATCTTTGAGGAATAATCTATTGTGGTTTTTCTTCTTGGAACCTATTGTTTTATAAATACATGTTGTTTTCCCCTCCGTTAATAGGCTTAATGTGAAAATTTAGAGAGAAACAGTTACAGGTGGTTTTTCGCCCACTATAGGATATACTGTGAAACCTCAGTAATTCATAATTAAAAGAAATCCTTTTCTAGGAAGTGTCAATTTTATAAACTTTTCTGTTTAGCAAGTAGTTATTGAGTATTTGAGATTGCAAAGCAGTAATTCAGGTTTTGAACAGTGAGTAAGATAAAGTTCCTGCCTTCCTGGAGCTTATAATAATACAATTAAGGAACTAACGCAAAGTAAAATATAAATTCTATAAGATAATTTACTTTTATCACTCTTGGGAATATACATTAACTTTAATCAAGAAAATTATATTGGGCTTCCCTGGTGGCGCAGTGGTTGAGAGTCCGCCTGCTGATGCAGGGGACATGGGTTCGCGCCCCGGTCCGGGAGGATCCCACATGCCGCGGAGCGGCTGGGCCCGTGAGCCATGGCCGCTGAGCCTGCGCGTCCGGAGCCTGTGCTCCGCAACGGGAGAGACCACAACAGTGAGAGGCCCGCGTACTGCAAAAAAAACAAAAACAAACAATAAAAGAAAATTATATTGCTTAACAGGGGTCTTTAGAAATAAGAATTTAATGAATAGAAAATATCCAGCACTTTATATTTAGAGAATATATATTGAACATCTTATAAAATTAATAAAAGTAAATCCACAAATAGTTTATAGTTTTTGTTGTTTATAATAGCTTACTAGGCAAACCATATTTTAAATGCATGGGACTAACTGAAAGTTAGGAATTGTGAATTAAAGGGTGTTTAAATTAATGAGGTATCATTCTTTAGGTATGTTAAAATATAATCTGTCCTAGGTTCACAGCTTTATAAATATTTGTATATTTATTCCTTGAAGAAATGTTTGAGTGTCAAAGACACTGCGCCAAACAGTGGGAGTGAAATAGCGAGCCACATGTAGATAGCACCTGTTCAGGGAGCTTAGAGCTTAGTACCTAAAAGAGAGAGTTCGTACATTTCCAAGTCCAGAAATGTCTAAGAAGAAAAGAGGCATTTAATTTTAATCCATAGTATATTAATCTATTATATCCTATTATTCTACATTTTATAGCCTGGTAATTCATAATGAATGTAAATAAGAAAGTTTTACTGTCATTTAAGGGTTATTAATCTTAAGGTCACAGATTTTTAAGCCATTAAGCCATTCGATTTTTAAAATGGTAAAAGCAGAATTAAACATAGTGCTATGTACCTGGAATTTATGGAGCAGAATATATTCTCAATTAGTAATTTGACAAGGAATTTTTTTTTTTTTTTGACAAGGAATTTTTATTTGTTTCATGATTAAATATGTTTCAATTCTATTGGAAGCTAAAAGGTGGGGCCAGGGACCAGCAAGTTAATGGAAACTTTGAGGACCATCCCAGTAAGAAATTCTAAAGTCACTTTCCTTATAGATCTTCTTTCTGGTCAGTAATTTGACAGTGATGCTACCAGCACACTACAGCTCTTAAAATAGCAGTGATAATAATAAAGTAACAATAATAGCTGCTAATGTTTACTGAATGTATATTGGGGGTAGCATTGTGCTAAATTCTTTATATTGGCTTTTTATCATTGTGGTTTTGATTTGTATTTCCCTAATTGTTAGTGATGTTCAGCATACAAACAGAGTTCTTAACAGTCAGGTATCAGCTGGTATAATTTAAAAACATAAATTGTGTAGATCAAAAAATTATATCACAATTTAATTCACCCACATTCGTACATGATTTTGTTTCCAGAAGCGGTAGTGAATGACACTAGTGGTGAAAACAAATCTGGAGCAGCAGACATTGCAGCAAGCCAGCATGTGATGGTTTGCGCCCTGCAGGAGCTTGGGAGTCTGGTGCAGAGCCTAAATGCCACCGCATCCCCTCTTATTCAGGAAGCATCTATAGGTATGATATTCACTTATATGCTAGAATATGTTTTTCAATATTTTTAGAAGTCATAGGTGTGACTGATATTTAACTCCTGATTGGTTGCTTATCATGGTAATTAGCAGTTTAGATCATTTGTTAAAAGTTGGGTTTTATTTAGGATTCACTGTGATAGTGAATCTTGTAAAGTTTTGGGAGACAAATCAAAAACAGTCATGGTAGTTTTGTTTCTAAACTTTATTGAGTACTTTATGCCAACATTTATATTTTATTGGATGTACTATGTTCTTTGTAGAAAATGTTCCTTAAAGTACTTTCCTGTTTATGAGTTGATATATGTGTTTTTTGGCACAGTTCTAAATGTATCTGTATAAAACCATAACAATTATGATTTTAATTATTGTGTTACACATAATTCTTTTTTTTTTTTGTGGTACACGAGCCTCTCACTGCTGTGGCCTCTCCCGTTGTGGAGCACAGGCTCCAGACGCGCAGGCTCAGCGGCCATGGCTCACGGGCCCAGCTGCTCCGCGGCATGTGGGATCTTTCTGGACTGGGGCACGAACCCGCATCCCCTGCATTGGCAGGCGGACTCTCAACCACTGCGCCACCAGGGAAGCCCTACACATAGTTCTTTTAACTCATGAAATTGTGTGACTTCATTAAGAGTAATTTTTTGAGTATTTTTTAGGCCTTTTGGAGACAGTGACTTCAGTGCTTCTTCACCCAAGCATGGCAGCTCGACTTGCTGCTGCGTGGTGTCTGCGCTGTGTGGCTGTAGCACTGCCTTTCCAGCTGGCACCATTTCTAGACAGGTGTGCAGAACGACTCAACAACCTGAAAACTTCACCAGAAGCTGTTAGTGGATACAGTTTTGCAATGGCTGCTTTGTTAGGTGGAGTTCATCAGTGTCCTTTGGGCATTCCTCATGCCAAGGGAAAGGTATGACAAAGATCCTAAGATTGTAAGTGCTGTCACATGGACTTTAGTGTTTATGGGAACACCTTCTGTGATTGATGTTGAACTGTGTGATCAAACAAAAACAGTTTTACTGTGATAATAAATGATACAGTATTCTGCTAATATGGAGTCGACAGACCCTAATTAAAAAAAAATTTTTTTTTTATGGTGGTATGCGGGCCTCTCACTGTTGTGGCCTCTCCCGCTGCGGAGCACAGGCTCCGGACGCGCAGGCTCAGCAGCCATGACTCACGGGCCTAGCCGCTCTGCGGCATGTGGGATCTTCCTGGACCGGGGCACGAACCCGTGTCCCCTGCATCGGCAGGCGGACTCTCAACCACTGCGCCACCAGGGAAGCCCCCTAATTAAAATTTGATATTTAATCCTGATACAGGAATAATAGTTTTCTCTGGGTATAGTATCATTTTATAATTTATTTTAGAGAGAGGAAAAAAAAAAGCCCTTATAGTAATGCTTTAGAAATCAGAGCTTTTCTTTGCGGTTTTAGAAGTAAAAATTCACATTGCTATATTCAAAATGTCAAGAGAATGTGCTATTGCTATAGTTAGCATTTTGGTAATACTTAATAAAAGTTGAATGGTTTTCATGAATCAATTACTTTTTTTTCCCTTTCTCCTATACCTTATACTACTATCAAGATTTTCTTCTTAGGAATATTAAGTGTTTATATAAATATTATTTGCAACTTTATATTGGGGCTAGATCTTTTGGGGTTTTTTTTTCTGTTTTTTTTTTTTTTTTTTTCCTGGGTTACCAGGTCCATGTCCATTCATTTCTGTGAGTTCCATAGCTGCTACTCAAATCTGGGCTTCCATCTCCCTTTGTCATATGCTTGCCTCCTCACTGATTATCCTTCTTGGAATCTTTTTCTCCCATCTCTTCCACCCCACTTTCGTATTTTATGTTTGCTCAGAGACCCTTAAGAACTACTCAGGGATCAGAGAATAAAATATAATCACCTTTGTCTGCTAAGCTGGTACCTTCATAATTTGCCTTTATTCTGGCCTTTCATTCTAGTTTCTCACTGCTCTAGTCAGACTAGTCATCTTGCTTTCCTTCCGTGCTTTCTTCAGCCTCCATGTCTTTGCTCTTGCTAATCTCTTACATTAGAATTTCATCCCTCTTCTTGTTCACCTGCACCAAACTTAGCTGCTTTAGGTCTCTTTGCTGACCACTACATCTGTACTATTATCATTTGATTATGTGCTGCTTGTTACTTCCCATTTTTCCTATGTCTTCTGTTTCTAAGACTATAAGCACCGTAAGATTAGCTTAATGGCAGATGTATAATAAGAGTTCAACAAATCTTTAAACGTAGGATAACAGTACTACTAATAATAGCATTTATTGAGTGATTACATGGACCAGCGCTGTTCTGAGTACTTTGCTGTATTAATTTATTAATCCTCATAAGAGTGAGGTTGGCACTCCTGTTATTCCTATTTTAGCAGTGAGGGAACTGAGGCAGAGAGATTGAGTTATCCTAAGTCAGAAAGCTAGGAGATGACAAAGCTGGGATATGAACTCTGGCATTCTGGCTCTAGAGCTCACTCTTAACCACTGTGTTGTAATGGGTCTTCTCAAAGTCAGCAGAGCAATCAGGATTGATTAGGTATTGATGTTGCCTCTTTAAAAATCTGTTAACAGCAACAACAAAAAAGGATAACTTCTTTTTTAATGAAGTATACTAGCTGTGTATTTTCTTACTTGATTTTGTTAAAATCCAATTCTAAACTTCTCTTGCAGATGGTAGTTAGTATTGCTGAAGATCTCTTACGAACTGCTGCCCAAAATAGCAGGCTATCTTTACAGCGCACCCAAGCTGGATGGCTCTTACTTGGAGCACTTATGACTTTAGGTACAATTATATTTGAGTAGGATTTTGTCTTATTCTATAACTGTCAGTAGACTGTAAAGAAATTTTAATTTAGAAGTATTCAACTTCACATTCTAGACTTTGAATGAAGTTAAAAAATGGTAGTGATGTTTTTCTCATCATTTGGTATTAGATTTCTCTTTTTGGTAATTTCTGTTTATGTACATTTAGTGAGAAAGGTGTTAGCAAAGTTTCCCCTTTGCCATCAGAATAGCCATGGTCTAAATGATTAGCCTAGTATTAATGAAAAGAGATGAGAGTATGGGGCATATTCCATGCCCAAAGTAAAGACCAGTGACATGATTTTAGTAGCGTGATAAAGTCACACTTAAACAGCATCTCCCATTGGTGTTGCTTTCTTGGGGTTATCTTTATGCACTTCACTTTCCTAAGTGCTATGACAAATCTGAGATGCAGGCAAAGTTTAGCACTGTACATAGAACAGAAATATGTTTTATCATTGTGATAAGGTGTGTCCACTTTTTACTTCACGTGTTTGGCTCCTACTATAAAAAGTATGCGTGTGTGTGCTCCAAAGTTACTCACTGCTTGTTGCATCTACCTTTTGGAAATTAAACCTTGACCTCATTTTCTAAAGAAAATAAAAAGTGGTAACTTTTTTTTCTAGAAATTTATGTTGTGTGGTATGTTAAATGAGTTCCTTAGCAATGGAAATATAGGTTCCTAGTTCTAAATATACTACTCCATAGAACTAAATTAACCATATAAATTGCTCTTAAAATGGAGTAGTAAATATATGTATGTGTTTGGGAGTGGGTGTACATGTTTATATACATATATAATATTTATAGAAAAGCCATCATAAAATATGTCCCAGATATATTTTATCATTGATAGAATGTAATCCATTATTCTGAATATATTTGGGTAATTTCTTTTAGATGACTTTTTGTGGATTTGTTTTATGTTGGATGCTAAAAATATTGATAGTTTTTAGGTGAATTTTATTATGCTTTAATATATATTTTACTTACTGAATAAGAAACATTTTAAAAATGTTAATATTAGAGACAAAGATACAGTGAAATGATAGATATTGTTAAAGCTTGTTTGGGGCTCTTTTCTTTGACTTTTGTTTGTAATGCTATATATATGTATGGTTTGGTGTTCTCATTTTCTCTGTCAGGACCATCTGTTGTTCGTTACCATCTGCCCAAGATGTTGTTATTGTGGCGAAATGTTTTCCCTCGTTCATTGAAGGAATTGGAGGCTGAGAAGGCCCGAGGCGATTCTTTTACCTGGCAGGTGACATTGGAAGGTCGTGCTGGAGCTTTATGTGGTAAGAACTGAAAGGACTGCACTTTCAGAATATTATTTTCTTACTAAAATATTTGTGAAGTGAAGGAAAATCTTTACTTCAATTTTTTATTTTAATATATAATGATGAATCTGTACACTTTTGGATTTAGAAAGAAACTTTGTAAGTAATCTATACCAGTTTACTAATTTTGTAATAAAAATGAAGCTGAGACTCTGAAAAGGAGGTTAGAGTTCATGATCAATTAGGAGCTGGAACAACCCAGGCGTCTTAATTCCCAGTTATTTCATTCTTCCACCTGAAGAAACACTGGATCACCAAGTAAAAAAGCCCAGTGCCTATTTAAAGGAAAAAGAAACAGGATTACCAAGGTTACTGAGTTTACAGTTAGTCTTTTCTTAATGGACAGATAGCTGTTTTCTCCCATCAAATCTGCAAAAGTTGATACGTCTTTTAGATACCAGCATTTTAAAAAGTATGAAAGTTGTTTCTGTTTGGGAGTCAGCAACTTACAGGAAAGGCTCAAGTTTTGTTTTATTTGAAAACTAGAATTACACAGAGTGACCCTGTCCTTTTTTGCTTTATCTGAGGGTGAAAAGTGCTTCTTTTTTCAAACTGTGGGAGACAGATGTACACTTAACCATAAGCGCCACAGGGCAAGGTGTTAGTTTTGTTCCCACACATCTAAGAGCTGTTTTAGTCTTACCTCTACTGCTAAAGAGCCAATAAAGCTATGTCCTCTCACTGGGCCATTATGTCCACTGTTGGTTCTGTTCTGAAACAGCTTTTTTTGTAGTTATGTGAATTCATGTGGGGTCATAGACTTCTGAATTCTCCTTCACAGAAATCTTGCTAACAGACATCTTCCCTTGCTTCATTTTTGCTGTCCACTCTTCTTCTAGTCTTTTCTAATGAGTTTTCTCTAAAGTTGCAATTGGTTCTTCTTTTGGTTTGACCTTGTTTTAGAACTTTATATTTTGTAATAATTAAAAATGTTAGGTACCTTTATATAATTTTATAAATTTGTTTATCCTCACAAAAGCTGTTTCAAATATGTCTTTTTAAAATTTTTATCTAGCAATGAGGAGTTTTGTTGCACATTGTCCTGAACTCCTAACTGAAGATGTGATTAGAAAATTGATGACCCCTATTGAATGTGCCATGACTATGATGTCACAGTAAGTAGGCAATAAGGACACATTAACATCCAATTTTATATATTTATAAATAGCCATGTTTTGTAATTCCCTATAGTATCATATAGGAAGTGTACTAAATTTTATTTGTGTGAAGTGACTTTAAAAATTTCAGTAGCAGTGTGGATTGAAATAAAATTGTATTTTATTTATTTATTTTAATTATTATTTATTTATTTATTTTGGCTGCACTGGGTCTTAGTTAAGGCATGTGGGCTTCTTAATTGCAGCATGCAAGCTCTTAGATGCAGCATGCATGCGGGATCTAGTTCTCTGACCAGGGATCGAACCCGGGCCCCCTGCATTGTGAGTGTGGAGCCTTACCCACTGGACCACCAGGGAAGTCCCTAAAATTGTATTTTATAGTGTTTCTGTTACTAACAGTAAAAGTCACAAAATAAACTAAAAGAAAAATGTAATACTTACCAATGTACTTTGATGGTACATTGATACATGACTGGAAAAAAATGTAAGTAATGCTTATTCTAATAAGTTAATACTAATTATACTTTTGATATTTTAGCATTCCATCTGTAATTAAAGCCCACGGAGCTCATCTGAAAGCTAGTGCTGCAATGGTCCGTTTAAGACTTTATGATATCTTGGCGTTGTTACCTCCAAAAACTTATGAAGGTAAATAAAATTTGTGGATGTCTAATAAAAATTCTTCAGCATACCTTTGCAGTTCTTCACAATATCGTAGAGTTCTGACCATGTAAAGGAAGGCAACCATTTTCCTTTTCTTCATACATAGTAGCTAACACTTGTTGAGCACTACTGTGTTCCGGGTCTCATTCTAAGTCCTTAACAGGTATTAGCATCTTTGACTCTAACCACAACCTTATGAGGCTAAAATATAGCTTTCTTTAAAGATAAAGAATCTCAGGTACTTAGAGGTTGTGTAACTTGCACAAGTCTGGGAGGTAGTTAAGTGGCAGAGCTTGGATTCAAACCCAGTTGGTTCATCTTCAGAGTCTATGCTTTTAATGACTATCCCAGCTGTTATAATACAGCCAAAATTTAGGAATCTGGAGGGAGAATAGTAACGTACTTTTGCAGAAGTTAAATGTCATATAAAATGTTAATATTCCAGTGCAGCCATGCCCAAGAATTTTGATATGCTCTGGTTCAGTGTTTGCACATCGTTAAGTAATTAATAGTAAATAATAATCATCATATTTAATATATTTAAAATAAAAATATCTTTTCTCTGTTTGAGTTTTTGATTACTTTAAATAATTTGGGCTAAAAGGCATAATACAATAACAAAAAAGGAAGTGCCATTATTGTTTATTAAAACCAGTGTTAAAATACTTAATACTGGTTTTTCTTAAAAGGGCATGGGGACTTAATTATTTTACTCCTGTTGAACATATTGCTGCTCTTGGTGGGCAGTGATTGTCATTTTCTTAAAAAGTATTCTCTTTAATCTGACCTGAAGTTCTGTTTTTTAGGCTCTTTCAATGCACTTCTTAGAGAACTGGTAGCAGAATTCACTTTGACTGACAACTCAGCCAACACAACTACTTCCCTCCTCAGATCCCTCTGCCACTACGATGATAGTGTTCTTCTTGGTTCCTGGCTTCAAGAAACTGATCATAAATCAATTGAAGACCAGGTAGTAAGCTATAAAGTGAAATGAAATACTAGCTTGATTGAAAAACAATGGTACTATTACACATTGTCATTTAAAAAGAAAATATTGTAGACTAAGGTTTAATTTTCATTTAGCTTTCTTAGACATTTAAAGATACCTTCCTAGGGGTGGATAAATAGTGAAAAAAGGTAAGCAGCAACAGTTAGAATTTGGCAAACTGTCTTTATTCAATATTCTGTGTATTTAGGTACCCTGTGGTTTCATTGGCAAAGATCAGTTTTGACTAGCTTTTTGGTTGTTGGTGTTTGTTTTGGTTTAGTTTATTTTGTGACAGGTTAGAGAGAAATAGGATTTAGTAGGTTGAAGATTTAGAACCTTTTTTGCCTACTGAATACATTATTTCTTATGTACTTTTTAAAAAGAGTTACTAAAGGCTGCTTTTAAAAAATTTTTTGCGGGTTTAAGTTATTCCTGACATTATTTTGCTTACACATTACTGCAAAAATGTTTTAGAATGAACAAACTTTTTAAAAAAATTGCATGAACTGTTGTGACTTTTTTTAACGGCCAAATTATATCTCTATTTAAAAATATTCAGATTTAATCATTCTGTTCTTTCATTGTTACTTTTTCTCTCTCCTCCCCTGTTTTATTTGTCACGCCCAGTACTTAGTAAGTGAATTTCCCAAAGTGGATTTTGAATGATTTTTATGTCCTTCTTTTGCAGCTCCAGCCAAACAGTGCATCTGGAAGTGGGGCTCTGGAGCATGATCCATCCTCCATTTATTTACGAATACCTGTGGGAGAAGCTGTGCCTGGGCCTCTTCCCCTTGGAGTTTCAGTCATTGATGCTTCTGTGGCTCTTTTTGGTGTAGTGTTTCCGCATGTTTCTTTTAAACACCGGTTAGTATAAAGTCAATAAGGTGATTTTAGTTAAATATAAATTATTTTCAAGCAGTACATTTTCCCAACCAAGCTAACTCTTCAATAAGAAGAGTTTGAACAATAGTCTCCTAAATGTAATAACATAAGTGGCACATAATAAATTGCATGCAAACTCCACATAATTTGAAACTGTTTTTAAAGTTTGACCCCATGTACTAGCATATGATATCCACTGTATTGTGAACTCGGTCTTAAACAACAAAATTTTCATTATAGTAGTTTGTTTGCCAGTTTATAAGTAGGTTTGCCTGTATCTTTAATTAGGGACACCAGTTTTCCAAGTCCTCTTACTGAGGAATTAAATGAGTGAGAAGTCTACTCCCTAATATGACATTTGTCAGATGGTTAAAGTCTGGAACTTGGAACACTGAAGTAACTGATTCTTTTTTTAATAGGAACATTTTAGTTTGCTATACTTTATGTCCACAGACACCATACTTTACTTAGTAAGCATTTTATATACTTACAGTGATTTTCCCAAAAGAAGGAGTAAAAATGAATTAATGCAAGACCTTCACAGATAGTTCAGGTTTTACAAACTATGCCTTAAAAACATTGTTGTATTTGTATAGAAAAGATAGCATATCTTTACATATGTAGGCTTTAGTTGATTAATTGGTTTTTAATTTGAGGGGAAAATTTTAAATATGAAATTTTACTTTATCCAGATATCTTTAAGAACATTTGGTTGCCACATAAATGTTAAAGACCATTAAAGGTGAAAGAATCTTATAAGGCATCTACTTTAATGTCCTTGTTTTAAATCTAAAGAAATCTAGGTCTAAGAGTTTGTGGTTTGTCAGAAATTATACAGCTAGTTATGAGACCTGTAACTAGAATCCAGGATTATCTTCTTTTTTAAAAAATATAAATTTATTTATTTATTTATGGCTGCATTGGGTCTTCATTGCTGTGTGTGGGCTCTCTAGTTGACGTGAGCGGGGGCCACTCTTCGTTGTGGTACGCAGGCTTCTTGTTGCGGTGGCTTCTCTTGTTACGGAGCATGGGCTCTAGGCACGCGGGCTTCAGTAGTTGTGGCTTACGGGCTCCAGAGCGCAGGCTCAGTAGTTGTGGCGCACGGGCTTAGTTGCTCCGTGGCATGTGGGATCTTCCCGGACCAGGGCTCAAACCCGTGTCTCCTGCATTGGCAGGCAGATTCTTAACAACTGTGCCACCAGGGAAGTCCTCTTAACTTTATTAAATCACTTTTGTGGAACCAGATGAAGTAAAAATAGATAATTTCTATTAAAATTTGTAACATAAATATCCAGGGATGGAGGAATCAGTGAATAAATTATGGAAAGTTGATAGGCTGGAATACATTTTACAGAGACAACGTTTTGATATCAGAAAATGCTCATTATATAGTGTTAAATGAAGGTAAAAGGCAAGAAGTGATCCCAGTTTGATATTTTAAAATATGTGAAAATGTTCAATGGTTATTTCTAGGTAGGAACTTTTTGTTAATATTTTTCAAATTAAAAGAAATAAATATAGTAAGGAAAAAATTTGTTTAAGTTATGTATTTGAGGTCAGTTATAGGCACATGATGTTTGATGGCCATGTTGGAGACCATGTGTGTCTTTTCAGGTGTGTGCTTGAAAGCAGTGTGGACAGTGCCGTGCTTCTTCAGCATAGATGTGGATCTGTGTCAGACAAGTGTACAAGTGTCAGCTTTAGCCCCAAGTACCTCTAACTGGAGTTCCTGCTGGAGGCTAGATGGTTTCTTCATATGTGATTTTTGAAGAATGCGTTGACCTGAGACCCATGGCCTTTTATAATTGAGCATAAATCCTTCCAGTGAAATTTCCCTAGATTCCTTTGCCCCACCTCTATTCTTTCTAGAAGAATCTGATATGACCTCATTCTCTTTAATCAGAATAGTCTCAAATGGCTGTGATTTGGGGAAGAGGGATAACTGTCTCATTTTAAAAATTTGAAACAAGAAAACAACCAATTCACCTCTGATTTTTCACATTTAACAAAATTGACCAAAGCTAAATCTTTAAAAAAAAAATCTCCCAATTAGCTTCTAAAGATAGGACACGAGGTACTATTTTCTTCTATGTGTGAGAGTATTTTTTAAACAGAAAAATTATACCCCATTTTAAGATTTCCAGCTTAAAAACCTTCCACAGAGATGCACAATTAATGATTGTTATTCAAGAAACCTTGAGCACCTACTTTATGCCAGGCGCTTTGTTGCACACTGAAGACCACTGAAATTATGACATTATTTTGCTGATTGAAGCTTAATATTGGTCCCTTGTGTTGTGCCAGTTAGTAGTTCATGTCCGTATATTAATTCAGAAGTAGGAGATACGGTTTAGACCAGGGAATGAAGTGAAAAGAGATAGCATGGGGCATTATTTGTTAAACAATCAGCTTATACCCTTCTTCTTCTTATCTCTGTTTTTTGGGCCAGGTTTGAATAAAAAGTATTGCTAATGTGATCTTTATTGTTACAGATTACAGATGTTGGATCACTTTGCTGAATGTGTTAAACAAGCCAAAGGTGTTCGCCAGCAGGCTGTGCAGCTTAATATCTTTACAGCTGTTCTTAGTGCACTAAAGGTATTTACTTTTAAAACATAGCAAATATTCTGAACTAAGATTTTATTTTATTTTTTATTTTTATTTTTTTGCAGTACGCGGGCCTCTCACTGTTGTGGCCTCTCCCATTGCAGAGCACAGGCTCTGGACGCACAGGCTCAGCGGCCATGGCTCATGGGCCCAGCCGCTCCACGGTGTGTGGGATCTTCCCGGACCGGGGCACGAACCCGTGTCCCCTGCATCGGCAGGCGGACTCTCAACCACTGCGCCACCAGGGAGGCCCCTGAACTAAGATTTTAATTAATACCTTTAATATAGTAATTCAGACATAACTAGACTATTATGTTTATATGTATAGCTCTGGATAACCATGCTTTTATATTATTTCATTTAAATTACTAGAAACTTTATATTAGGCTTATTGTAATTAAATAAGTATTTTATATTTTAGTAATATCAAAATTCATATTTTGATTTGATACCTCAAATTTTACAAGTGCTGGTATATTCGGAATTTTCAAACATGTCTGACTAATGAAATTTGGTATTCTATTGAAGGCTAACTAGATAAAGCTTAAGTTTGATTTGTGGTTTAGATCATAAAGCAGGAGAGGCTATGTTTGTTATGTAGTTAAAAGAGTGCTGCATTTAGAGATTGTGTTCTGGTTTAGCTACTCAATAGGTTTCTGTCTTGTGCAGTTCCTTTAGCCTTTTTTAAACCTCATATTCTACATGTATGAAGTGAAATAACAAATATTTTGCTTCTCTCTCAGAGTTCATGTACTGTACTATGCAGCTTATAGCCTCTCATGATGTATTTGAAAAGTCATGTTATTCAGCACTAAGCTTATTATAAGATATCACTGCTTTAAAAGGGCAGCAAGTACAAGTGTTGAAATGGGCATGAATTAAATCACATTTTGTAAACTTCAGGGAAAAGGGATGTAGGCATTGGTTATACAAATAAAGGCTTGTACCATTTATATAATCATTAGTATATGCCCTTTTTAGAGACCATCAGCTACCAACATCTGAATTTTTTAAGAAAGGAGTGGGGTGGTCATGGTTTCCCTCAGTGGTTGGAAGGTTGGTTAACAGCTGTAATATTGCTGTACAGTATGTGCTTCTTCATATATGTGCTCACTAATGCCTTTGCTGTAGTTAACATTTTCCCTAGCTACCATGACTTATATTTTTGGTCTCAAATAAGTAATTTAAGTTCCAGGACAGTAAGTGTAACTAGAAGAGAGAGATTAACATTTAGTATGATGAACATTCATACTGATCCAGTTCAGCATTCAGTTACTGATTATTCTTACCTCGTTTTGTCTTTAGGTATGTATTGGATATACTCTTCATGACATAATTATCGTCTCTGGCATTTTTATATAAATGTATCAAAGTTTCATGTTCATGAGGCCTTTTCCTTCCTTAAAGTTATAATGATAAATTTCAGTCAGTTAAATAACAGTTGATTTAATAGTACAGTGTCCTTTATGTATAAAAACAACTTTTAAGTATTTGTCTTTGGATAGAGACACTCCCAGGGATTGTTGGTTTTAGGGCTGATTCAACTACAACTATGTAATGTATCATGTTGTGAAATCCTGTTTAGGAAAGTGATTACTGTCAGTCTAACATGTATTAATTCTAGGCATAGTATATGCATGGGAAAGTTGGCTGAAGAAAATAATGTGTGAAGATATATGTATATTTACAAAGATTGCAGTCCTTTTTTTTTTTTTTTTTAATATCCATAGGGCTTGGCTGAAAACAAAAGTACTTTAGGACCTGAGGAAGTTCGTAAATCTGCTCTGACACTAGTTATGGGGGCCCTTGACAACCCAAACCCCATCTTACGATGTGCAGCAGGGGAGGCTCTTGGAAGAATGGCTCAGGTGGTTGGAGAAGCAACTTTCATTGCTAGAATGGCCCAATATAGCTTTGACAAGTAAGTGGGTCTCTATCAACAAGTAATTTTCTCTCATAGACAAAGATGTCTTTTAAGTTATCAGTAATTATTAACTGGACTGTATATTTTCCACATGGTAGATACTTTCAGCGTGGTGCAGGTTTCTGTTTCAGCTCTTGAATGTTACATAACAGAATCAAGAGGATTGTTAGTGACGGCGTCTCTCAGTTATATGTAGTGTGCTCTGAAGTCCTTTTCTCTTATCTCTGCCCTCCCACACCCCCCGCCATTATTCTTTCTGTTAATTTTCACTTTTTGGGATAAGCCATTCTTTTTCTAACTACTACCAAGTTTATCATTTCTTAAATTATCCCTGAAACAGGGGATACATTTAGCATTAGCTTTTAAGAATTTCTTGGCAATATTAATTTAAAAGAGTGATCTCAGAGATCCAAATAAGTATGATTAAGATGATAAATGCAGTTATTAGTGACTGTTGATTGTTAATCAAGTACTTGAAGTAGAGCAGTTGAAAATCAAGAGTGGTCAAGAATTAACACTTGAGTTATGTAAATTAATCTTTCTTTTTTTTTTTTTTTTTTTTTTTACTGTACGCGGGCCTCTCACTGTTGTGGCCTCTCCCGTTGCGGAGCACAGGCTCTGGACGCGCAGGCCCAGCGGCCATGGCTCACGGGCCCAGCCGCTCCGCGGCATGTGGGATCCCCCCAGACCGGGGCACGAACCCACGTCCCCTGCATCAGCAGGCGGACTCTCAACCACTGCGCCACAAGGGAAGCCCAAATTAATCATTCTTAAGTATTGTATATTTTGAGGATTAATTATACCAAACTATATCATAATTATTAACAAGAGAGAGGTTGGGAGAAGCAGTGGTTGTGAAGTAGTGGTTCGGAAGAAGTATTTTCTGAACTCTTGCGTATCTGAGGACGGCTGTCCTTGTCTTCACACACAGTGGCAGTTTGGCTGGTTTAGGATGATGCCCCAGTGTATTGTTTGACTCGCTAAGGATAATATGAGCAGGCAGAATGTAGCTAAACTATTCCCAGACACTTAATCTTCTGCAGGATGACTTTGCTTATTTTCTAGCAATAGATTAACTTTGCCTTTTCCAAGTGTCTCTCATTAATCCTGAAATCAACTTTTGGTAAAGAATTTTTAAAAGTTAGAACCAGTCTTAGCTACCTGTTTCATGGTTTGTGCTCTGTTAATAGTAGGTAAAATAAGAGTGTATTTCTTTGGAAAACTCTTGACTGGTTAATTTTTCTTTAGTTACAAGTGGTTTTAATTTATAAGTGCTTCAGTACCTATAGGAGTATTTATACTTATTCTGGTAAAACACAAGGACATTTCATTCATATTCATACCTGTCTGGTTAATGGTTTGCAAGTGTTCTCAGTGCTTAGTTTCATTAGCTTTTCTAAATAATTTATTATGATCTGAAATTAATTAGTACATAGATTTTGTTACCTGTTTTTTCACATTTTAAGTTATCTGAAATTGGGATTTGTCTTAGAATCTCTAAGAAATGTCATAATTATTTGTCAGCATTTTTTTCTTTTATACTGTTATATAAAATAATGGTACATTAAGAAAAATCTGTGGTATCTTAGATTTGACAAAATCTGGTTCTATTTTGAAAAAGCTTCAATATCCTGCAACTTCATTATATCAGACTGTTTTTTTATCAACATTATCTCTTGCTGATATAGTATCCAACTATGAAAAGCCAAATCACCTATACATACAGATCTGTCAGCTGTTTTTGCATGTTAAAATCATGTGCCATCTTAGCATTAAGACTGGAATGATTCCTATAAACCGTTCTCAGTTAATAGGGAGTAACTCAATTGCTTAAGACCCAGTTCAGAAAAAAATAAAAACCATTACTGGTTAAATTAGTTTCCATTCAAATTGAAAATCACTCTGAGACCCCTGGGAAAGTATATATATGATATATTCTTGTATCTTAGATTACTTACTTTATTGAATAGATGACTGTCACTGAGAAAATTGGCTCAGCTTTTTTTTAGCTCACTGAAATGAACTCTGAAAAGTAACAATATGAAGGAAACTTTCTAATCTGTATAAGGCTTTTTAGAATTCACAGGTTGCATTCATTCTTCTTTCATTCCTCAAAACAACTGCTATATAGGAGTAATGATAATGTTCATTTTACAGATGGAGAAACTGAGGCATAGAGCGAGAGAGATCACTTATCCAAGGATATAGTATATTAGAAATACTGCTAAGGATGGACTTAGTTCACTTCCTTCATTACTACATTTCTTAATGTCTGTTCCATCGTGACAGCACTTAGAATTTTTCTTTCTTTGCCATATGCAAACTGACCAGCCAGAGTCTTGGTGATGGTTTTTCATATCTTGGCTATATTTCATTTTTATGAGCTTGTGACAGAAGTTTGATCATGGATGGCTTATTGAGAGTTATAATACAGTTTTGAAAATGCAGCCAAAGTTGCTTTCTAGCCTCCTTTGTTATTTTAGGAGTTTTGTTCTTAGTGGTATTTTAATGTTTTCTAATAGTAACTGACTATGTTGGTGCGTGATTATGAGTCATAGTCTTTTTGTCTTATTTGTCTTTTATTTAAAACACCAATGGTAAAAATACATTTCAAATGGCTCTTGTCTTTTCAAGGAATAATTAATATTAAAAGCTGTGAAGTTGTAGGTCCTCTTTCATATTTCTCTAAAGGTAGGCTTTCTTCAGTGAAAAGTATGACTTTAACCAGTTTAAAGTAAATCTCTAACTCTTGTTAGTGAGTAGAGAAAGAAGTAATAAAGATTGTAATCTTTTCTGATTTCCAGAATAAATCCCTTTTATTGTGTGATTCATAAGTTTGTTATTGCCATAGGGAAATAGAAAAAACAATCCCTGAAGCATAACTCTTTTCCAGATTGAAATCAGCTCGAGATGTTGTATCCAGAACTGGCCATTCTTTGGCTCTGGGCTGTTTGCATCGTTATGTTGGTGGTATCGGCTCAGGACAACATCTGAAGACCAGCGTCAGCATTTTATTGGCTCTAGCACAGGATGGGACATCCTCTGAAGTCCAGGTATAATATGGATTTGTTTATTATGAAATTTTTTTTTATAAATTTATTTATTTTGGCTGTGTTGGATCTTCATTGCTGCACGCGGGCTTTCTCTAGTTGTGGAGAACAGGGGCTACTCTTCGTTGCGGTGTGTGGGCTTCTCATTGAGGTGGCTTCTCTTGTTGCAGAGCATGGGCTCTGGGTGCGCAGGCTTCAGTAGTTGCGGTGCTCAGGCTTCAGTAGTTGTGGCGCACAGGCTTAGTTGCTCCGCGGCATGTGGGATCTTCCCGGATCAGGGCTCAAACCCATGTCCCCTGCATTGGCAGGCGGATTCTTAACCACTGCACCACCAAGGAAGCCCTATTATGAAATTTTAAAATATTATTTTTAGGAAAATTATTTGTAAAAATAGTATTGATTCTGATGGGCTGTTAGGAAAAATGTCTTAGGGTCTTTCTCTGTCATTTTGCTTTATGAGTGTATAAAAGGAATTTGTATCTGAAACTAATCCTAAAGTCTTTCTTATTCTGGGAGTTTAACCCATTCACAACATTCCTTGAAACATGGTGTCTTTTTATTATTTATCATCCTTTGTACATGTTTCCTCTTCTTTGTATTTCCTTACATTTGTTGGATGATCAAATTTCTTTTAATAGCAGTCTTCTCTCTCTTCTCTAATACCCTAACCCAGGTACAGTGTTGGCTGAATCTTCAGGTGTACTCCTTGAATTTCTTTTTTCTCTCTCCTTAAATATTTTATACAAAAATAGGCATAACTACAATAAGAGGCAAGAACTTCACATGTGTGAAAATACCCTATACTCTTGATTTGCCATTTCCCAGTGATGCATCTAAAAATATCGTGTATATGAAACCAATAGCATTCAACTCGCCAGCTTCATATTGGGACTCAGAAGCTGGAAGAGACAAGTTTGATTGCCATTACTGCCTGTCATTAGTTTGTTAATAAATGGGTTCCTTCACCATAAGAAAAGAATGCAAAATCCACCAGAGACTTCTTAGTCTACAGGCTTAGTTTGCCTTTGACTTCTTGGTAAAGGTTTCCAGCTGTGTAAAGCACAAAAGACCCAAAAAGACTAAAATCAAAAATGAAGTAATGTTGCTCCTAAAGAGGTGCTATGCTGTCTTTTTTTTTTTTTTTAATGCTGTTTCCACAGTAATCTGGAAGAAAAGAACACAACTGTGAAATTATTTTACCTAAGAAGTTGCTGCTTTCTTCTTTTATGTCAACGAGTACGTGCTAGTTTTCTTTCCTTTGTCTTCACCTTTTTCTCAGCCCTCTCTTGCTTTAATTTCTTAAAACCACACTCCTGTAAGTGACTGCTTCACATGATTCTTTTTCTATGACATGACATCTTACTGTAATGTGGACCACTTATATTTCCTCAGAGCTTCTGTTTCAGCTCACATCTGCACAAGAATAGTATGGTAGCATTCTTCAGTTTTTTCTAAAGTCTCTTCTGTTATAAGAATCCTAACTCAAAAATTATACTTTCCAGTCAAATTATTGTATACATGTATTTAGTTGTAATTACTAGAGATTTAGTCTTCAATAATGTTTTCTTTTTTGTATCCTCAACTCCTGTCTTCAGATCTTTGTTCTTATTTTATTTTTACTTGATAGGAAAACGTCCTTTAGCAATAATAATCTTAGAAAGGGTCGTTGACTGGTGTGCTTTTTGATTCCTTGCATATCTAAAAAAAAAAAAGCTTTATTCTGTCTTCAAATTTGAATGATATTTGGGTTGGGTATACTGTTCCCGGCACACAGTCCTTTTTTTCATTATTCATAAATGTTTCAGTATTTTTTGTGTTGCATGTAAGAGGCTAATAGTAGCTTAATTTTTTGAGTTAAATTTCCATAGATATTAACATCTCAGTTTTTCATCAGCTATCTATAAAAACTTCCAAATATGTTCTTTAAGAAGTAAAAGATAACATATAAGCCAATAATCAAAACAACTGATGTGCAACTACTCTATTTAAAGTTTCTCTGCAGTGTGGCTTTGAATATTCAGATATAAAACTTTAATGATGAATTCATTTTCTTCTTTTACACAATGGATATATTTCACACGCCCAAAAGACATTGGTTTATGTAATAAATTTCTGAATTAATGATACTTATGGACATCATAGCTATCTTTTTCCCCATCCTTTTATTGCTAAGAAACTTATCTGAAATATGTCTGTATGTTTGTAACCTTATATTTTGGTTTCACAGTGTGTAAGAATTTTTCTCTCTATCCTTGCAGCTTAGAAATTTCATCAAGTTCTATATAAGTTTATCTTTTCTTTTTCTCTTTCTGGTACTTATTTATATATTGAGTCTCTTGTCTTTATCCTCATTATTTTAATTTTTTTGTATTTTCACTGTGGGTTACAGGATAATCTTCCATTTGAACTTCAAGATAATGATTTTGGTATTTAACAATAATTCTTTTTTTTCCAGTTTTCTACTGAACAGTTTAATATAAATACTGGGTGTGTGTTTGTTTTTTTAAAACACTTCTAGAATCTCCTTTGTGCTTTAATTATTTGTCTTAAAAATCCTTATGATAGTTTTATTAAAATACTTTCTTTTGTTTCTTCCATTAATTTTTTTCTCCAGTATGTGTATTCTGGTTTTCCTCCCTCAAGCTGTTATATCCCTATTACTTTTGTCAATAGGTGTGGTTTCTACACATAACTGTCCAACTCAGGTTGCTAAATTCCCTAGGATTGGAGTAGATTGACAGGTAATAGAAATTAAGGTATGGATTTTTTTTCTGCCATGGTGGTAAGTTGGGTAACTTCTCTGTTGAGAACCCTCTGTCCTCAGCCCAGTAGTGCAGCTCTCCTTTGGGACTGCCAACAGCAAAAATAAAAGGTTCGTTCTTTAACAGGTGGATGTGGGCAGCTTAAAGGACTTTGCGTTTTCTTAAGCCTGTGCTGATGACAGTACATTGCTCTGGGTTAGTTTTGCAAATACTATTAGCCACTAAGATTATTTGTGCTTAGTAAACAAAAATTTGGGCCTGAAATAGTTTGATGCACTTGAGGAACTGTTTTGTGAATGTCATTGCTCGAGAAATAGATCTGAGTGCAGAACATTGTTTTATTTCAGATTGTTTTATTTCAGACTAGTTTCTTAGTAAAACTCCAACAATGCAAGCAATAAAGATATATTTGATGTCCATAGCAACCACTAAAGCAAACACTTATTATATCAGTCATTGTTTTTTGGGAGTATGAAATACATGTACATTATAAAAGAAAAATGAGTTCATCAACAAAACTATTTTTCTGACACTCAAAGCCACACTACAGAGAAACTGTAAACATAGCATTTGTACATCAGTGGCTTTGGTTATTAGCTACTGGTAGCTTATGTGCTACCTTTTATTTCTTAAGGAATATATTTCTAGATTATTGATTAAAAACTACGATGTTGACAAAAAAAAACTACGATGTTGGTGTTTATGAAAATTTAAGTGAAATATCAATTCAGTATACTCTATTACTTACAATAAAATAAAATCATATTTTATTCCAGACTTGGTCCCTTCATTCACTTGCTCTGATAGTGGATTCCAGTGGCCCAATGTATCGTGGATATGTGGAGCCAACATTATCTCTAGTTCTTACCTTGCTGTTGACAGTTCCACCCTCCCATACAGAAGTTCATCAGTGTTTGGGTAGATGTTTGGGTGCTATAATAACTACTGTTGGCCCTGAACTACAAGGTGAGTAAATTCATCTTAAAGTAAAGGGACTAGATAGATAATTACTGTCTTTCAACTTCCTGAATGTCACCGTAACGTTGCCTAAAGAAATCTTGTAACAGTAATAATAATTACTATGTATTGAATGCTTGCAATTTACTGAACACCTGGAACTCTGCTTTTTACGTGTGCTATTTTATTTAATCCCTGCAACAAACCTGTGATGTGAAGGTGATTTGAAGTCATGAGCAGAGAAAACATCTAAGTGAAATGTTACCTGGAGCCCCTTGAAGTCAAAGATAAAAGTGGAGTTCCTTTGGCCTGGAGTGCCATACAATTGTCTTCATGGACTTTAGCTTCACTTTTTTTTTAACTCTATGGATGATAATATTATCTAGTTTTTCTCTGAGGAAGTAAGCTCAGAGAAGATAAGTTACTCAGCTAAGGAGTAGCAGATTTGTGATCCTAAGGCCCATATTCTTACCATGCACTTCCACTGAAATAATTCTACTAATGGTTAAATTAAACACTCAGGTAAGAAAATTACTGTGAATTTATGCAAAATATATAAGCCACTTTCAGAGCATTCCTTTTTTTCCCCTACCATTTATTAAATCTTTCAATGGATCAAGCTTTTTATTTATATTACCTCACTTAATTCTGACAGCAGTCCTGATAAAGGTATATCTCTCTGTTTTACAGATGAAATACTGAGGCTGAGAGAGGTCCAAGGTGTTATATATATATGTGTGTGTGTGTGTGTGTGTGTGTGTGTGTGTGTCTGTAGCCAATGAGTAGTTGGAATCAGAGGTGAAGCTCAGATAAATTTCCTTTGCCTGTATTCTTAATCACTATGCTATATGTTGCCTCCATTCAGACAGATATTAAAAAAAAAAAGACGGAAGTGAAAAAAGAAAAGATCTTAAGGATGAATGGTAGGAATTGAAAAAATGTGATTTAGACATGTCTCTATCTTGGACTCAGTGTCCTCTGAGAAAAGTTGATAGTTCTTTCTTCCAGTGAATATCACAAGGATGTAAAGAGTATAAATATGTGCCTTTGATTAAGTGTAGGTGTTTACCAAGTACTTTCTGATGAGGCAGTGTGTATTTCAGACTAGAATGTGACTCTTGCGTGAGTCTATGATTTCCTTGTTTGGTCTCTGTTGTATATAAAATTATTTTGCATTGGTAAAAATTTTAAATCACTTATATTTGGCAATTAAGACATTTTAATCTAGACAGTATATAATACTGCAATTTATTTTTCCTACCTTTGTAAAAATTGCCATTAATTTTTTTTTTAAGAAGTAAAACTTTATTCAGAGATGAGCCATTAATCTTGTTAGGAAAATAGGATTTATCGTTATTATATAATAGATGTGGTATTATTGTTTGAACAGAGAATCAAATACAACAATGATGGGTTTAAAAGAGAATATAGTTTATCAGGGGATAAATGTAAAGCTAGCTAGATCTAAGAGAGATGCATTATCATCATTCATAAGCAGTTGTGTTTTGAAATCGTTTGTGTGGATTTTGCAGAATTTTTGTTTTCAGAACAGTCTGAATAGTAATCAGAAATATTTATTTATCTTAAAAGTGACTCCTTTTTTTATTTTGATGAAGTATAGTTGACATGCAATATTATATTCATTTCAGGTGTACAACTGACATTTATATGTATTATGAATTGATCACCACATTACATCTAATAACCATCTGTCATTGTGTAAAGTTATTATATTATTCACTGTATTCCCTATACTGTACATTACATCCTTTAAAAAGTGACTTCCTGGGGAATTCCCTGGTGGTCCAGAGGTCGTTAGGACTCTTAGCTCTCATTGCTAGGGGCCCGGGTTGGATCCCTGGTCAGGGAACTAAGATCCTGCAAGCCGCGCAGCGTGGCCAAAAAAATTAGAATAGAATAGAATAAAGTTTTCCTTTTTTGAGGTTGGCTTTCAAGGAAAGGAATTTCTGGGATGACTTTCTTATAACAGGGGATAGGCAGGATAGGCAAATTAACTATGGCCCATGGGCCGAATCTGCTCAGATGACTGGTTTTTTGGTCCTTTTTTTTTTTAACAGCCTATGAGGTAAGAATGGTTTTAACATTTTTAAATGGTTATATAGGCACTTACATAATAGAGTAGTGTGGATTTTGCCTCTTGGCTAGCACAGTAAAAAATATTTACTTTTGGCCCTTTAAAGAAAAGTTTGCTGACTCCTGTAGGATTTTATTTGCTTGATAAAATGTAAGCTGTCAAAATGTAAGGGGAAAAAAAGTAAGGGCATTTCTTATAGTGATTATTGGTTTAACAGTTGCAGTACCAAACCTAACCACAGAGCAAACATACTAGTTAATGTTAATTCAACAGTTATTCTTTTTTTTAAATTGAAGTACAGTTGATTTACAGTGTTGTATTAATTTCAGGTGTACTTTTTTGTTTGTTTGTTTAGAAAGAGGGGTTATTTAGAAGATAATTATTTTCTAGGGACATTTTTGGTGTTACTAATAAAATCATTGTACTTTATGTTCTCTTTGACTTTGCTTCTAGGGAATGGAGCAACAATATCCACAATCCGTTCTTCTTGTTTGGTGGGTTGTGCAATAACCCAGGACCATTCAGATTCTCTCGTGCAGGCAGCTGCCATATCTTGCCTTCAGCAGCTTCACATGTTTGCACCACGACATGTCAATCTGTCTAGTCTCGTTCCTAGCCTTTGTGTAAGTATGAAGCTATTTCATTCATTGATTTAATTAGGGAGCCCCAAATTTGTTTCCCAAAAGATCAGACTAGGCCAAAACAAAAAAACATGTTTCCTGGGCTATTCATTCCAGAGTTTCAGCTTAGTAGTCATTTTATGACTATTCATTTTATTCAATGATTTTCCTTTTTACCCTTTAAGAAATATTTTAATGAACTGTTCATTTCTTGGCTAAGAATGTATCATATTTTCAGTCTTTCCCACTCAGAATTCTTTTTCCTAAAGTTTGCTTGTTAACTTCTGAGGATCTGTTACTATCATCACAGTTGTTAATTGATTCACTGAACAAATATTTATTGAGAGGTTGCTATATGTCAGGAACTGTGCAAAGTACTAGGGATACATTTGTGGATGAGACAAGATGACGCCTCTGTCATAATGGAGTTTATAGTTTAAAGGGAATATGGTCAACAATGATTATTTACAAATAAGTGCTAAAAGAGGCTACAGGAGAGCATATAACAGGGGAGCCTATCATAACCCAGGCATTCAGAAAAGATTTCCCTGAAAAAATGATATGTAAGGTGTGAACTGTAGGTAGGATAAATAGGAGTTAGTTTGGGGAAAAGCGTGACGTTAGAGTAACAGCACTTATTTTTAGGCAGAGGGAAAAATATGTGAAAGGCCCTGAGATGAGAAGGAGGGGATGCATTTTAGGAACCTTTTAGTCAGTGTGGTTAAGGCTAAGAGAGAAGAGGGGTAGGTGGGTCATAGGGTCACAAGATGAAGCTGGACAATTAGCCAGGTGACACATCTTGCAGACTTTCTAGATATGTTAAAACTTCGGACTTTATTCTGCAAGTGATTGGGAACCATTAGAAGGAATTCCACAGGGGAGTAACATGATCAGATTTGCACTTTTTACATTTCATTCTTGCTGCATAGTGGCGAATGGACTCTACAGGGTAGGAATTATGGTGGTCTAGGGATGGAGAGGAAAATGACTTTTCCAAGTTAGTAGCAATGGGAATGGGGAAAAATAGATGGATTTGAGTGATATTTAGGAAAAAGGATTGGTAGAATTTGTTGGTTAATTAGGGGATAGAGGAAGGATGTGACCCAGGTTTCTGACTTGAGCAAAGTAATATAACTTCCTGAGATTGGCAACACTGGAATAGGAGAAGGTCTGAAAGAGTGGATATCAGTAATTCAGTTTTAGACATTTGAATAGTTACGTGGACCTGGAGCTCGGAAAAGAGAAGTCTGGTTGGAGAGGTTCACTTGGGAGGCATGAGCATTTAAATGGTAAAGACATAGGAGTAGATGAGATCGCCAGGGAGAGAGTGCTGAATGAGGAACCCAGTATATAAAATTTAGTAAAGGAAAAAGAGTCAGCAAAAAACATGAAAGAGCAGTCAGAGAGTTAAAAAGGAAAATAGAGGTTGTGGTGTTCACAGGTGCCAGGTGGAGTAGCAGAGTGGTCAGCCATATCAAATACTGTCAAGAGATCAAATAAGATGACAGCTACAGTGTGTCCTTTGACTTTTGTCACATGGTGTCCTTAGCAAGAGCTCATCTGGTAGAGTGGTACAAACGGAAGCCCAAATATACCGGGTTACATATGGAATGTGAACAGGAACTTCTTTCCAGAAGTTTGACTGTAAAGGAGAGGACAGAGGATAGACAATAGGTCAAGTGGGTGATGGCGTCAAAAGAGATGCTTTTACTTCTACGGTAGTGAGAAGAGTGAGCGTGTTTATATGTTGACAAGATGGAGCCAGTAAGGTGGGAGAGTTAAAGGTGTAGGACAGAGAGGGAATAGTTAATCCTCCAAGGTTTCCAGTGGCATAGTTTTCAGGACACAAGTAGGGGGGTATCTCTTCCAGTGCAAAATGAAGAAAGGAGGAGAGGATGAATGTAGACACGGAGAGGATGAGTGTAGACACAGGTGGGTTTTGGATTTGGTGACTGGAAGTTGAGGGAGTTATTATATAATGACTGGTACTTTCTTAATCAAGTAATAGGGAAGATCAAGTTCTGTGAATGAGGGAGCAAAGAGGAGGATCAGAAGTTTGAGGAGAATGGGATGTGGGAGATTGAAGTAACTACAGAAATAAAAGATTCTGTGATAGTTCCGAGGGTTCAGTAGAGGTTAGTGACCCTCTTCAGCCCCGTTGTGTGATTTATGATGGTACTAGTGCATCTAGTTGTGAGATTTTTCTCCAATAGCTGTAAACATCTTAGGTGCAGGCATTGAGCAGGTATGCTGATACATTCATAGTTGGACTTTGGCCAAGCAGATTCACTTAAATGACAGCAGGATGGGGGAGGGAAGGATATTAACAAGACAGTGCTGAAATGATGGGTTATGGAATCTCATTTGGGTGAGGGAGGAAGGTAAAGACAAGAGGAGCAAGAAGGGCACCGTAGAGGTAACCGTGGGAGAATATTGTTGAGGAAAGGGAAGAGAAGGTTATCCAGGAGGAGGTAAAGGAACTGAAAGGCCAAGATCTTAGCCATTAGATCTGGTGTGGTATATTTAGCTTTACTCAACAAGATTTGCTCCTTTTCACCGTAGACCAGAGGGAACTGAATCAGTCCCAGACCGTCAAGGTGTGCTGCAGGGTGGAAACCAGATGCACATGAAATGTTTACAGAGAACATCCACAAAGAAAATAGTCAACTAATAGTATACACTAGATTGCATTCTGCAACAAGATATGTACCATCCTGCCAAAAGCCATGGCCTAATGCCAAGTTCTGAGGGCACAGATGGCATCTCTTGAGCAAGGTGGACTTGTTACAGGATACAGCTCTAATAGGCAACTGATAAATGTGATGAAGATGCAGACACACACTCCTCAAATGGTCTGCTTCCTCCCTCCATTTCCTTCCTCCTTAAATGTAATTATTCTGTGAAAGTTGACCTTATGAGATGGAGCACATTTAAGATGATCTTGTCAAGTAATAACATGAATTTCTTTATCTCAGTGGAGGTTATCAGTAAGCCGTAGGGAACACAATGAGTTTCCTATGTGTTAACGCAGATAATGTTTCCAAAATGATTTCCATAGCACATCAAGGGTTTTATTACAAGGCATGTTGGAGTACTTTCCTGAACCTCTTCCAAAAAACTGGTGGGAAGGAGATGGCATGGCAGATAAAGATGAGACAGAGGGCCACTCAAGTGGCTAACTTGTTTGCATGTTGCCAAATGCCCTTCGAGCTGTATTCATTACCAAATCTTTGACACTCTCTAAAAATCAGTCCACACATGGATTCATCCAAATTAGTGAAATCAGTGATGATTTTTATCAATTTCATGTTCGTCTCTACTCAGTCATTGCCACCAGAAATGGCCGTATCATGTGATACCACGTGTAATACCTAACACAAATGAAATACGATTTTTTTCAGCAAATGTATTAAGAGGTAAGTTTCACCATAGTAATCTTGATTAAACGATCTAAAAGTATTAAAATGTATCTAATGATAGAACTGTTCAAAATGTGTTTTTGAAAGAACAACCACCACTCTGAATTAGTGTTATTTCCCTCCTGGCAAGTGGGTGCTTTTTATACCATGTGACCAGTCACTCTCCTGTGCACATTTATTCCACACATGGCATTTACGTCATCTGGGAAAATTATAGGAGATGTCAGTGAGAGGAAGACTTGAGCTGAATGCCCATGTCGTCAGTGACAGAGCAGGGATATCCAGTTGACCATGATATAAGTATATGGCAGGCACAGAAGGGATAGGATAGCAAGGTAACATAAAGTTTAAATAACAGAGCTTTTTATAGGAAGGTAGAGGTCTTAATGTAGGAGCAAGCAGCACACAAATTCCTAAGGTTTGTGGAATGTAAGAAAAAAAAAACCAGCTTCTTCGGAAAACAATGAGGCATAATCTACAAAAAGTTGAAAGTGTGCATACAGTATAACCCAGCAACTCCACTCTAAAGTAAATATCTGACAGAAATGCATGCACATGTGTGCAAAAAACATGTACAGGAATGTTCATTGCTTGGTTATTCATACTAGCCAAAACCCAGAAACAACCTAAGTGTCCACCAATCAGCAGAGTGGATAAATAGTGATATAATTCTTCAATAAAATATTACACAACAATAAAAATGAATGAACTGTTACATGGAATCACATGGATGAATTTCACAGACATACTGCTAAAAAGAAACCAGACACAGAAGAGAACAGACTTCATGGTTCCATTTATATAAAGTTCAAGAGCAAAGCTAAACCAAGCTATACTGATGGATGTCACAGTAGATTGTGATTATATCTAAGCAGCTAGGAAGTCTGCACGAAGCCATATATTTTTATCAAATTTAATATGGCTTATTCCTGACATTTTGTGGATTTTACCAGGAAGTGTCAAGGGAAAGTTTTCAAACAAATACAACTTTGTTGTTACCTGGTTTACAGTGGCTGTAAGACACCATTAATGATAATTTGCATCTCTAATATCAGAGATGTTAAAATGGGGTGGGAGAGTACACCTCAGAATCATTGAAATTGAGTTTTTGAAAACACTTTGTTAACCTTAAAATGTTTTATTTCTTTCACTTCGATTCTGCTAGTCAGCATTTGTTGAGTGTATTTTCTTAGCTATAATTCTATTTAGTTGTAATTAAATTTATGTAATTAAATGTATGGTGTTCTGCTTCATATATATTTAATGCTTTGTTCTTACCACAGTTGTGTAAGATAGAGGTAAGGTGGACATTGTCCCCATTGTACAGATAAAAAGGCAGAAACTCCGAGATACTTGTTCTTCCCATCTCATATGATCATGCTTATTAACTTTTCTAATTATAGGATATTTGCCAGTTCCAAAACGTCTTTATTTTCAGGAAGAGACGTGAAAAAAATATATTCTGTTGAAAAAAATCTGATCTGTCAGGTTTTCTCTTCTCAGTTATATTTTCTTTTTTTAATACTTGGCATAATTTCATGGGCTGTGAGTTTTACACAAAAATAAGTTACAAATGCTATATTAAGAGGATAAAAATATATTATCTAGCATTGTGAAGGAGTTATGTATTCTACATCACTTATTTATTATTTTATTTCCCCCCCCATCATTTCTGGATGAGATTCTTTCTAAAATATATTACTTACTTCCTTGCTTAAAAAGCAGCATATGGAACATAATATTTTCTCAATGAGTCAGATTTATAGTAATAGTGATAATAGCTAACGTTTATTGAGCAATTACCATGTGTCATCCACTGTTCTAAGTAAAATACTTATTTTAACTTATTTTATTTTCACTATATTCCTGTGAAGAATTACTATCCCCATTTCACATATGGGCAAACAAGGCACAGAGAGGTTAAGTAACTTGTCTAACTTGTCTAATCACACAGGAGTAAGTGCAGAGCCAAGATTCAAATCCAGTCTGGCACCTGGAGCCTGAGCTCTTAATTATTATGCAGTACTGCCTCTTATACTTTACTTCATGTATTAGAGTGTACTATATTGATTCTTTCACGAACTTGTGAGATTTTAAAAAATGCTATACCGAAAGGATCCATTTTGCAGTTCTTTTCAGATATTTATGTTTGCTTGATTTTGGTTTTTTATTTTACTATACACCCCCCTTTGCTTTCAATTCTTACTCTGTGTTCTGCCCCCTAACTGTTCATTCACTACAGTTAATCTCTGTGCACTTAAAAAATTTCATTGACAGAATTTAGTACGACCATGTGTAAAATAAGATGTGCAAAAGATCTTTCTGGATTTTAATCTAAGTATATTTTGTGATCTTTAGTGCCCAAGTCTTGGGGCAGTTATTTTATAGGCTACTAAAATATTCTTTATACATTTTATTGGTATTACTATTTATTGAAAAGGCCATTATTTGGCTAGATCTTAAACAACTGAGGTGGTTAAATGAAGAGCCTCTTCACAAGTAAGGTGTTCATATATATTCATTAGGCAAGTGAGATTACAGCTTTTTTTAAGAAAAGTCTAAAACTGTTGTTGTTTACAGGTTCACTTATGTAGTTCCCATTTGTTACTTCGACGAGCAGCTGTGGCATGTCTCCGGCAGCTTGCACAAAGAGAAGCAGCTGAAGTATGCGAATATGCCATGAGCCTAGCAAAAAATGCAGGGGACAAAGAGAGCAGTGGTGCTAGTAAGTTATATTATTGGTCAATATTCTTTTTGTTTTAAGTATTTTAACATTTCAAATGAGTATTACTTATTAAATAACATTTTTGCATTGAAATATGGTCAATTTTCTTATTCTTTTAGGTAAAATAAAACTGTTATCACTTTTAAAATTCCCATGTAGTTTTCTTGGTAACTTTACATTTTTACCTTTTTTAAAATTTCATAGCTGAAAAAAATGTTTTGTAGCATTTAGTATCAGGACACTTCCGCCATCCCTTGAGAATGTTTTAGCTGTATAAGGGATGACTAACTCTAAGGATATTGCCTTGTATCATTAGTAGGCTTCTGAAAAGAGAAATTATCTATTTTAGGGTTACCTGAAAGCTTCCAGTCTTTGACAGTAGTTAACCTTTTGTGATGTAACTTTTCCTTGAAGAAGGTAAGACCAAAGTAACCAGTAAAACTGTGAAGTGTCAGTAGATGTTTGGGTAACGAAAGGTGGATCTTCGCTTTCTTCAGTTCTTTTTGCTTTTGGGAGAGTTTTAAGTATAGCTTGAATTTGTAGCTGGTCTTCTGATTCTAGGGATAGGTGGTTTGGGAACTTTTTCAGAGCTTGGCAGAGATTTCCCCTATTGTGAGAGAAAAGTTTTACTTATAAGAGCTTCCTAATGCATAGAAGTTGCTTGGATACTAAGAAGCAACATACCAAAATAACTCCAGTTTTACCATAGTGTAATAAGAGCTCTATTAACAAGCATACTGTACTGTAGAATGTAAAAGAAGTTTATTATAAAAGTCTAACAGTAAACATCACTGCTTTTTGGAGAGAAAACATAGCACCAAAAGTAGTTACAGAATTCTCCTGAATACATGTAAAATTTCAAAACTTCTAGATGTCAGTCACCATAATCAAAATTGAAAGAGACAAACTAAGAGAGGGAAAGATAGTTTCAAAATATGCTTGTTGTATTAAATGTGTGCATTTATATTTTTTATATTTTTAAAGCTTTTACAAATTAGTGTGCCAGGGGGCCTAAGACCACCCCCCAGGTTTGATGATTTGCTAGGACTCAGCATATAGTCACGCTTATGGCTGTGATTTATTACAGCAAAAGGATACAAGGCAAAATCGGCAAAGGGAGAGGATAAATGGAGTGAAGTCTAGAGCAAACCAGGCACAAGATTCCAAGAGTCCACTCCCCATGGAGTCACACAGCAAGTTGTGACAACACATGTGAAATGTTGTCTGCTAGCGAATCTTGCTAGACACTCAGTGCCCAAGATTTTTATTGGGGACTGGTCAAATAGGCATGGTCTGCCTGGCATATACCAAAAGTTCAGACTCTCAGAAGGAAAGCAGATGTTCAGCATAAACTATATTGTTGGTACAGATGATTTAGGCACAGTAAGCCACTTTTATCAGGAAATGATGGGAACCTTCCTGAAACCCAGTTCCCGTAATATCAGGCCTTAATAGGGTAGTCTCGGATCTGCTATGGTAACTCTTTTATGCATCTGTAAAAATCATGAGAGCACACAAAAGAGGTGTTTTATCAAAGGAGAAATATCAACATATGAAATACCTTTAACCTCTAGTGATTGAATAGTTGCAAGTTAATACAATCATAAGATAGCATTTTTCTTCTATAAAACTGACCGATAATAAAATAATGATTTTAACCAGTGTTGGGGGAGATATGAATAAAAGAGAAATTTCTTATACTGCTGATAGAAATGTAAAGTCATACAGCTTTTCTGGAGGATTTTTTTGTCAGTATATCCTCAAAGTTTTCAAACTGTGCTTACCCTTTGACCTAGCATTTCCTTTTTTAGGAATTCATCCTCAATGGTTAATGAGTTAATGTACTCCTAATTCAATGGTTTGCTATGTAGTCATGAAAATTCACGTCGTGGAAGTAAAATTCTTGATACGGGAAAATATTCACTGTATACTGCTAAGTGAAAAATAGGCCTCTGTGCCTAATCTGTCCGTAATGTTCCCTCCTTGGAACCTTCCCTTTCCTACTGTCTTTGAATTCCCCTCACTGTGGCTATTTTCTGCAAACCTCCCCTTATTCTGTCTTTGGAGTGACTCAATTTTAAAAAGCCACTTTTCAGCCCTCATCCCTCTTTATCACTCTCTTCAAGGTTCAGAGGGCTTTGGACTTCGGGGAGCCTAATAGTATTCATTCTTAAAGGCTGCCAGTTGTTCTACTGTTTATAAGAATAAAAAGAGTTTCAGATAAAGCAAGAAATTTAAGTACTATTTCATAACAACTTTTGATTGGGCAGGATTTTCCCAATTTTTTTTTTTTTTTTTTTTGAGATATTCGGGCCTCTCACTGCCGCGGCCTCTCCCGCTGCGGAGCACAGGCTCCGGACGCACAGGCTCAGCGGCCATGGCTCACAGGCCCAGCCGCTCTGCGGCACGCGGGATCCTCCCGGACCGGGGCACGAACCTGCATCCCCTGCATCGGCAGGCGGACCCCCAACCACTGCGCCACCAGGGAAGCCCCTTTCCCAATTTTTAAATAAACTTTTAGGATATAATCTATTTATAATTTGTGTTCTAGCTTTATAGATTTGTAAAATCTGAACTAGAAGACTAAATAAGTTTCAATTCGTTCACCCAACAATAATTTTTTCAGACTATTAAATCTATTTAAAAATGTCTCTTTCCCACACTTTTTGTTGTTAAAATCAAATATATATTTAATGAGCATTCCCTGGAGATTTGTTTAAAATACCACAGAATAAACAGTCTTAAAGATCAGGGTTTTTACCTTTATTGTCAGATAAAATTCTAATTCTAAAGATAGGTAAATTGGAGACCATAGTTAAATTGTGTATATAGCTAGCTGGTTTTGTTGTTATTGTGAATTTACATGTAAATATGTTCTTTAACATAATTGTTACCTGTAGTATACGATAAAATCCTATACAAGTTCATTTGTAAAAATTGTTTTTCAGATGTCAGTCCTTTTGCACCTGGAGTTAGTTCTCGAAGTGATGTCCATTGCCGGCACCAGGGTGTTAATATAACAGAAACTGGTCTTGAGGGACTTCTTTTTGGAATGCTAGACCGGGAGACAGATAGAAAATTATGTTCTGATATTCATGATACTTTGGGACATATGCTGTCATCACTGGCTGTAGAAAAACTTTCCCATTGGCTAATGCTTTGTAAAGATGTCCTAGCAGCTTCTAGTGGTATGTATTTAATATATAAAATATATTCTTAAGATAATGAAAATTATTTAATTTTGATATATATCTATAGATATATACCATGTATAGATATAGATGCATATATAGATATACACCATATATAGATATATTTAGATACATATATTACATTACAGATACATAGAGCTTACATTTTAAAATACTAATAATTTTTAATCTGTAAATCCCTGTAAAATGTTGAAGATTAAATTATATTACAAACTAATGAACTTTGGTTATTTTTGACAAATGACTAAGTTCAAACTAATTTTCATATATAAAAATCCCAGGCTACTCTGTCATTTGACATAAGATGTAAAACTAGTGAAATATAAAAAATATTTTTATGTTATTCTTTCCCTGGTTTTTTAATTTCTATTTTTATTTATTTTTTAAATTAAATATAGTTATTTTAAGGAGAAACTTTATATGGCTGTCATAAACAGAACAACCATCATAGCTTTCATAAAAGTAAAGTCATTGTGAGAGTACATACAATGAAGACAAAACAGTATTATTGAATTTCAAGTTGAAAACTGCTGGCTGCTATCTTTTTAAATTTTTTATTCATTGTAAATTTTTATATAATTTTTAAAGATTACTTTCCATTCACAGTTATTACAAAATTATTGGCTCTATTCCCCATGTTGTATAATACGTCCTTGAGTCTGTCTTACACCAAATAGTTTGTACCTCCCACTCCCCCTCCTTGGCTTTTTATTGATTGTTTAAAAGAAAAACCTTGCCAATTCTACTGTTTTCTACTGGTTTTAAATTAGATATCACCAAACAGTACTATTTCTAAAGCATGGTTTTTGCTGTATGTAAGGTTGTTATAATATGCTTTTATTTTTGTTACAGATATGAGTACTGCAACTCCCTTAAGTAGTGGAAAAGATGAAGAATTTGAAAAGAAAGATGAGATGGATGATGATACCATGTTTACCACACTAGGAGAAGAAGATAAATCAAAGCCCTTTGTGGCACCTCGCTGGGCCACTCGAGTATTTGCTGCTGATTGCCTGTGTCGAATCATCAATTTGTGCGAGAATGCAGACCAGGCTCACTTTGATCTTGCTATGGCACGTTCTGCTAAACTGCGAAACCCTACAAGTAAATTAAAAATCAGTACTTCTTTTCCCCAGAATATTTTTATAGGTTTGAAATATTTTACTGCTTTGTAACATGCTTTAGACTATGCCTTTCATTTATTGTACGTTTTCTTGCCTTTTACCTTTGTTTTCTGTCCTCTCTACATACTGTCCAACTTCTGATCCCTATTGGGAAGATAAGTTGAGGAAAGCAGTCCAAAGTTATATATCTATCTATCGTAAGATATATTTATCTTAGTCCTTTGCCCTAAGGATAATGATGGTCCTAAGCATAATGATGGCAGTAACTTATGTTTCCTTGGTACCTTATCCTACTTTTAGCAAAAGTTTAAGGTGAATAAATAAAGTGAGTTTGGCAATCCCCAGCCTTGGAGAATGTCAGAATTCATGAATGCCATGGCAGATTTCAAACTCTCAGATTTCAGAACAGCTATTAGGTATTTTTGAAAAGGTGAAAACCGTTTATTACTGAAACCTTTTACTTTTTGATCATTTGTAAGCTTTTATACCGTATATCCCCTGGATCAGATATTATAGGGAATTTACAAAGAGATCATCAGGCCAGTATCTTCACTTACAAATGAAGAAATCTAGAGAAGCTGAGAGAGGTGGTAGAGTAACAGACTGTCTTATCTTATACTTTGTTGTCTCTTCGTCATCGTGTCATTTTTTAAAATATCTGAAGACACATCGTGTATGTTATCTGTATTGAAGTCTATATGTTAAAAATGCCTTTCAGTTTACTTTGTTGTGTATAAGAAGCAGTAAAACTCACAAATGGACTAAAAAACAGAAAGTAAAACAGTATTAAACTATGTATAAAATTGGAATCTGAATATAGGGTACCAGCAAAGCACAATATGTTGTGAACAGGGTGTCTTTAATCATGTCATTATTCATCAGATATTTACCGAATCTTGTTCTTTACTTCCCATTGGGGATCCAAAGAAGAAAAAAACATAGTCCTTGCTCTTGAAGAATTTCTAGTCTAGAAGAAAAAGAGGCAAAGTTATCACTCAAAAATAATCATATATCCCAATAGTGGAAGGAACATAAAAAACTTTGGGAACATAAAAAACTGCTACTCGTTTCCTGAAGTGCCAGGGAAGACCTCACAGAAGGGATCATTTTGAAGCTGGGTTTTAGAGGCAGAGAGAGGGTTTTCCAGGTAGAAAAGGCTGGATGTATTAGTTTTCTATTGTTGCTATAATAAATGACTGCAAACTTAGTGGCTTAAAATAACAGAAGTTTATTAACTTATAGTTCTGTGGGCCAGAAGATCCCAGAATGCAATAAACCTCTATCAGTCCCCGAATTCTCTCCCCATTTTGGAGTTTCTGCCCAGTGCCCCTTTCTTCTCCCCCACGTTAGGAGTTCATCACCTTGGATTTGGGAAAAAGATAGAGGTCTTGATTTGAGAGAGGGTGTAGGTAGAGACTGTGTAGAGAAGATATAGCAGTTTCATTCTGGGAACAATTGCCTTGCTTTTAAGCTTTGATAGGACTGATCTAGGGCGGCCTTTACTCTAAGGCTAAAAGGAAAAAGGCTTCCCTTTTTTACATCTTGTCCTTATAAAAATCTTTTCCAGAGTACGGGTTGGTAAACTACAGCTTACAGTCCAAATCCAGCCTGCAGTCTGTTTTTATAAATAGTTTTATTGGAGCACAGTGTAACCATTTGTGTACATACGGTCTTTGTACATACTACAACAGCAGAGTTGAGTAGTTAGAAATTATATGGCCAGCAAAGCCAAAAATATTTACTATCTGTTTCTTTACAAAAAAAATTTGCCAACCTCCGCTGACAAAAAATTACAAGCTCTTTTGGGGAAAATTATGACAATCAGTTATTTTGCTTCAGATGTCAGTTTACAATGTCGTCAGTGTTATTGTATAAAGGTTTACCAATATTCTTGAGAGATCATGATATAGAAACTTTCTTGAAAGTGTATCTTTGTTATTTTAAACATGGTGAAATATGTGGATCATAAATGCTTTTTTAAAGAAGTTTATTTCATTCCATATTTTTATGTGATTACACTTAATTTTGGAAATGTTTTCCTTTTTGCCTTCTATTTTTATTTTTAGATGACCTCTTGGTACTTCATCTCTCTGACCTGATTCGCATGGCATTCATGGCTGCAACCGATCATAGTAACCAGCTGCGGATGGCTGGGCTCCAAGCACTTGAAGACATTATCAAGAAGTTTGCATCTGTGCCTGAGCCAGAATTTCCAGGTCATGTGATTCTGGAGCAGTATCAAGCCAATGTGAGATATTTTATTTGTTTCAAAATTAAAACTGATCTTTTGAAAAGTGAAGATTAAAGAAGTGAAGATCCCCTGGAGAAATGTATTTGGACCTGTAACCTATTTATTCATGTAGAATGCATATCTTTACTCCCATTGCCTGTTACACAATTTGAATCAATTCACAGTTGAAGAAACAATTGTATAAAACTTGTCACTATTTTTAAGTCATGATGTACTATTAGTGATAAAACTAGAATAGATGTTCCAGCCTGGCTTTCCAGTCTTATGTTTAGATATTTAGCCATGCCATTTAAAAGATAAAAGGAACATTTAAAGAGTGTTGTGGATTTACTGCTGTTATTTTATATGCCAAGACTTGATAAGCATTTTTTAAAATAAAAAGCAATTGCCTTGGGACTTCACTGGTGGTCCAGTGGTAAAGAATCTGCCTTCCAATGCAGGGGACGCGGGTTCCATCCCTGGTTGGGGAACTAAGATCCCACATGCTGCAGGGCAAGCAAGCCTACGCACCACAGCTACTGAGCTCATGACCTCAAGTAGAGAGCCCATGTGCTGCAAGCTGTGAGCCCACGTGCTCTGGAGCCTGTGCACCACAGAGAAGCCTGCACGCCACAACGAAAGATCCCGCATGCCACAACTAAGATCCCATGTGTCGCAACTAAGACCCAACACAGCCAAAAATTAATAAATAAATTTTTTAAAAAAGCAGCAATTGCCTCTTGTATGCTGAAGGATAAATTAACTTTTAATAATAGTGAAAAATATTACTGAAAGAATTGTATACTTTTAAAAGATTTTTTTATTATATTCTAAACAGAGATATACTTGTTTCCCCTGAAATTTATGCCTATATTTATGTTCTTCAAAAGAGGCACAATAGATGTAATCCTAGTAATGGATTATGTGAAGGCGAAAAAAACTTATGTTAGTAAGAAAAGACCAAACTTTTTTTTTCACTGTGATTGTACCAAAATCTTGGCTCTAGACACATCATACTTCATCTAAAATCTGTGTTCAAACATACAGAAAATTTAAAAGTGTGGATAATGTATAGTCCATTTTTTTCCATCATAAGTATAGGTAAAGAAGTTATACTTTCTAGGCCAAATGGCTGTAGAAAACCTGTATATAATTATTTACTTCCAAATACCCAGCCTATCAGAATGATGGTCTTTTTAAAAAAATCTTTCTATTTAGAAATAATTTCAAACGTACAGAAATAATTGCAAGAATAGTACAAAAAAACCTGTCATACCCTTCATCCTTCATTCATATTTGCCAATTGAGAATTTTGCCTCATTTCCTTTAACATTGACTTTTTTCTTTCTCTCTACACTCAATACATATACACACACACATTCTCTCACTCTCTCACTTTTTTTTTCATAAACCATTTTAAAGTAAATTATCTAAATCAGGTATCTTTACCTAGTGTAATGGAAGAAATCTCAAATTAGGAGTTGACTATATTTAATTCCTAATTCAGCTCCTACATATTAAATGTAATATATCTAAGAATCTGTGACTGATACTGGCTTATTAAAACTAAAGCTCTAAGCAGGCTGGACCTGGTTAGTACTTGTAAAAAAAACTAAAGCTCATATTTCTTCATTTATTACTATGACAACAGTACATTAATATTTCTTGAGCAACCTTCTTTTAAAGCGTCTCTTTTTGAGGTGAAATGATTTTTAAGGTCTTTTAGTAACTATGTGAATTTTTAGTACTACTCAGTTATTTAAAGAAATTGAGCCTTTAATCTCAGTTATATGAGATTCACCCATGAAGTAAATACTATTAGAAATATGTTCAGGAATATAGATAGAAAAAAAATAGCAGTTTTCTGTTATCTCTGGGCACATGTGGCTTTGTCAGAAAATCCTATTTACTATTAAAAATAAATGAAAAAGAAATAAGATTAATTGCCTGTTTGGTATAGGATCATACAGATTGGATAACGATAATCTCCTGGAAAGCAAAAGAAGACTGGTACAATTGAGTTTATTGTCACCAGAAAGAGAGATAAAAAGGAAAGGAACAAAGATGTGTTTTGTGTGTTTTCATCTCCAAAGACACAAAAGGTTTACTACTTATCTTTAAAAATAAAATGCTTATATTCATTTTTCTAGGTGGGAGCTGCTCTAAGACCAGCCTTTTCACAAGATACTCCATCAGACATAATAGCAAAAGCTTGCCAGGTAAGAAGAAAAATAGAATTTTCAATAGTTATCTTCTATAAATTTATAGATATCTTAGAATTTCACTTCCAAGAAAGAAAATCAAATAGTATTTATTTATTTTTTTTGCGGTACGCGGGCCTCTCACTGTTGTGGCCTCTCCCATTGTGGAGCACAGGCTCCGGACACGCAGGCTCAGCGGCCATGGCTTACAGGCCCAGCCGCCCTGCGGCATGTGGGATCTTCCCGGACCGGGGCACGAACCCGTGTCCCCTGCATCGGCAGGCGGACTCTCAACCACTGCACCACCAGGGAAGCCCCAAATAGTATTTATTTTTATCTCAGAAATACAACAGTGATAGTTTCCTTTTTTATTCTGTGTGAAATGATGAAGTACTAACTATTAATCACATTTTTTTTTTGCTGTAACTGAGGGCATGACTTTGGAATACATAGCTCTTACATTGTCCAGTAGTCAGTGGAGATGTAAAGTCATAAGAGGGACTAGAATAAAAGTAAAATCTCAAAATCTACAATCATTGAAGAATATATAGTAATAATAAATAGGTAATAAAAGGGTTTTTGACCACAGGTTGTGAAAATTCTACAAGTTTCTGTGTATTAAATTATCCTAAAGACAATTTCACAATATGGAAGTTTTATTGCAAAATTGATTCCAGGAGATTATTCTCATATTATTTTTTCTGAAGAGAGTTATAGAAGCACCTATGTTCCTACACCTTTAATAAGTTCATCTTTTTCATGCTTCGTCCTGAAAAAGGATTTGTGCATTAAGCTCTAATCTTTCAAAAAAATCCAATTCTTTGTCTGCTAACCTAAGGATAGAAGAGAAGCAACTCCATCCTTCTCAGTTTTCCGGAGTACAGGCCTGTAGTCCATCTTTATTGCTTAGAATTCAGTCAAGCTACATGTGTCCCTTATGCAGAGAATGTTCTGCTGTTTGCAATGATAGGTTTGAAATTCTGACTTTGATTACTCTGTGGCTCAATGAGTTGCCTCCTCCTTCTGTTAGACTTTATTTTTCTGAAGCCTGCTATCTTAATGGTGACCTTCAGAGAAATGAACTCCTTCCACCAACAGCAGGCCAGAGAGAGAAGAGGAAGCCTTGTTTAAGACAGAAGTCTGTGGATCATGGTACAAACCTTGGAGTTAGAGTAGGTTAAGTCATTTAGATTGGGATACTGGCACACAAACATCAGAAATCACAGTCATGTATAATTAAATGTATTATGGTAGTGTTTCAGATCATAATATTTAAGCAGACAAAACATCCTATAAAGCTCCTGATCATCAGAAAGGCAAAAGCTATTAGAATTTCATCTTGTGAATGAGTAGTATGAAAATTTCCTATTACTGAATTTGCCTTAAACTTCTTACTTCTTGGACTCCCCTGACAGTCCAGTGGTTAAGACTTTGCCTTCCAATGCAGTGCAGGTTCAATCCCTGGTCAGGAAGCTAAGATCCCACATGCCTTGCAGCCAGAAAGCCAAAACATAAAACAGAAGCAGTATTGTAACAGATTCAATAAAGACTTTAAAAATGTTCCACATCAAAAAAATCTTAAGAAAAAAAACACTTCTTATTTCTTATGTGACCCTACCTGCTTTCTGAAGTTTCTCCTTTTCTAGTGGCAGGCTTAAATTTTTGACCTCCTGTCCTTCTGTTTCTGGGAGGAAACCTGGTTTTGAAATAGCTGGAGCATTGGGTTGCAAGTTTCTTTCTTTAAGGTTACCGAAGGAGTTGGCTTCGGGCAGATCTTGAAACATGGCATCCCAGATTGTTTACTAGAGTAAACATCATGTTGAACCTGAAAATCAAGTAATTCTTAGATATTATAGGAAAACCCTCAAATGTTTTCAATTGAGGACAGTTGGGGACAGTAATCAGTAGGTTAATATATCATTTAAAGCAGCACTGGAATCATAAACATAATACATACTTTAGATATTTTATTTCAGTCTAAAATTTGTAAGTGTACATTCATTCACCACTCTTTTGATATAAGGCCAGAGTCTTTTCTCTAAGTATGATTTTGCTGATTCAGTTTTGCTTTGTCTTTCTTCATAAACCAAACCTATAATGTAGTATCTGCAGTTTCTGGTTTCATGTTCTTTAAAGTGGAGAAGGTACTTAGGTTTTTGCAAAGCAAACTTAGCACCAAATTCTCGATTTTGACAGTTTCCCCCAACTTTCAGTTATATTTCTACCGAAACTCACAGAAATATTATCACATATCTCCAAAATGTTATTTTCCTTAAGAATACCAACTCTTTCTTTTCACACTCATATTTAATCTCTTTTCACTTTAAATTTCATTATATTTTCAGCACTGTTGTAGCTGGTATTTTTTTTTGCCATCAGTATTGGTAACAAACAGTTTTTAAATGTCCTTATTGAATTTTATTTAATTTAGTTTTGAATTCTTTGAGAATAAGATTATTATAAGAGAATGAAGTAGTTTACATATATATTTGTTCTCAACTTTTTAAACGTTTCAAATATAGGAACACAATCCATTAACCATGATTCAGTATTCAAATGCTCTGAAAACCAAAAGATTTTTCATAATTTATTTGATAACAAAGCCTGAACTGACTATACTCACCTGGCCCTGACATGAAGCTGAGTGAGACGATAGTAATGATTGATTTCTTTTTTTAAAAAATTAATTAATTAATTAATTAATTTTTGGCTGGGTTGGGCCTTTGTTACTGCGTGTGGGCTTTCTCTAGTTGCGGTGAGCAGGGGCTGCTCTTCGTTGTGGTGCATGGGCTTCTCATTGCGGTGACTTCTGTTTGTTGCGGAGCACAGGCTCTAGGCGCGCGGGCGTCAGTAGTTGTGGCACACAGGCTCAGTAGTTGTGACTCACGGGCTCTAGAGCACAGGCTCAGTAGTTGTGGCACACGGGCTTAGTTGCTTTGCGGCATGTGGGATCTTCCTGGACCAGAGCTCAAACCCTTGTCCCCTGCATTGGCAGGCAGATTCCTAACCACTGCACCACCAGGGAAGCCCAGCCCCTTCCATCTTGGCATTCTTCCTTTGGTTCCAGTATCACCACACTTGCCTGGTTGTCCTGTTGCTTTTCTGGTGTTTTCAATTTCTTATTCTACTTGTCCCTGAAGTATATTTTCCCTGTGTTCTGTCCTTAAGGCTTTTTTTTTTTTAATACCTCAGTCCTTGAAGAAAGTTACCTAGGACCATCTGTTTAGTGATCATCTTTGTGTGGAGAATTCCTAGATCGACTTAGTTACCTCTGTCTTTGCTCCTGAAATCCAGACCCAGGTTTCCATCTGCCCACTGAATATCTTTCCACGTGTCTCTTGCTGGTACTTTGAACTCAGCATGTCACAAAGTTCACAGTCAAAATCATGTTCTCTAACTTCTCATCTCCACCAAACTTCTCTTTGTTCTTATGTTATCTCTCTTAAACAGTGGTGTCACCTTCCTTACATTCATCCGGGTTAGAAACTTTGACAGTCAAAATTTGGTAGTCTTTGATTATCACCTCATACTGTTTGCATGTCCCTGCCTTCACCCCCTAAAAATATATAATTGGTTTCCAAATCCTGTGATTTCTACTTCCCAGTCTTTCTCAGATGCCTCTTTCTTTTCATTTGATTCTCAGTTTGATCCGTATCATCTCTGTTCCGTGGTATTATAATAGTCATGTGACTGAACACAGTACTCACTGTCTAAATACATGCTTTCCTATCCTTAGTATTGGAGCAGTTTTCCTAAAGCACAATTCTAATAATATTCCCCTGCTCAGAAGCCTTAGAAACTCATGATTGCCTACAGAACAAGTCTGAATTCAGTTCACGTGGAATTTAAATTGTACTGTAATCTGATCCCAGTTAACTTTCCTAATCTTGTCTCTTCCTCCATGAAACTCCCCTGTATCTATACACATAAAACTTCCTGATATTTAAACATTCCCATTTCTCCTGCTAGAATTAATCTCTTCTTTCTCTCCCTTTTTTTTTTTTTTTTTTTTTTTTTTCTTGCGGTACGCGGGCCTCTCACTGTTGTGGCCTCTCCCGTTGCGGAGCACAGGCTTCGGATGCACAGGCTCAGCAGCCATGGCTCACGGCCCAGCCGCTCCGCGGCATGTGGGATCCTCCCAGACCGGGACACGAACCCGTGTTCCCTGCATCGGCAGGCGGACTCTCAACCACTGCGCCACCAGGGAAGCCCCTTTCTCTCTTTTTAAGTGCAGTGTGACAGTCATAAAACATTCTCGTGGGTTCATTTAATCTGAGTTTATTTACTTGAGGACAGGGACTAGATTTTTTCCCTTTACTTTTTTTTTTTAACTCCTCTATAGCACTCAGAATAACCTTTTGCCTATAGTAAACAGAAATGTTGTTGAATTGAAGAATTATTCATAACCAAACCGATTTGGGTGGAAATTCTTTTCTGTTAAAATTTTTGGGAAATTAGATAGTGGAAACATGTTAAGTATATATTGTTTTGTTTTCTACATAGGAGTACAATAATTTCCATACTTGCTGTTGATTTTTTATTAAAAAAATAATATTAAAGCATAGCATTGAGGTTTTTTTGTTTTGTTTTGTTCATTGGTTTTATTTGTGTTTCTTCCCCCTAGGAAACAATCATATTTACTCCATTCTTTCATATGTTTAATGTTAACTTTTTTTTTTAATTAACTAACTTTATTTTTTTGGCTGCATTGGGTCTTCGTTGCTGTGCACAGGCTTTCTCTAGTTGTGGCGAGTGGGGGCTACTCTTTGTTGTGCAGTGCACGGGCCTCTCGTTGCGGTGGCTTCTCTTTGTTGCGGACCACGGGCTCTAGGTGCATGGGCTTCAGTAGTTATGGCACACGGACTCAGTAGTTGTAGCTCTCAGGCTCTAGAGCGCCGGGTCAGTAGTTGTGGTACATGGGCTTAGTTGCTCCGTGGCATGTGGGTTCTTCCCAGACCAAGGCTCGAAGTCCCTAATGTTAACTTTTTACTATAAAAATTAAAGTTTTTTTCCTTTGGCTAGGTATGTAGTACATGGATTGGAAGTGGAGTTGTCAGTGATCTCAATGATCTCCGTCGAGTACACAATCTGCTTGTTTCTTCACTGGACAAAGTTCAGGCCGGAAAAGGATCTTCCAGCCAACTCTACCGCGAGAGTGCCACAACCATGGAAAAACTGGCTGTTCTCAAAGCATGGGCGGAGGTAACCATGACCTATTGTTTTTAACCATTTCTCCATCCATGAGAAAGTGTTCCCCTACTCCTGTAGGTAAAAAAATTTTTGTTTGATTTTTGTTTAAAACTGACCTGTGGTATAGAGTGCTTTTTAAAAAATCTGCTGTTTGCTCTTTCTCACTGAAATGCATATGCATTTATGTCTCAAAAGAACTCTTATTGAACCTTTGAAAATTATATTTTTAATCAGTGTTTTAAAAACATCTGTGTTGAAGAAGGGCTCTTCTTACTTACTATGGAAAAACTAGGCTGGGAAAACCTACAAATAGAAAAAAAAAATAGAAAAAATTTATGCCAAGAATCTTATTTGATTAAATTTTAGGAGACATGCCACCACCCACTGATACTGAGGCTGTAGGGTTTTTTGGTTGTTGTTTGTATGTTTTGTTGTTTTATAGCTGTTTTTACCTCTTTTATTCCCATAGCCACTTTTTAAAAATAATGATACTATTTTAAATTCACTTTTCTAAATCTCTTCTGCCAGTTGTTTTCAAATACTTATCTGTCTGCACTCAGGTACTTCAAGTAGCTCTTTATTCCTTCCTCTGCCAACCCAGTATCTCACTTACCTATTTCCATGGTATCAGCAGCCTGTGACCACCCAGCAGACAATTGCTGGCTCAAGGCATGCAACATCCAGATGATATAGTTTAGATAAAGGACCTCTGGGTTTTTGTGGATTATTTCTGTCACAGAAGGGGAAAAAAAAAGGAAAGTGTAGAGCAGTAAGATATTGTATAAATTAGTTTTTCTCTCTGATTTTTAGATCAAGTTGTTTTCATAGAGTATCCCTGAGTGTTCCTTTATTTTCACTCTGCTGCCATCTTTTGGCGTAGAGAAGTAAAATAATATTTGCATTGATAAAATGTTTGTTTTTATTGATAAAATTTTTTTCAAATTAATGCAAATCCATAGTTTTAGGTGGAAAGTAGTGTTAGAAAGATACTATAATGTGATTGTTTTCTTACTTTGAAATTCACAGAAATTCTATGTTAATTTTCACATATCTAATTTTTAACTAAAACTTACTATTACTCTTCTTGTCTGTAGAAATTATATTCTAAATGATTGAATGATTTTTATTTTTAAAAAGATAGCTTCCAAAATTGTTCTTAATTCTCCAGCCCCGTTCATTAATTTCCCAAACATAGAGACAGGTATGTAGTTGGATGATCATAAGACCATTTGCCAGTTAGTTGGTTCTCTGCTGACTTGCATAACGTGCTTGATTCACCTACTAAGAAGTCTGACATAGTTCAGTATAAAAAGCATTAAATGTTGAATCAGAGGCCCTAGAACAAGTTCTGTCTCTATAATTCACCATCTTTGTGACTTTGTTCAAGTGATTTGATCTCTCAGATACTCAGTTTTTTCATTATAACATGGAAATGCAGTAATGTCTTCTTCTAAGGTGAGGTATATAAAAGGACCAGGCATTGTTATCTGGCACTGAATGGAAGATAAGTAATTGCTTTTAACAAATTAGATCAAAACCTCACATAACTAAATTATTAATGCACATTTTTTTTGAGACACTTTTCTTATTTGGAGGTAACTTGGTTCTATAATTAAATAATTTGCACTTCGAGCCTCAGCCGGTAATATTGTCTAGTAAATCTTTTCCTTGCTTAGCTTCCTTTCCTTCTTCCTTTTCCTCAAAGGCCCAATATATTCTAGATTTCTCTACTCAAGATCTATCTTTGCTTCTACTTTTTACTCAAAAAATTGAGGATGTTAGTTTTCCAGCTCCTCAGATTGTTACCTTCAAGTCTTTAGATGAATGTGAGTTGAAAACTCCTTTTACCCATGTGACCTTGGGTGAGTTATTTAACTGCTTCTCTAAACCTTGTTTCTCAGCCCTAAAGTGTGGATAATAATTATGCACATTTCACAGAATTACATTTTGAAGTAAATGAGGTAATAATAACTTTGTTCAATAACTACCTTATTTATGTGCACAGTGAATGTTACCTGTTGTTATTAATATAATAATTGTTATTACTTTAAAGTTTTCCTCTAACCTAGGATTACCTTTTCTCATTCTCTTACCTCCCACTCTCTGATTCATTCAACGGTGTTACTAAACATCGCCTCTGTGCCAGGCTAGAAGTTGAGAATACAGTGGTGCACAAGCCAGATGTTCTACCTTTACTGAGAAAAACAAACTAGTGAACGAGTGTATGCAACAAAAATAATGACTGTTATAGGAGAAGTCCGGACTGTGGTGAACACACAGCAGAGGCACCTAAAATAGTCTGAGGGCTCAGAGGAGGCTGCTTGGAGAAAGCGACACTTAAGCTGAGACCTGGAGGATGAGAGTAGATGTAGTAAGCATAAGTCTCTGGAGGGGACTGTTCCAAGCTAAGTGCTGTCAGTTACCCCCGCCTCTGTATCTCACTTACCCCCATCTCTGTATCTCAGTTACCCCCGCCTCTGTCTCTCTCTCCCCCCCGCCTCTGTATCTCACTTACCCTGCCTCTGTATCTCACTTACCCCCCCGCCTCTGTATCTCACTTACCCTGCCTCTGTATCTCACTTACCCCCACGCCTCTGTATCTCACTTGCCCCGCCTCTGTATCTCACTTACCCCGTCTCTGTATCTCACTTACCCCCATTTCTGTATCTCACCATCACCCTCTGCTTGCTCGTCCTCTTCTACTCACTCTCCTCTTCACACCTCTATTCATTGAACGAGTTTTAGTATCTTCACGTTCTCAGCTAGTCACCCACTTCTCAGTCCCCTGCAATCTGGGTTTACTCTCAGCACTCCATTGAAATTATTTCGCTAAAGTTACAAATAATATAATTCTCCAAATCACTGCACACTTTTCAATCTCTGTCTTACTTAGCCTCTCTATAGCATTTGATATTGTCTCCTCTGGAAACTTTGTTTTCCTTGACTTCGTGACACTACTCCCTTGGTTTTCTTCTTTTCTTTTATTGTTCATTCTCAGCATCACTTGCTGGCTTCTCTTTGCCTGCCTGCTCTTTAAATATTGGCATTTTTCTTGTCCCTTTTCTCACTCTTCATACTCTGTGGGTAGTGTCATCTACACCCATACCCAGTAGCTTTTACTTGTATGTGAAAGTTTCTAATTCTACTTTTCTAGCCATACTTCTCTCCTACATTCCAGGCCCATATTTTTAGCTGTTTATTAGACATGTAGTACTGCAGTGTTTACTATTGAAAAAAAATCCATGTATAAGTGCACCTGCACAGTTCAAACCCACGTTGGTTCAAGGGTCAACTGTATTATCAAAGCACTTTCTAAAATCGTACACATTAGTTGACCAATTTATCCTAAGGAATATCAAGGATATACACAAAGATTCTGCTATGAGGATGTTTGCTGCAATGTTGTTTATCATTCTAAAAAAATAAAAAAGGCAATATATGAATAATTGTATTTCTTGATCCAAAGATGATGGTATTAAGTGAATAGAAAATTGAGTATAATATTATATACAAGCATAGTTTTTAAAAGACTGGGTATGTATATACAACATGGCTAGAATATTAACAGTATTACATCTGAGTAGTAGGATTGTGTCTGGTTTTATTTTCTTCATTTTACTTATGCTTCTGATTCTTCTATATTTTGTGTGTAATATCTCATAAGAAAAATAAACCCAATTTTTTAAAAAAATGAGTCTAAAAAATATCATATTGCAAGTAGCAATGTAAAATATAGAACCCTTTTAGAAAGCATTTGGCAGTATCTCTTCAGAGCCATGGAAGTATTTATAATCACTGATCCAGTAATTCCATTTCTCGAACTTTATCCTAGGGAAAAATATCCAAAATATGAAAAAGAGAGAAATTTACAAAAATGTTTAGTTGGAACCTTACTTACAATGTGGAGAACTGAACACCTTTGTTTTTGAAAACTATGTTTCATCTTTCTAAGATTCCCAAGGCTAAAAAGAATCAGAAAAAAATATAGAAGTTCAACTACAGGAAAATTGTTAGATGTATAATGTCTTCCATTGCAGCCATTAAGAATAACAGTTATGAAGACTAGTATTCATATGGAAACCCTTATGATATATGAATAGACAAAATTAAATACAAAATTCTCTGTACAACAAAATTATAACTTAGAAAGTTGGAATGTGAAAACCTGGAAATTAGAATTATGAGTAATTTTAAAAACTCATTTTTCAAACTATTTATGGTATAATTTTTTAAATTAAAATTTGAGGAAAAATACATACAACTGACCTTTAAATACTGCAGTGACTCCTTCGCTTCCCCATTACCAACAGTCTTCAGCTACTTCTGCCTTACAGTCTATGCTCAGTCTAATACCAAACACTTGCAGTTTCCTCAGCCTGCCTTGCTAGTTTCTGTCTCTTGTGCTCTTGCTGTTTATATTCCCTCTGCCTGGAATTCCCCCTTCCATCTTTGCCTGTGAACAGGTGAACTTTTGTCTTTGAATCCAGTCTCACCTTTTCATAGTCCATTAAGATTCTTCCATCCTTGGTGCTTCTGTGATTCATTCATTCATTACTCAAACCACTGAGTGTTCATTAGGTGCCAGGCAGTGTACGTAGTCACTGCGTGTAGTGAGGTGGGCAGATAGGTCATTTAAAACAAATTTCAAAAAACATCCCTTTCTCTCAGCAATTTTCTCACTCTCCTTTCATCGTATCAGTCTGTGAGTCCATGGAAGGTGAAAACCATGTATTATTTGTCTTTGTTGCCTCAGGCCCTGGCACAATAGCAAATGCAAGGCAAGAGTAAGTACCTAAGAAGGGTTTGATGAGCGAATGGCTGAGTATACTTACAGTGCTTATTGAGATCTTTTCTTAAAATCAGCATAATAATCTAGGGGAAGAAAGCGAGCTTAAAACCAGTGGAAAATATGAATGTGATACATTTATAACCTGATATTCAAAGTCCCTACTCCAAAAGTTAGGTGGTTTCTGCTTCTAAATTGTCAGGTGTTAAGTATGACTAACCAACTGTAACTAAGTGTTAATAGACCATCACAGCATTAAGGAATGCTTCTTCTCAGAAATGAAGATTCATTGTTTCCTGTAATCGTCTAATGTAGTCAATTACCATGCCATAACTGTCTGTTCATTGTAGGAATAGAGATAAGACCCTGCCATCAAGAAGCTGCAGTGTCCCTGTTCACATGCATAGACTTCCTCTTACAAACAATGAAGATGACACTGTGTAGGGGGAAATAGTTTTCTCAAGATTTTTATCTAGTGCAATTTTCTTTCTTACTCTTGCTCCCCCCACCCTTCTTTTTAGCTTTATCATTGATGTGTAATTCAGCTACGTGCCAGTTGCCAAAGCCAAAATGTATGTACAAAAACAAAAGAAAACAAACAAAAATAACTTCAGCAAAGAAGAATCTTTAAGATTATATTTTAGGAAGTTGTTATTATACATCTTTTTGGTTTATAAAGTGGAAAGAAAAGATACAGATAATATATATGGCCAGTAAATTATATTATTCTTGGCTCAGCCATCTGTTGCAAGGACTAGATTGCTAAATATCACTTAAGGACTATATAAGAAGGGGTTTTGAAGGATATTTATGGAAATCCTTTCTGTGCCCTTCCCCCCCCTCAGCTTTTTTCTTTGACTGCTGTCTGATTGTGTCTAATAAATCTATGAAAGCAAACATAACAAACAGGAAGTTATGACAAAAAGAAAAAAAAAGAAAGAAAACCACATATAAAGGGGGGCTTTGTAAAGTAGAACAAGAGAAGCCAGAAGAAATTCAGAGAACGCTACTCAAGGAATATGCTGTGAGAGCAATAGTCAGAAGTCAGCTCTATTAAAAAAAACGGAAAAAAAAGAAAAGAAAAAGAAAACAAAACAAAACAAAACGATTTCCTCCAAAGCAGGTGGAATTATTCTTTTGAGGTTATCCGGAAATCCCGAAGTTGTATACTTTCTAGTATCTGTACTCACTTTCGATGATTCAGCTGTATAATAACAACTTAGAATATGTCATTTCTTAATATTATGCCTTGTTATTTTCTCCTCCTGAATATCTTACTAGGTATATGTGGTTGCTATGAATATTAAAAAAGAAGCAGAGTCAAAACCGAAAAGAGCAATTAAAACTACTGACGATGATGATGATTACAGTACCGTAGATGAACTACCACCAGACAGTTTAATAACACTCGTACAACCTGAACTGCCAACACTCAGTCGCCTGTGGTTGGCAGCATTAAAAGACTATGCGCTTTTAACTTTACCAGCTGAATTTGCTAGTCAGCTACCCCCAGATGGTAAGTACTGCACTTAGAGTTTTGCTTTTAATGGAGTTCAAAGTAGTAATTAAACAAAATGGAATTGGTGGAGACTAGCAACAATCGTAATAATAACATTTAAAATTTCTGTGGACTTAAAACTTGACATTCTCTCATTTAGAGCATGTTCTGCATACTGAATTTGTGAATTCATATATGGCATTAAACTTGTTAGCCCAAGCAAAAATGTTCTCACTGTTATAGTAATAACTGTACGAGTTAGGTTACTCTAAATAGCTGGGCATAACAAGTCATTATGCATAACCATGATGAAGTAGATTGCTGTGTTGGTCAGTGTGTGTATGCAGGGACAAATGTGGCAGTCATCAGTTTGATAGAGAAAGCAGGAGGGGGGGGGAAGAATTTGCAGAAGAGTGAAAAAGAAAGAAGAGACAGAGTTCCCTGGCTATTGAGAGAAAGGGAAGGTGATGAGAGTTTTAAGAGTTGCTGGCAACAGTGAAGAGGAAGCCTGAGGAAGAGGACCACGGGTAGGGAAAGGTAGAGGGCATTCAGAGGCATCAGCATTTGCAGCAAAAACGCTGGAAACCCTAACATCAGCAAGGAAGTGACAGGCACTCCAGGTCAGCAGCTGCAGGAAAGATGTTAGTTTTGATAACTCTATACAAGAATCTCTTTGCCAAATTGCTCTTTTATATGTGCTATGATCTGAATATTTGTGTCACCTCAAAATTCATATGTTGAAACCTAATCCCTATTGTGATGGAATTAGGAGGTGAGGGCCTTTGGGAGGTGGTTAGGTCATGAGGGTGGAGCCCCTAGAAGTGGAAGTAGTCCCCTTGTAAAAGAGAACCAGCAGAGCTCCCTGGCCCCTTCCACCTTGTGAGGGCACAGCAAGAAGGCACTGGCTATGAATCAGGAAGAGGGCCCTCACCAGACCATGCTGGCACCCTGATCTCTCGGACCTCCAGCCTCCAGAACTATGAGAAATAAATTTCTGTTGTTTATAATCCACCCAGTCTGTGGTATTTTCTTATACCAGACCAAATGGACTAAGACTGTATGTAACGGTTATTTTTTAAGGTAGTTGTTGATACATGAGTATAATAGAAGTAATGTTTTTGATTGCTTTATAGGTGGAGCATTTTATACTCCTGAGACTATTGATACAGCTAGACTTCACTATCGGAATTCCTGGGCCCCAATTCTCCATGCAGTGGCACTTTGGTTAAATAGCACAGGATTTACATGTTCAGAGTCAGCAGAAGCAGCAGCAATAGCAGGTTTACAAAAACGTTCTACACCCATCAATTTAAACCAAGCATCAGGAGCAACGCCTAGTGCTAAATCTTTGCCAGAAATTAACAAAGACAGAATGCATCTGATTTTAGGTAGGTGAGCCATGTTAATGTATTTCAAGATGTATCACTTCTGAAAATGTGTATCTGTAGGGGAGAAAAAACTTCTTTCTACCCTCTTAAGATCTGTGATGGGCTTAAGAATAAAACTGACATAAGACACATTAACAGGAGGAAAGCATACAAATTTGTTTAATATTTTTACATGTACGCAGGAGTCTTTAGAAGGAAAATGAAGACCTGAAGAAGCCGTTAGGTCCAGAAGATTGTATAGTTTTACACAAGCAAGAATAAATTGTAGGGGCTTCCCTGGTGGCACAGTGGTTGAGAATCTGCCTGCCAGTGCAGGGGACACGGGTTTGAGCCCTGGTCTGGGAAGATCCCACATGCCGCGGAGCAACTAGGCCCGTGAGCCACAACTACTGAGCCTGCGCGTCTGGAGCCTGTGCTCTGCAACAAGAGAGGCCGCGATAGTGAGAGGCCCGCACACTGTGATGAAGAGTGGCCCCCGCTTGCCGCAACTAGAGAAAGCCCTCGCACAGAAACAAGACCCAACACAGCCAAAAATAAATAAATAAATTAAAAAAAAATAAATTGTGAGGGTATGACAAGACAGAGGGGTTTGGGCTAGGGGTGGTAAGTTGTGGGACAGTAATTAGAAAATATATGGGGAAACTAATGGAAGATCAGGCTTATTTTAGTAGTTTTGTTTGGACAGGTCTATTTCAACATCGACTCCCAGTCTGTGGTGGTAAGAATGTTTTCTCCCTGGTACAGAGAGGGCACCTTTCTCATGAGAAATTTTATAACCTGCTTTCAGGTAGAAAAGGGGGCAGAGAGCCCTGCCTGCATTTGCTATTTCTCAAATGCCTTCAGCCAAGAAGGTATATTTTGGTGTGGCATGTTTTGAACTCCTTCATATCTTTCATTTTAATGCTATGGAAAAAATTGTGATAGTATAGTTCAGAGAAGGGATAGTAAAAAGAGGATTTTTAGCACAGTTTCTAAATTAACTGAATTTTTTATTTAAAATTTAATTATTAAAAACTACTCTTTAAAAATTGTCATGTTCACTCACAGAGCAATATTGAATAATTTTCAAGGGAAAAAAGTAAACTTCTTTTTTCAACAACTTTTCTTTTTACTTGGCACTTAACAAATTGCCTCATAAGGAAATAATAAAATGTAAAGTTAAAGCAAATTTGAATATTCTTATTTATAATTGCTTTGTAGATGCTCTTTTAACACTTAAGAATTTGTCACTCATTTAATGAGAATTAATTTTATAATTTTCATAAATTTATTCTTAATGTATTATTTTTAAATATCTTTAACTTCTTAATCAAGATGACCTTGGAACTCCCCCATCCCCTTCCAATGTGATTATTAGCCTCCTTGCAGAGGTACAACCTGTGTTAAGTTTGGCTGCTTATTTTGACAATCATTTTGAACTGACTTTAAGGCATTAATATATGTTAAAAGTAATCTGTAAAAAAAATAAGTAGGTGAAAGTGGGGAAAAAATGGTGTCAAAGCAACAAAGTGTTTTATATTAACAAACCTGTGTGTTTATTTTGTACATTGCAGGCGTGAGTATACAGTTCCTTTGTTCCCCAAGACCTGAGGAGCCTGTTGAACATGTTACAGCTTGTCTACAGGCCTTACACACCTTGCTAGATTCTCCTTATGCCCGAATCCATATTGCAGAAGATCAGGTACAGTATATTTCTATAATAGATAATTTATGCTTTGTATACATCATATTTATCTTAAGATAATTTTCTCACATATGAAATAAATATTATATAATAAGCATTCAGGATTTTGGCTTTATCTAAGACCCTATATTGAAAGTTGGATGACCAGGCACAGCTAGACTGGAGATCGTCACTACCTTCTTTGATCAGTTCATCAGCAGTCAAGTAAAACTAAAAATTTAAAGGATGTCTTCAGGGACTTCCCTGGTGGTGCAGTGGTTAAGAATCCACCTGTCAATGCAGGGGACACGGGTTCGAGCCCTGGTCCAGAAAGATCCCACATGCCACGGAGCAGCTAAGCCCGTGCACCACAACTACTGAGCCTACACTCTACAGCCTATGAGCCACAACTACTGAGCCCATGCGCCACAACTACTGAAGCCTGCACGCCTAGAGCCCACGCTCCACAACAAGAGAAGCCACCGCAATGAGAAGCCTGCGTGCCGCAACAAAACGTAACCCCTGCTCACAGTAACTAGAGAAAGCCCGCATGCAGCAATGAAAACCCAGTGCAGACAAAAAAATTAAATAACTAAAGGATGGCTTCAGTCCCAGTTAATGATTCTACTAATAAAGGTGCTTCATAAGGCTATTAAGTAAATTGTCACTTTTAAATGATTAAGTTTTATCTCTCATTTAATGAAATTTTTATGCACTGACTCAAGTACTTATTTAAAAAGTTTAATGAATTGCTTTTTCTAATTTATGTATGGAATATTTAGAGGATTTTATTCATGTTACAGAGCCAAGTTACCACTGGATTTGTTATTTTTAATTAGGAATTTTATTTTCGTAATAATAACCATTTCTTTGAACACCATACTACCAAATGGTATCACTTGGGATAATTTTCCATAAAACACAGACAGATAAAAAGCAAAGTTCTCATTATTGTATTATATCAAAATTAGTTTTGCACACGGTGCTGCTCGAAAAAAAACCCCAAATGAAACAAAACAAAGCATGTGCTGTGTGATTACAAGCTTCACTCACTGATGAACTCTTCTTGTACCCCAGCCTTGTAGCCCGAAGCTGTGCCTCAGCTAAACCACAGATTACTGCAAGAAACTTGAGGGTTGTTTTCAAATGGTCAAACCAATAAAATTTAATCTATGAATGAAGGTGTGTGACATATTATGTTAAAACCAAAATAACTGATTGTAAATGTAGTAGATAGAATGACATGGTTAAATGTGTATTCCAGAAATACAGCAGACTTAAATTTGATCACCCCATCAATCTTGTAGTGGTTGATTTTTAAGACATGAAAAGGGAGGAGGGAGGTCAATTATGAGGCCATTTTCATAATTCCAGAGAGATAATGAGTCCACTGGCCTCGGAAGACTGAATAAAGGAAGAAGGAAAGAGGGCCAAGACTGGAACCTTAGGGATAAATAGCAAATAAGAATTGAGATGAGGGAAATAAATCAGCAGTGGAGACTACTCGAGAGGAAGGAGGAGAACCAAAAGAATCCAGAATCCAAGTCTGAGTTAATCACCACTAAATCCACAGCACAGGGCATAGGACTAAATAAAGACCAGATGCCAGTTTAAAAAAAAAAACACAGAGTTATCAAAGATGAGAGAGTTTCAAGGACAGACAACAGTCTCAAAAGGGACAGAATCCAGTAAATAAGGACAGAAAAAGAGTCCCATGGAGGTTATTGGTGACCTCAGGCATAGCGTTTTCTCAGGTGGATCAAGCCAGATTATAGAAGATCGAGGAGTAAATGAGAGAGTGAAGGAAGTGGCAGCATTCGGTCTGGGAAAGGAAGAAACAAGACAGAGACAGAAGAGAACATGGGGGCAGATGGAAGGATCTGAGAGGTTTTTTGAGGTGTGTGGGGAAATTAGATAGGAAGGACTTGAGCAGATACTTATCCTGGGGAAGAGGAGCTTAGCTAGAGAGCGAGGTTGACAACATACGGGGTATGATTGATGTCCTTGAAGAATCCTTGGGAAGTCAAACAGGATGGGGTAGCAGGCATATGAGGAAAGATTAATCAGTCTTGGACAGGGGCTGGACACTTGATCTTAAGGAAAGAGGTAAAGGTGGCTTCGGTTGCAGTTAAATTTTTTTCTCTCTCTGAAATTTGAGGTGGGTTCATTGGATGGGTTTGACGTGGAAGATTGTAAGAGGCTTTTTAAAGTGAGTAGTAAGCGGTAGAAGTTTGTAATAGTTCTGAGACGAATGTGAGAGGGACTTACCAGAATGCCTAGAATTTCTGGTAGACTACTCTTGGGTACTTAGATTGGAAATCATAAATTTTAGTGGCACTGGATGCTAGCAATATTGTTTAGTCCTAAACAGAAAAGAAATAGAATGACCATTTTTAAATGGAAAAATTATTTAAGTACATAATAAAGTAATTTTTGACTGAAAATATGTTCGGATAAAACATGACCCTTTTTCAAGATTGTTATAATATTTGCTACGTAGTCCAATATATTAATTTTAGCTACCAAATTTATTTATTTTTACATGTATATTTTCTTAGATTTAATAATATAAATGTATCCTTTGAAATTAAAATTAATTTCTCTGTATTAATTTATAATAGCTGATTGGTGTTGAGTTGCTGAGTGTTTTACACCGCCTCCTACTGACCTGGAATCCACCATCCGTCCAGCTGCTGGTGACTGGAGTCGTACAACAGATAGTCAGAGCTGCTCAGGATTATTTGCAAGAAAAAAGAAACACACTAAGTAAGCACTAGAAATTACACTAACATTGAAGTAGATTTCTTTGTACTCTAATTTTTAAAATATTAATACCAGGAAGTTGTTAATTAAAAAATTTAACCATACATTTAGAAGCTTTGCAATTGATTTTGCTTTTCATTAGCATGATGCAAATGGAATTGCTCATATTCAGCTATCTTTCACCTTCAAAAGGGTCAACTTCACATGTTTCAGCCTAACATATGTGTTACTCCTGTTATGAAATACATTCCTAATAAAAACTACCTAATAAAATTTTTCGAAGTAAAAAATCAATTGTCTGTTACTTTTAAGGAGAGGTAATTGTTACTTTTAAGGAGAGGTAATTGTCCGTTACTTTTAAGGAGAGGTAAATAAACAGGAATAAATTCCTGTCAGGCAGGAATTATTCTGAGAAAGACATATGGCATCAGTTAAACATTTAGTTGTAAATTTTTTTGAAAGAATTTATTAAGTATACTTATTGTGTTGTTTCATCTACTATTTTTTATTTTGTTTGCTGAGAATTTCACCAAATTTTCTTTTACCCAAGATGAAGATGATATGGAAAAAGAGTCCTGTCCTGTATTAGGAGAAGGAGGTGACAGTGGTGGTCTTATTCCTGGAAAATCTCTTGTGTTTGCAACTATGGAGCTGTTGATGTTCATTTTAGTGCGGCACATGCCGCATCTCAGTACCAAGATGTCAGACTCTCCAAGTCACGTAGCCACTAAAACTCGACTGTCAGAAGAAAGTGCTCGTTTGGTGGCAGCCACAGTTACCATACTCTCTGACTTACCATCCCTTTGTTCACCTGCTGGTACGGTATTAATCACTATTTGGAAATGTCTTATACTGTATTAGAGATGAAGTTGCCTTTGATTTTAAGTGCTATTATTTATTTTCCTCTTAAATCTTAAAAGAGAAGTAGGTTTTTTTTTTAAGGGTTTGTTTACCTTTAGAAACCTATAAAAAAAGACTGAAGGGCTTCCCTGGTGGCGCAGTGGTTGAGAGTCCGCCTGCTGATGCACGGGACACGGGTTCGTGCCCCGGTCTGGGAAGATCCCACATGCCGCGGAGCGGCTGGGCCTCTGAGCCATGGCCGCTGAGCCTGCGCGTCCGGAGCCTGTGCTCCACAACGGGAGAGGCCACAACAGTGAGAGGCCTGCGTACCGCAAAAAAAAAAAAAAAAAAGACTGAAGATTTAAGAAGTCAAAAACCCAGGATACCCTTTTCAGATACATGTCAAACAAACTTCAGCAAAGAGGTGGAACCACAGTTTGAGGGAAGACATCGAATGTTAGCAGATAGACATAAAGTGGAATTACTAAACCCTTTATTTTCTGATCTGGTTGCTGCTCTTGAGCAACACTGACAAACTAACAAATGTCAGAGGAGAGTGACAACCAACTTTAAGGAGCAACTAAAAAAATTGTAGCTGAAAAAGATAATAGCTGTCTGCAGACACCTAAGAACTAGTGGATGGAAAAGTAAACTTTCCCTCCGTTGTATCTAGAAGGTAGAAATGGTATCAGGATATATAAAGGTAAATTTCAGTTCAACACAAGCCTACAGTTATGAAAACAATGAATTCTCCATCATTGAAGTTGTTAGGCAGACTACAGTGGCTGCATGTCAGAGTGGTGAAGGGAGTCTTTCATTAAGTGGGTGGTTGATTTGATTATCTTAAAGTTCTTTCAGCTACAAATCCTAGGATTCTTTCGTCTCTTTTTGGCTTACCTGTATAGTCTTCTTATCTGTTTCCTGACTTGGTTACTACATTGACTGACTTAGTACTAAGGCTCACTTAGTACAATGAGATTGATTACTTGTCGTGGAATTGCTACATGATTCACCAAGTTTCTCAGGTACTTCTCAAAGTATTTGGTACGGTTTTCCTTCTGTTTTTCTACCTTCCTTCCTTATTTTCATTATGAAGGGCATGATTATTAAATAAGTGAAATACTAGAAGTAATAAAAACAAGGCAAGCTGGGAAAAGAAAGAAAATATTTCCTTTGAAATAACTTGTGACTTTTTTTCCAAACATTGAATTATAGTAATAGTAATGCAGTAAATTTTGTATAAATACAAGGAAAAGAAATAATATTAAACGATAAAAAATATAAATAATTGAAATAGCTATAATATGGGAACTGTTAATTACGAGGCAATCTGATTTGTTTTTATTTCAGGATGTATGACAGTCCTGCCCACGATTCTGTTTTTAATTGCAAGAATATTGAAAGACACAGCGATGAAGTCTGCAGATAATCAGGTTCCTCCACCAGTCAGTGCAGCTCTTCAAGGGATTAAAAGTATTGTGACACTTTCAATGGCCAAAACTGAGGACACTCAGAAACAGTGGACAGCTCTAATTCGTAGCACTCTGGCATGCATCCTAGAATATTCTCAACCAGGTAATCTAATCAGTTTTAAATTTTTTAAAGTTTATTAGGATATCTCTTCCCTAATAACTAATTGAATGAGCTCATCAGAAAACTGCTATGTAACACTGAATCAACTCAGAGAGGTATTTTAGTCCCATGTTTCAGATGTGAACTTTTAGTTCCCCATTCTGGATATTGACTCTGAATGCCCTTGTCTTAGCACTTATACACATTTTGGGAGGTTTCCCCAAAAAGAAAGGACGTATGCATATAAAACTCTTATACATTGTTTTGAACTCCTATATAGTTGTCCATCACTTATATTTATCAATTATTATTCATTCCCCTAACAATGGATATTTTTGCTATTTCTGATTTTTCCCAATTATAAAAATTGTCTCAGTGAACATCCTTATAAATTCCTTATGTGCTTTGTGCTATGAGATTTTCTAGGGCATACCCCTATAAGTGGAATTGATGACACATTTTAATTTTATCAGACATTGCCAAATTGTTCTCCAAAGTAGCTGTATGAATTTGCACTTCTACCAGCAGTGCATGATCCCCACCAATACATGGTATTTCAGACTTTTAAATTTCATTATCTGATAAGTAAAATGTACTATCTTACTGTTTTAATTGGCATTTCTCATTTTCCTAGTGAGTATAAGCATTTTTCATGTTTGTGTCTAATTTGGGGGGAAATGCTTATTCACATTTTTGTCCATTTTTATTCTGTGTTTGACTTTTTCTTTCATTTTATTTCTGTTGTAAATGTGAAAGGATTGAAAACAAAGAATAATAATTAAAGATTTGCCATATTGCCTATTAAAACATTTCCACAGTATCTAAAACTGTGGAGTGGGCCCAAGAATGAACAGATAGGGCAATGAAACAGAACAGATTGTTTTAAAACAGACATTCATCCACATGAGAATATAATACATGATAAGGGCACATTCATTATTCTTCAAATGGTTTGTGTCAATTAGACATTTCAGATATCAGTTCCAGTTAGTCTCTCCCCTTATATCATGACTCTAAGTAAATACGAGGTACGTTAGAATGATAATGTAAAATTTTTAAAATAGGTAAATACAGAAAATATAGGTGACTCCTTTATGTCAGAATGACAAAGGACTATGTAAGTGTAAGTGAATGGTAAATATCACAGAGGAATATCAGTGTATTGGACTATAGAATTTAACATCTACCTGTCAAAAACAGCGGCATTAAAAAATGGTTGAGGGCTTCCCTGGTGGTGCAGTGGTTGAGAGTCTGCCTGCCGATGCAGGGGACACGGGTTCGTGCCCCGGTCAGGGAGGATCCCACATGCCGCGGAGCAGCTGGGCCCGTGAGCCATGGCCACTGAGCCTGTGCGTCTGGAGCCTGTGCTCCACAACGGGAGAGGCCACAACAGTGAGAGGCCCACGTACCGCAAAAAAAAAAAAAAAAAAAGGGTTGATAAATCCTAAAAATTCTTGTCAGAAGGAAAAAGATTTTTTTCCTATTTCTTTAATTTTGTATCTGTATGAGATGATGGATGTTCGCTAAACTTGTGATAATCATTTCATGATGTATGTAAGTCAAATCATTATACTGTGCACCTTAAACTTATATAGTACTGTGTGTCAATTGTATCTCAATAAAACTGGAAGAAAAAATTTTAAAAATAAAAGATAACTGAAAAAAAAGATCAAAAACTGAAAATATATCAGTGTTAATATCATTAATGTACAAAGAAGTCTTTTAAAAAAGAAGGAAAGAGCACGCATTATTAAAAAGGAAATCGAGATGCCCACCAAGTATATAAAAAAGTTAGCCACATTATTATATAAGCAAAGAAATACAAACAAAAACAAAGTAATATAAATGTTTACCTGTAAAACTGATTTAAAAAAATTGTATGTACAGGTGGAATTGATACCAGGAGAACATTTTCATACTTTGCTGAAGGGAATTAATACAGTTTAAACTTTCAGGGAATCAATTCTGCAAAATACACACAGAGCCTTTAAGAATTCATACTCTGACCTTATTGATCAAAAACTTGTGTTCAAGGTTATTTATCACAGTCTATTTTATAATAATGAAAATACGGAAGTGATAAATATAACTATCTGGCAGTGGGAAAAATATTAAATATATCATGGTATACTCATTTGGATTATATATCCATTATATCTATTAAAAATCATGTTTATAAATAATTATATATAAAAAAAACTAACCCAGACCAGAAGAAATTAATCAAAAACCTAGAAATTAAACTATTGCTGGATGGTAGTATTACAAGTTTTATTTTCTTTCCCATAGGCTTGTTATATTTTAAACAAACTATGTACTACTTGTATCACCTGAAATTTTTTAGTATTAATATTTGGAAGGGAAAACTTTAACTAGTTTTATTAATGTTACTAAAACTATTTTAGCTTTATCATGAGTTAATATTTTTCTTTTTAACATAGATTTTTAACAAACTAAAGAAACATTAAATGCCATAATTATATACGAATGTAAATGTATATATGTGTACGTGGATAGAACAAGAAAAAGTAGTTAAGAATTCGTTTAAAAATATATTGTTTCAGTTTTCATGGGGGTGTCCATAATCAATAATCATGTTTTTTAAAATTGTCAATTATAAGAGAAGGTTTTGATATTTTATCCAAGTTCATTCATGTTAGATGAATTTAAAGGTATATGATAAGATAATTAAATTGCCTAAGCTAACCTGTCCAGAGCTGAATTCTCAGTAGGCACAGTCAGTATGAAGTAGGGATCAAAGCCATGGGTGTATTTTATAGTATTTGTAAGCCAGGCAAGCAGAATTTCTTGCTTTACGAGAAGAGTTTTGTAATAGAGAATTTCCTTTATGGAAATCATATTTCTTATTATAAAATCTGAGACTTCCACTTTAAAAAATGTGCCAATGTATGTGTGTAACACACACGCACACACACCTCCATGGATGTAATGAATCACTCTTAAGATTGTTATAATATTTTTTTCATTTTTAAAACCTTCAATTTTGAAATAGATTCAAACTTTTTAAAATGTTACAAGAATAATATAGTGAACTTCAGCATACCCTTCTAGATTTCACCAATTGTTAACATTTGCTGCATGTTTTATTTTTTCTATAATCCACATATTATTGTTGATATTATTAATTTTGCTGAACCATTTGAGAATACATTGAAGGCATCATGACTCTTTACTCCTAAATACTTCACAGATAGCCTAAGAACAAGAACAGTCTCTTACATAACCACTGAAGAATTATCAAATTGAGGCAATTTAACATTGATACAGGGCCTCCCTGGTGGCACAGTGGTTGAGAATCCGCCTGCCAATGCAGGGGGCACGGGTTCAATCCCTGGTCCTTGAAGACCCCACATGCTGTGGAGCAACTAAGCCCATTCGCCACAACTACTGAGCCTGCGCTCTAGAGCCCGTGAGCCACAACTACTGAGCCTGCGCTCTAGAGCCTGCAAGCCACAACTACTGAAGCCCACGTGCCTAGAACCCGTGCTCTGCGACAAGAGAAGCTATCACAGTGAGAAGCCCACGTGCAGGAATGAAGACCCAACACAGCCAAAGATAAATAAATAAATAAATTTGTATATATAAAAAAAAGAGAGAGGGTTATTGTTCAAGAATGAAAGTTTTTTTTTTTTTTTTTTTTTTTGTGGTACGCGGGCCTCTCACTGTTGTGGCTTCTCCCATTGTGGAGCACAGGCTCCGGACGCGCAGGCTCAGTGGCCATGGCTCACGGGCCCAGCCGCTCCGCGGCCTGTGGGATCTTCCCGGACTGGGACACAAACGCGTCTCCCCTGCATCGGCAGGTGGACTCTCAACCACTGCGCCACCAGGGAAGCCCTAGATTTAAAAAAGTTTTTGTTTTATATTGGAGTTTAGTTGATTTACAATGTTGTGTTAGTTTCAGGTGTACAGCAAAGTGATTTAGTGATACATATACATATGTTTATTCTTTTTCAGAATTTCAAAACATTTTAGAAACAGCATATTGCTTTCATTTTTTATATGTGTCAACATTTCATTATTCATCTGTTTCAGAAGATTCTATGCCTATGCCTGATGAAGTAAGCATGCTAACAGCAATTGCACTCTTCCTGTGGTCTGCTGGCAGTGAAATAATAGGAGTCCAGTCACTGCAGAATGGCTGCATGAACAGATTTAAAAACGCATTAAATTCATGTGACCCATGGGTAAGTTACACTTAAAACATAGTGTTAAACCTTCCACTTTATCAAGAAAGTTTCAGATTGATTCATTAAAATTTGTGATACATCAAATGAAAACTTAAGTATTTGCTATACGACTTTTCAGCAGAAAACTGGAAAAGATCACTGGTTTAAGCATTAGGAGAGACATGTATATGTTTATTTATATCTACAGAAATTGCCCAGTATCTAAAATATTTGCTCAACCCTGGCCTATATTGGTAGAGACTTTACGTGCTTCTGTTTTTCACTGTTTACTTAATGACACCATTAAAGGATGAACATACATTATAACATGTTTTAATGGGCCTATTGGAAACTCTGTTTTCTAGAAAATAAGTTTTAGTTTTTTACAGTGTTAGTGTCTAAACTACTGATTCTCAAACCTGCTGCACATCAGGAAAAAAAGCAATTTAGTTACATCTACCACTGTCTTCCTAAACCAGAGTCTCCAGAAGTGTGGTCCACAGATCTGTATTTTAAAAATATTCCCCAGGCATTTTTTATGTCCAGCAATGTTTGGTAGCTTTTCTTCCACCAAAGCACTGAAACAGTTTCCCCTCAATATTTTTCACGTACATTGGTGTGTTGATGGACCTTCCTTTTTTTTGTTGTTTGTTTCTTATTAACATGAAGTCTTTCTAATCTAAAGTAGAGCCACTGAGACCTTATTTTCTAGGCCTGGAACACTTAAATTGGTTTAAGCAGTCATTTCCAGGGAATCCAAATGGAGTTGAGGTGTCTAAGTAATATATTTTTATAGCTTTGTTTGGCATCAGTCAAATATTAGCCTTCCATACTAAATATATTAGGTTAAAGTGGGAGGGAGATTTGTAAATTAAAGAAAGAATTAAAAACACAAATTAGTATTCCCGGTCTCTAATTTCTTATACACTATAGAAATACACAAATTATATTAGCAGTGGTAATTTGGGAGTTAACGTATAAGGAATGTTTATTGGATTAATTTCTTTTCCGTTTTATTTAGTTAGCATGTTGCAAGTTTTATTACTCCATTTCTGTAAGTAGAAATGGCATTAATTCTTCCCACATTTCTATTTTCATCCTGCAGTATTGCTTGTTTTCAGTATATATTAAGATGCAGTGTGATTGTAGAGCAGATAAGAACTGTCACACATGTAAATTAATAAAATGATTTTCTTGTGTAGGTTCAAGCCAAATGTTACCAGCTTCTCCTCTCAGTCTTTCAGCATTCCAATCGTGCCCTTTCAACCCCCTACATCCATTCATTAGCTCCAATAGTGGTTGAAAAGCTAAAAGCTGTTGAAAAAAACAGACCAGCCAGTAATACAGAACTTTTAGCTGTTCAAGAAGGAATCAAAGTTCTTGAAACATTGGTTGCTCTTGGGGAAGAACATAACAGTAAGTATTTTTCTCTAAAAAGCCACTAGTCTAAAATGAATATTTGTATTATATATAAATCTTCTTTGCTATTTGACACAGGCCATTGCAACAGTAAGTTTACTAAGGGCGGTTACTATCTGAAAGATTAATGTTTTTGCTCGTGATGCTAACAAAATTGAGTTGATTTATGTTTATTTTTTAAGAGCAAGAGGATAAATTACCAATGGCATTTGAACCCACAGATTGTTTTATTTTCTAGGAATGTACTCTTTAAGAACCAGGGAAAATATGGCTGCCTAATAGATTTTTTAAAATAATACATTTTGGTGTTCATAATAGAGGTATAAAAGCTTTTTAACAAATAGGACAAATAGGACCAGATTAGCATTAATGATGCCAAACATCATTATTAAAATACCTCAAAATTTGAAATTTTTAAATTACTGTTATTTAACTTAATGAAGAACTACCACATACATCCATTTAACCAGAGACGTATGCAACTTAACACTTACTCCTCTTTATTCCCTGCTAAATCTTAATTTCATCACAATCTAAAATTTATCTTAAAAAATATGACTTAATTATTACAGAAAGACTGTACTTTTTATTTTATTTATTTTTTTTGGCGGTACGCGGGCCTCTCAATGCTGTGGCCTCTCCCATTGCGGAGCGCAGGCTCCGGACGCGCAGGCTCAGCGGCCATGGCTCACGGGCCCAGCCGCTCCGCGGCATGTAGGATCTTCCCGGACCGGGGCACGAACCCGTGTCTCCTGCATCGGCAGGTGGACTCTCAACCACTGCGCCACCAGGGAAGCCCAAGACTGTACTTTTTAAACTAGTACCTTATGATTGAATGTTAAGCTGTTTCCAGTTTTTCAAGATCATAAATAACTGAGATAAGTATTCTTTTTTTTAATATAAATTTATTTTATTTTATTTATTTTTGGCTGTGTTGGGTCTTCATTGCTGAGCACGGGCTTTCTCTAGTTGCGGCTAGCAGGGGCTGCTCTTCATCGCGGTGTGGGGGCTTCTTATTGTGGTGGCTTCTGTTGTTGCAGAGGGCGAGCTCTAGGCGCGCGGGCTTCAGTAGTTGTGGCACCGCAGGCTCAGTAGTTGTGGCTCACGGGCTTAGTTGCTCAGCGGCATGTGGGATCTTCCCAGACCAGGGATCGAACCCATGTCCCCTGCATTGGAAGGCAGGTTCTTAACCACTGTGCCACCAGGGAAGTCTGAGATGAGTATTCTTGTACAGGTATCTTTGCACACATTTTTAAATTATTTCTATCAGGTAAAATTTTTTAAGTGAAATTACCTGGCCAAAAGGAATGCACATTCTAAAGCTTTTAATATATATTGCTGGATTACTCTCCAGATAAAAATTACATCAGTTTTTTCTATCATAAAATTTTTCCTCTTCTCTTGAAAGAATTTCACACAAAATTGGAAAGGTAGTAGAGATCTTTTAAAAGTTATTGCTGATAGCTTACCTATAAAATAATAATCCAGAACTATTACAGTGGAAGAGAAGAATACAGAAGCGATTATGAAAAAAACAAAAAGTTGCTCTGACTTGACAAGTAACTGGTTAGGGGGACAAGAGAAAGAGAAGAGCCAAATATTACTGTGTTACCTGGAAGAAGCATGGAAGCAACGTTAAAACTGGAAAGGTCAGGAAGAAGAGCTGTTAGGGAGGAGTTGATAAGTTTAGTTGAAACTAGATATTAATAGATTATTTGGGTAGAAATGTTATGACTGACATCATGGCCTGTGTTTGGTAACTCAACATAATTTTATCTTACTTTTTATTTTACTCACTGTAAACTCCATAAACATGGGGACTAAATCTTATTCATTTTGTAATCTTAACACTGAGCTTACTGACTTTTGCATAGTTAGTATTTAAATATGATTGAGTTGAGTTGACTCTTGGGATCAGTTCCTGAACAAGTGCCCTAATTTAGGTAGGGAAGAGAGTCTTACACTTTTTCAAATAATTCTCTGTTGTTTGAATTCTTTTAACAGCAGAATATATTTATGTATTATTCATGAAGTTAAATATAGTTTGATAGTTAATTAGACTTCAACAAGGTTCATTAAATGAATAACCCTTTAATTTTCCATTTAAGAGTCAATTAATTTAAGGGATGAAATAACCAAAGCAGTGTAGCTTCAATTCTCCAACCAATTTCTAGTATTTATTATTAGTGAATTACATCAACAATAAGCACCATCACGATTTCTTCATTTTTTAAGGGACTGCTTCACTCAGATAACAGATGTTTTGTACTATAGCAAGACTTCTAAGTGGTAGAATAAGCAATTGTCATTTTTTAAAAATTAAAACTAAATCTGAGTCTAAGTGCCATGCAAAAACCGAAGGGAGGGCTTCCCTGGTGGCGCAGTGGTTGGGAGTCCGCCTGCCGATGCAGGGGACACGGGTTCGTGCCCCGGTCTGGGAGGATCCCACGTGCCGCGGAGTGGCTGGGCCCGTGAGCCGTGGCCGCTGAGCCTGCGCATCCAGAGCCTGTGCGCCGCGGCAGTGAGGGGCCCGCGTACCGCAAAAAAAAAAAAAAAAAACCCAAAGGGAGATGGTTGCCATCCCATTAACGTATACATTCACTCATTCCTTTGATGGTATCCTCCTAATGAATGCTTCAGGTTTCTGTTCCCTATTCCCTCTATTCTCCAACCTCCCTATTCTGGAATACCCTTAAAATTTTCATAATTTTATTCTCAAAATACATTTTACCAGATGACAATTATAAAGTGTTCATTCCTTTTTAACCTTTTAGCCAGTATTTTTTAATAAAACAAATGAATATAAATGCAAAATATATAATCTTAACAGGAAATCAAACCTGATTTCCTCCCTTAACATGGCGTGGACAGTTAGTAAGTATTCAGTATTAATTATGAATAGTTATTGAGGTCTAAAATTAGATCGTGCATGTTTACTTCGATTTTATTACAATTCAGACTACCATAGTAATTGCCTAGTTTTTAAATAAAGGTTTATTGTAATTTTCAGACTTGTGATCATCTTCAGACTTTATCTTTGTTATTTGCAGGAGTCCAGTTACTTGCTCTTTTAGTTCCCACTTTGATCTCTTACCTGCTGGATGAAAATTCTTTTGCCTCAGCAAGCACAGCTTCCAAAGATCTTCATGAGTTTGCACTCCAGAATTTAATGCATATTGGACCTCTGTATCCACATGCTTTCAAGACAGTAATGGGAGCGGCTCCTGAGCTGAAAGTACGTTTGGAAACTGCTGTTCGAGCAAGCCAAGCCAGCAAAGCTAAAGCAGCCGCCAGGCAGCCAGCCCCAGCCGTGCATTCTGCACCAACAATTAAGCTAAAAACAAGTTTCTTTTAATGTGCTATTCCACTCGTTTTTGTTTATTTTGTCAATTAGCACCTAATTATTGATAGCCACTGTATCATTCCAGTCTATAGTTTCTACTTTATTTGTATATAGGAATTGTATGCTTCCAAGTAGGGTAAGTGAAATAATGCTCACACTGGTTTCTGATTTTGAAGGAATGATTTTTTTTTTATTATGTGGTGAATGTGCTTTCATTTTTTTCCTAATAATGTTTCTCTTTTATTAATTTATTTTTTAAACACTGAGCCATAGTCTTTTAAATTAAATGCAAAAAAATTGTATCATGTAGTTGAGCAGCCTATTGATATTGTCAGGGGAAAAATAGGTCATATTCTGCATCTGTTATTAAAAAAAATTAATTGAAAAGCAAGCTGAATTTAAATTTTGAAGTAACCAAAATAATGTGAAGCGTTGGTTTTGCGGTGTATCTATTAAGAATAAAGTTAACATTTTCTTAGCATTTCTCAGAAAGTCCTTACCTTTCAGACAGATCTTTTTACTTTCATATTAGATTACTAAATTATACTTGTGTATATTTTAGTTAACTAAATTAAAACTCATTTAAACATTCATTAAAATGTTTCAAATGTGGAATAATGTTCTGGGGTTTTTTAATGGCTAAAATTTGGCCTCACTTATGCTTTGTAATTACAGGGCCTTGAGTCTGGCTCTGATGGTTAGTTTCATTCATCAAACATTTATTGAGTTCCTACCGTGTATAAGGCATCAAGCTAAGTGCTGCAGGGCATACAAAAATGAATATTATAGTTATGCCAGTCTCTCATGCAATGGGAATGTTACCACGTCAAATAAATAATTGATGACATGAATGTTTGCCACAGTGTTTAGCACACTTTAAACACCAAGTTTTACCACACAGCGTAACATAGACTGAACCTTTCTGAACATTCCAGAGGAACACCTATTCATCATCTGCTAGCTCCTACCTATTCTCTCTCATACCCTCACGGACTGGCCTCTAATACAGCCTTGCCTTCCTCATCTAGTCTTTAGATCTCAGATGGGTGCGTTCTCGCCTATTTTCTTACTGACTTCTATTTCTGCAGGGTTTTTTTGTATTTTACACCTGCTTTTCCAAAGTTATTCTCCTTGTTTTTAGACTTTTTTTGGTAACACTTACCGAGATACAATTCACATACCATACAATTTGCCCATTTTAAATGTATAATTCAGTCGTTTTTAGTATGTTCACAATGTACTATAACCATCACCACAGTCAGTTGTGACCATTTTCGTTACCCCAAAAAGAAATCTGGTACTCTTTAGCTGTCGCCCCACAAGCTCTCTGCTTCCCCCCAGCCTTACACTATTGCTGATCTGCTTTCTGTCTCTATCAATTCTCTTATTATGAACATTTCATATAAATGAAATCATACACTATGTGGTCCTTTGTGACTGGCTTCTTAACATTTTTAAGGTTTATCCATGTGGTAGCATACATCAGTACTGCATCCCTTTTAATGGCTGAATACTATTCCGTTCTATTTATATTATATTTTGTTTATCCATTAGTTGATGGGCGTCTGGGTTGTTTTCACTTTTTGCCTATTACAAATAATGCTGCTGTAAACAGTTGTGTACAAGTGTTTGCATTACCCTGTATTTTCATTTAGCTTGAGTGTGTACCTAGGAGTGGAATTGCTGGCTCAATGGGACCTCTGTGTTCAACTTTTTAAGGAACTGCCAGACTGTTTTCCAATCTCCTTGTTTCTTGCACACATAACCGCTTTTACTCATCTATTTATAAAGTATGTTTGTTTCTGCCTTGGCTATTTTCTGCTGTTCTTTGAACCCAGGCTTTTCCCATCATTTCCTACTTCAGGATAGTCTACATCATGCAGTAGCAATGGTTCTCTCTCTCTCTCTTTTTGCCTTCTCTCCCTCTCTCTCTCTCTTTCTCCCTTTCCTGTCACCAGTACATCTTTATACTTTCTCTAGACTCTTCTGAGCCATTGACAACTTCTAGTTTTCTGTAATCATATCTATAAAAGGAATATCTGTTTGAAGAATTATATTTATTTGTTTCACTGCTCAACTTATTTCTTTTTTTTTTAAAGATGTTTGGGGTAGGAGTTTATTAATTAATTTTTATTTATTTTTGCTGTGTTGCGTCTTTTGTTTCTGTGCGAGGGCTTTCTCTAGTTGTGGCAAGTGGGGGCCGCTCTTCATCGCGGTAGGCGGGCCTCTCACTATCGCGGCCTCTCTTGTTGCGGAGCACAGGCTCCGGACGCGCAGGCTCAGCGGCCATGGCTCACGGGCCCAGCCGCTCCGCGGCATGTGGGATCTTCCCGGACCGGGGCACGAACCCGTGTCCCCTGCATCGGCAGGTGGACTCTCAACCACTGCGCCACCAGGGGAGCCCTAAAATCATCTTTATATATTCAAATCTGATACCTTGCTGAATACTCTTCAGTTGGTTGCCTTACCATAAAGATCAATTCTGTAAAGTACCCTCAAGCCCCTGCATAATCTGGCCTCTGCCTACTTCATCTCATTTTATTTCATCTGATCCTATAACCATATGCAGTATACCTACATGTCAAATGAAGATAACCTTGGTACTTCCACATAGGGACATTGTAAGGGTCAAGTTAATGCATATAAAATGCATTATTTTTATTGAGTAAATGCTTAATAAGTACCAGCTGTAAAAAATAGCAATTATTACTTCCTTTGTGTCAGCTGTATTGGACTTCTTTCAGCATGTCAAATGCACTACAATATTTTTTCATTAGGTGTTTGAATTTTGCTAAAAAGCTCCATTTCACCTTCTTCTAGCTAGTTTATACTCTGTTTTAATCTGGTTACATTCTCATAAAAAATGTTGCAGCATTAATTTGATTATTGCCATATACTAAACACTGTATTATTTAAATTATCTTTTCTCCTGTAATGAAAATGTATGTATTGGCTCTTTAAGCTTGAATAAAATCAGCTCATGGGTTGTAATGTTATACATTTTGAGTTCGTGTGAAAGTGTATATGAGCTGGTTCAAACCACTCCTCTTGTTACTTCATGTCCTGCAGCTGGGGGGAAATCTGGGCCAGGAGATAACATAGATAATGGTAGGATTTTCCATCACAGAGGACAACTGGAAGTGCTAAAATTAACACATATTGAACAACAGTAGCATATTGAGGGCCTGCAGAGTAGAGGGAGAGATGCATCACACGGAAAATAAGTTAAATCTTTTTTAAAAAAACGTAAGGACACATGGTCTTCAAAAATTAAAACACAAATGTACTGAACCTCTTTAACCTCATTCATTTTTCTTATTTTTCTAGCACAATGCCCAGATTTGTCCCCCACATCATGTTTATAAGAAAATAACATATCACATTTAAATTCTTTTGAGAACTGACTTAATGTATGTTAAAGGACTGGACTATCAGATGGGAGTTTGGGGTGGGAGGTGCTGTCCTGAGCAATTCAAGCCTAAATGAAGATAGGGTGTTTCTGCTGAGAAAAGTCTCCACCTGGGAAACGAGTGGTCCCTGTTGCATAGTTGGCAGGAATAGCCAGCTTATAAAAATGTCCTTCTCTCCCCACCCCCCCACGGTTATTTTTATGTAATGAAGATTACATTAGTTGTCTGAAATTCAATTCCTGCCTTAGAAATAGGGGCACCGTAGTTATTTTCTTAAAAAAAGAAAGAAAAATCTGTTGAGTAGAACTTTCATTGGCTGGAAAATTTAAAAAGAGAAGGATAGAGAAGCAAGGGATGGAGTTGATGGGGAGAAAGGATAGGAATGTGTTTTTAAGAATAGTTTATCTTTGCTTATAGAAATAGAATCTTCAGTTGATCACCATCAATATTCCAAGAGAAGTCTTACTACAGCTTCAGAGCTATATTATCATTTTATTGCCTCCCTGTGTTAGATATTTAGATTTCTTAAAGCAATCCTGAGTTTAGATTTTAAGTATTTATTTCTCTAAATATCAGTCACTGCAAATTTAAAACCAATGTTAATTTCAAAATTAAATTTGTTTAGTTAATTTATTAAAATAAAATGAAATTTAATTTTGAAATTGAAATTAGGTAACTACTTTCAACCAAAAAAATAATAGTAATAATAATTATAGTAAACAATAGAAGCTATTTCCCCACCCTATCAGAAGACTGTGATGTAGATTTAACTTCTGGACTCCAAGAAAAGTTTCAGATAATAGATTTCCTTGTTTCCCAACTTGTGATTGGCTGTTTCTCCAGCCCTGTCTTTACCAGACTTCAAATCTAGGGAGTAAAGTTTGGAGACTCAGAATTCCTTGTTTCCCAACTTGTGATTGGCTGTTTCCCCAGCCCTATCTTTACCAGACTTCAAATCTGGGGAGTAAAGTTTGGAGACTCAAGAAAGGTGAAAGCTGGGACTGGCCCCATGAATTAGGCAGAAAGAAGAGGTGAGAGAAATTAGGGAGCAGGCAGATGGTAGAAGAGACATATACAGTGGGCTATTGCATGTTCCTCTGCCCCAAAGTTCTCTTCAGCCTAGCAGAGCCCTCTCTACAGTCAAGTGGTCTACTCTTCTTTTTTTCTGGCCAGAATTTGCAAAGAGCTATCAAGTTCAGTTTGAAGGCTTTTCTTTGAGCTGTTAAATAGAGATCCAAGTAACTGGTCATTTTGGATAGTTTTTTTTTTTTTAATAGCCACTCATTTCAATAAAAAATTTTTTTAAGCAGGTGAATTTTCATTTTCGGGAACCATAATCCCCACCCCATAAAGCACACACATATAAATCAAAAAATAGCAAACACTCCAATTACCTAAATAACCTTTTAGCGTTTCACAATTTCTCTCTTTAAACTGGTTATACTAATATATAAATCGACATTTCAGCAGCTGCTCTCTGTGCTTGGAAAGGAAATCCTACTTTTTGTGTCACAGGCTTTATTAATCACAGAATGAAGTGATCAGAAAACCAGCAGCAACACCCTGAGGTCCGAAGACTTCATGGTTGAACACAGATGTTACTTTTTTTAAAAGATTATTTTAACTCTGCTGAATTAAAGCTCTGAATAGGGGATGAGAAAAGAAAAAACAATTATTGAGCCCCCAGTAGTCATGATTTTCAGTTAGTCTGTGAACTCGTAATACAGTAAAAACTATCATATTCAGTATATATTATATTGTCAGGCACTATGCTAAGGGATTTACATTTCTTCTCTCATTTAATCTTCACAATAACTTTGTGAGGTAAATACTATTCTCATATTAAAAATGAGAGAACTACCGCTAAAAAAAGTTAAACCATTTGTCCAAGATTTCCAGGTTTTGAAAGTTGTAAAGTGAGGAAAAACATTTAGATTTAACTCATTACAAATAGCATGTCCTTTCTAGTTATTAATGTTTTCAGGATATTTTTTTGAAATTCAAAAACATTTTTGCTGTTGTATCTGAAAATGCACATCCAGAGAGGACACCAAGAGGTGTGCCATATTCAGTTTCATGTTCTGGGTGGTAGTTGCACGCAATTGTTCAGTTTGTGAAAGTTCCCTGAGATGTTCACTTAGCACTTCGGAGGTTTTCTGTACCTGTGTTATATGCGATAAAACATTTACTTAAAAAAAGTAATTCCTGCTGAACACAGAAAATGTGACAGACAGGCACAGAGAAAACAAATCACTGGTAAGCTCACTACTCAAAAATTAACATTTTCAGGAGCTGATTCAGTATAGGAAGAAGTGATGAGATTCATGGTCCTTATTTTCTTAAAGCAGTTTAGAGCAAAAGAAATCTACGGGAAGTTCTTTTAAAAGTAATGATGTTTTGGGGCTTCCCTGGTGGCGCAGTGGTTGAGAGTCCGCCTGCCGATGCAGGGGACACGGGTTCGTGCCCCGGTCTGTGAAAATCCCACATGCCACAGAGCGGCTGGGCCCATGAGCCATGGCCGCTGGGCCTGCGCGTCCGGAGCCTGTGCTCCGCAACGGGAGAGGCCACAACAGTGAGAGGCCCGCATACCACAAAAAAAAAAAAAAAAAAAAAAAGTAATGATGTTTTTTGTTAAATTACAAAAGAAATATTACCAGATGTGGAAATTTTGGGGGGGAAAAAAGTAAATTTCTTAGAATTCCACCTTAATATAACCACTCTTAATATTTTGGTGTACTGAGTGAAGGTTTTGTAACATGATAGATCATAAATACTATTTTATGTGTAAATAAGTCCTTGAAAGGCAAAAAGGTATTATAATAAGGTCAAACTATGAATTAAAGCAGTGCTGTTGTATATATGTGATAGTCCAAGTTATCTCTATATTTATTTATTTATTACCTTTTTACCCCACTCATCCATTTCTCCTACCCCCCACCACTGACAACCACGAATCTGTTCTTTTTATCTATGAGATTGGTTTTTTAGGGTTTTTGGTGTGTGTGTGTGTGTGTGTGTGTGTGTGTTTAAATATATATATAAGAGAGATCACATGCTATTTGTCTTTCTCTGACTTATTTCACTTAGCATTGTGCCCTTTAGGTCTATCCATGTTGTTGCAAATGGCAAGATTTCATTCTTTTTTATGGCTGAATAATACTCCATTGTATATATATACACTGTGTATTTTTTATCCATTCATCCTTTGATGGACACTTAGGTTGTTTCCATGTCTTGGCTGTTATAGATAATGCTGCAATGAACATGGGAATGCAGATATATCTTTGAGATAGTGATTTCGTTTCTTTCAGATATATACCCAGAAGTGGAATTGCTGGATCATATAGTAGTTTTCTTTTTAATGTTTTGAGGAAACTCCATATTGTTTTCCATAGTGGCTGCAACAATTTATATTCCCACCAATAGTTCCCTTTTCTTCACATCCTTCCCAACACTTGTTATTTCTTGTCTTTTTGATTATAGCCATTCTAACAGGTGTGAGGTGATATCTCATCTTAGTTTTTATTTGCATTTCCCTGATGAGTAATGATGTTGAACATCTTTTCCTGTGTCTGTTTTGGCCATCTGCATGTCTTCTTTGGAAAAATGTCTATTCACATCTTCTGCCCATTTAAAAATCTGATTGTTTTTTACTGTTGAGTTGTATAAGTTCTTTATATATTTTGGATATTAAACCCTTATCAGATATATGATTTGCAAATATTTCTCCCCTTTAGTAGGTTGCCTTTTTATTTTGTTGATGGTTTCCTTTGCTGTGCAGAAGCTTTTTAGTTTGATATAGTCCCTCTTGTTGATTTTGCTTTGCTTGCTTTTACTTTTGGTGTCAGATTAAAAAATCATCACCAAGACCTATGTCAAGGAGCTTACCAGTCAGACAGAGAAAAACAAATATCATATGATATCGCTTATATGTGGAATCTAAAAAAAAATGTTACAAATGAGCCTATTTACAAAACAGAAATAGAGTCACAGATGTAGAAAACAAACTTACGGTTACTAGGGGGCAAAAGTGGGGGGGAGATAAATTGGGAGATTGGGATTGACATATACACATTACCATATATAAAATAGATAACTAATAAGGACCTGCTGTATAGCACAGGGAACTCTTCTCGATACACGGTAGTATATGCATATGTATATGTATAACTGATTCACTTTGCTGTACAGCAGAAACCAACACAACACTGTAAATCAACAATAGTCCAATAAAAATTAATTTAAAAAAAGGAGCTTACCACTTATGTTTCTTCTAGTTTTATGGTTTCAGGCCTCCTGTTCAAGTCTAACCCTTCTTGAGTTAATTTTTGTGTATGGTATAAGTTAGTGGTCCAGTTTCATTCTTTTGCATGTGGCTGTCCAGTTTTCCCACCACTATTTATCAAAGAGACAATCTTTCCCCATTATATATTCTTGGCTCCTTTGTTATAGTTAATTGACCATGTATGTGTGGGTTTATTTCTGGGCTCTCTACTTTGTTTTATTGATCTATGTCTGTATTTATGCCAATACCATACTATTTTAATTACTATAGTTTTGTAATAGAGTTTGAAATCAGGGAGCGTAATGTTTCCAGCTTTGTCCTTCTTAGGATTGCTTTGACTATTCAGGGTCCTTTGTGGTGTCATACAAATATTAGGAATACTTGTTCTATTTCTGTGAAAAATGCCATTGGAATTTTGATAGGGATTGCGCTGAATCTGTAGATTGCTTTGAGTAGTATTTAACAATATTAGTTCTTCCAATCCATGGGCATGCAATATCTTTCCATTTATTTGTGTGATCTTCAATTTCTTTCTTTAATATCTTATAGTTTTCAGTGTACAGGTCTTTCACCTCCTTGGTTAAATTTATTCCTAGGTATTGTGTGCTTTTTGATGCAAATGTAAATGGGATTCTTTTCTTAATTTCTCTTTCTGATAGTTTGTTGTTGGCATAGAGAGCCACAACTGATTTTTGTATATTGATTTTTTTTTTAATCCTGCAACACTACTGAATTTGTTTATTGGTACTAACTTTTTTGATGGCATCTAGATATAGTATTATGTCATTTGCAAAGAGTGACAGTTTTACTTCTTCCCTTCCACTTTGGATGCATTTTCTTTTCTTTTCTTACTTAATTGCTCTGGCTAGTGCTTCCAATACTATGTTAAATAACAGTAGCAAGAGTAAACATCCTGTCTTATTCCTGATCTTAGAGGAAAAGCTTTCAGCTTTTCACCATTAGTATGATGTTAGCTGTGGGTCTGTCATAAATGTCCTTTATTATGTTGAGGTACATTCCCTCTATACCTGCTTTGTTGAGAGTTTTTTTTATCATAAATGGATGTTGTACTTTGTCAAATGCTTTTTCTGCATCTATTGAGATGATCATATAATTTTTATTCTTCATTTTGTTAATGTGATGTATCACATTGACTGATTTGCAGATTTTCAATCAGCCTTGCATTCCTGGAATAAATCCCACTTGATCATGGTGAAGGATCCTTTTAATGTATTACTGAATTTTGCTAATATTTTGTTGAGGATTTTTGCACCTATGTTCATCAGGGATATTGGCCTGTAATTTTCTTTTCATGTGGCATCCTTGTCTGGTTTTGGCATCAGAGTAATGCTGGACTCATAAAATGAATTTGGAAGAGTTCCCTCCTCTTCAATATTTTGGAAGGGTTTGAGAAGGATTGGTATTAATTCTTCTTTGAATGTTAGGTAGAATTCACCAGTGAAGCTCTCTGGTCCTGGACTTTTGTTTATTAGGAGGTTTTTGATTACCAATTCACCCTCCTTACTAATAATTGCTTGGTTCAGATTTTCTATTTCTTCCTGATTCAGTCTTAATAGGTTGTATGTTTCTAGGAATTTATCCATTTCTTCTAGGTTGTCCAATTTGTTGACATATAATTGTTTGTAATTGTCTCATGATTCTTTGTATTTCTGTGGTATCAGTTGTAACATCTCCTCTTTCATTTCTGATTTTATTTATTTGAGTCCTCTTTTTTTCTTGGTGAATCTAGCTAAAGGTGTTATGGGTTCTTAAACAGTTACCATTAAATTTAATCATGTTTTATAGTATGTTATAAATGTATTTAAAGGAATTGTCAGACATGTCTTCTATTAGAGGGGGAAAAAAACTTTTAACATTCAAAACTTGTAAGATTACTTAAATCCTTCAGATGAAAAAATATGCCATTGTTGCATTATTGTCCCCTTGATACTCTGATAGATCTGACAAGTAAGAGAGGAGGCAACCTGTTAACACAACTAGCAATCAGGAATTCTGGTTTCTAGTTTTGACTGTGCCACTCACTCAAAGCCTCATTGTGAACAAGTTCAACTTCTTTGGACTTCAGTTTCCTAAACTGTAAAATGAGAGGATTGGGTAGTATCTCAGAGGACACTTACAGCCAAAATAATTTACGACACAGGGAATTTGGTCAGGCCTGGATTAAACTTTTATTACAATAAAGAATGAATTCATAAAGCTGAAACATTGAATAACTGGGAGAGAGAGCTAGCCATCTTTGCAACCAGATTAGATACAATGTGTTTCCTGTCCTTTCCACAAGTAGCAATGGGAAGAGGGGGAGGGGGGAGCACAGGGACAGGATGTCCTTCCTTGACATGTCACTCACCAGCCTATATCTTTACATTTTTTTCATGGCCATAAGGTCTGATATCCCAGAATTCCATCCCACAAAAGAATTACAAAATGACTTGCTATGGGGACAAAATAAGTGCTTAATTTCAAGTTCATTTGTTAAGTTTTTTCAGGTGCCTTCCTTTCATTATCGCTGTAGTGTGAATTTATAGTGACATAACGTCAAAGACTTGGGAGAAGGATAACATTTAGAGAGAAAGACTAGAAAGGAGTTCGGTGTGCTTTCGGTAGGCTAATACTATCGCCAGTTTGCAAATGAACCGTGGAAGAAACTGGGAACCCGACAAATGAAAAGGGAGAAGTGCCTGGATACCTAAGATAGCTCTAGGGAGCAGAAAGGGACTTTTGTTTTTTCAGGTAGTTTAACTTTAAGGCACTGTGAGAATTGACTGTATATTTGCCAGTCTCCCTTTGATGGCAGGAATAGTGTCACTTATCTTTATATCCCCAGTGACAGATAGCACTTAGAGTCAAATATTTGCTGAAATGACTATAAATTCCTCGGGAATAAGAAAAAACGAGATTGAAATAACAAAGCCTTGGCTATCCGAAACTTTTACAGGATTTACTGCAACATTAACTACAAAGGGAAAAGGACTTCAGCGGAGTAGTGTTTCAGATGAAGTGTCAACAAACCAGAATTTGGAATAAGCAGAAAGCTGTTGTGTTGAGTCCAGGAGAGAGATGATCAGAGTTCCTTCTAAGTGAAAACTGATCAGGCAACAGGTTTGATTAAACCCTAAGTGTAAAAGAAAGGCAGGAGCGACAGCGATACGGAAATGTACAGAACTCAGGAGTGTCTAGGGTCAGAGAATCACCCAAGTCGGAGCAGAAGGGAGAGGTCTGAATGTGCTGGCTGGAGAACCCCGGTACAGGCGCCGGACTGGCGAAGCTCGCTTTGAGCTTGTTTCTTAGCAGAACCACCAGGAAGCCCTAAAAGATGTGCAGCTCGGGCTGGCATTGCAGCGCGATAACTTCCGTGTGTGTGTGTGTGTGTGCAACAGCGAGCGCCGCCCGAGAACTTCCGCGTGCGAGGGAGACTGCAGCACCACCCGCCAGCGCCCTGCCCCTAGAGTGAGGAAACCCGCGCTACCCGCCGGGGGGCGGCCCCCTCCGCCGCGGGCATGGGCGGGACTGGGGCTGGGGCAGGGCCGCGGCCCCGCCCCAGCCGATCACAACCCCACAGGCCGCCCGGGCCGCGCTCGCCGGCGCCACGCCCCGCGACTACATTTCCCAGCAAGCCCCGGGAAGCCCGCGCGCCGCAGTTGACCCATTTCCCGGCCCGTCCCGGGCTCGGTCGGCCCCCGCGCCCAGGCGGCTGCTCCCTGCTGACTGGGGTGTGGGCGGGGAGCGGCGGAGGGAGGAGGAGGCGCTGCTGGCCGCTGCAGTTGCCTCCGCTGCTGGGCGCCTGGGCAGCTCCCCCGGTTCCCGCGGCCGCCATGGACGAGCAAGCGGGTCCCGGCGTCTTCTTCAGCAACAACCACCCGGGCGCCGGCGGTGCCAAGGGTCTCGGGCCTCTGGCGGAGGCTGCCGCGGCCGGCGACGGGGCGGCTGCGGCGGGGGCGGCCCGAGCCCAGTACAGTCTCCCGGGGATCCTGCACTTCCTGCAGCACGAGTGGGCCCGCTTCGAGGTCGAGAGAGCCCAGTGGGAAGTGGAGCGGGCGGAGCTGCAGGTAAAGACCCTCCCGGCCTGGCCCTCTTCATCCCGCCTCTTCGCTCCCTTCCGCCCCGCCCCGGACCCTTCCCCCTCCCCCGCTCAGCCCTCGCTCGTCCCCTCCCCCTTTGCTCCCGCCCATCCCACCCAGAACCTTGTCCCCTTCCTCCCTTCACCTTTGCCTTTCGCCGACCCCACTTCCTCGACCCAGGTTCTCACTCCCGCCCGTGATGCGTTGTTTACCCTCCCCGCACCTTTTCATCTGCTCCTTCCCACTCTTAACTCTCAGGCTCATTTCAGCGCTCTTGCCATTCCACATCTTAGGTCTTCCCTTTCAGTTTACTAATTGGGCTGACAGTAGTTTTGCGAGATGAGCAAATCATGTCCTGTCCTAGTGAGTCCCATCCTAGGTCTAGAGACGGTCCCCGTAAAAGGTATTGACAGTTGGCGCCTGTCTGTAAGGAAGGTGATCAAAGAAGACCAGAAGTTGTGTCCGTGGGGCCTTGACTTTAGGCAAGATGCTGCTCTTGGGCCAAAGTGTTACTAGGAATGTCGGCTCCCTTTTTATATATGTAAATGTTTCTTCTCTTCCTTCTCTCTCACCCCCTCCCGCGTTTCTTTTAGCTGTTTCAGATTCGTGGATTTTGAATGAATTTCGTGAATTTTCACAGTCAGATGATGGTTCAGGGATGGTTTTCAGTTCTCAGAATCTGAAGCTTCCTAAGGGTTAATTTTCTGTTCAAGGTTTTGTGAGATTGACTTGTAATTTAAAAGGAACTAAAAGGGGCTTTTAAAGTTGATTACATTTCCTTTCATAATCTGCAAGGTAAAGTATTGGGTTGGCTGGAAGGTTCGTTCAGTTAATGAATGCGTTGTTCAATAAAGTTCTTAGTGAAAAAGAAAAATGTGTCTCTTATTTTTACTGAAAACCGAACGAGCTTTTTGGCCAGTCCAGTATATCCAGGGAGGAAGCTATCGTGGGCTCTTAGAAGAATGAAAGTGAGGCTGATATTTTGCAGGCCCTTCTGAATTGGTAAGTAGGTTTCAGTGGTTGTTCTTAAAACTTCCAAGGCACTTCCAAGGCATACACCAATTTCGCAAAGAACTTAAAGAACTCTGAGTGGCTGTGCCTTTCTGTTTTACTGGCTAATCCTGTATGCTTATGAAATCTGAGTGTAGTTTTGGTTGGTGAAACACTTGAAGTTAAAATGCTACCCACGGTGTCACCATTTTGGGTAGCATGTATTTTCTTTGGCACTTAAAAAAAAGAAAAGGAGAAATAGAATCATGTGCTGGAACGGGCTGCTTTGGTGGAGTGGAAGTGGTCGTGGAAGGAGCAAGCAGAAAGGGTTATAATACAAGCTGTGGTTGCTGCCAGCTCTGTGACCTTGAGGAAATCCTTTAACCTCTTTGAACTTCACTTCCATCATTTATTCAGCATATTTATTGAGTGCTTATACTGTGCCTCTAGGCCCTGGGATTAATAAAACTGACGAAGCCTCTGCCCTCATAGAGCTTATGTTTTAGTCGGGAGGCAAACAGTCAGCAAATGCAACTATATAGTATACTGATCCACAGTGCAGCTGCTATGGGAAAAATAAATCAGGGTACAAGTGTAGAGTGTGATAGGGGCAGCTGTTTTAGATGGAGTGGTCAGGGAAAAATTTGTAATTTTTCTCATAATGAACTAGCAGTGCATTCCATAAGTGAGCTTGTGGATTTCAGACTTAACGGAAGTATTAAAGGCAGGCTTTAACTTTAATGTTGTACAGTTGTGGATAATGATTTTTGTATGCAGCTGCTTAAATTTTAATTTCTTATCCAGTTTAGGGAATGTAAGATAAATCACACTACTTTGTTCAAAAACAAACAACAATTCTTACCTCATTACCTGGGAAATTTGAGAATTTCCAACCTATCTCAACTCCTTTCCCCCCAACCCCCATATTTAATTTTTCAATTTACCTGTAACTGTAGTTACTCTTTAGTTATGCCCCCTCTACGCCTTTCCCCAATGTATACACATATACACATACTACTTACCGGGTTATTTATCGCAAATCTTAAACTTCTGGTAGGTTTCCCATTGGTGCTCATCATATTAAGGGTACTACATTTTTACAGTATCTTTTGGTTTGTGCTCCAGTTAAATTAAGCATCCATGGAGAAACTTAGAAAATGTGCCATAGTTTTTAAACAGAACAAGTATGTATTTTGGAAGGAGAGAGTTCACAGGAATCTGTGGTCTTTGACCCTTTTATTAGCATAATTGAAAATATATTTTAAAAATCATTTCTTTACATCAACATCATTAAATTTGACCATGTCCTTTTTTTTTCTTTTCCCATTGGAATTTTTCTAGAAAAACAGTAGGAAATAAGAATTGAATGAATGAAATTTGGATCAGTTGGTATCCTGCTTTTATTTTTAAATCGCTGCTTAAGTCATTAACACTAGAGTCAACAAAAATACCTTTAAGATTAGGTCTAATTTGTCCCTTCAGGAACCTGTCAGTCCTGCTCTTTCAAGTTGCCAGGGCAGAGTTGTGAAAGGCAGTCCAAGCTCTCATCTCCCTGGCCTGCCGGCACCACTTCCTCCTTCCTTCAGATCTTGGGAGTAAGGAACTGGCCACATTGTGGCAAAAAATTGGACATGTTTTGCCCCCTTGCCCATCTAGGTTAATATGAAATTCTCTTTTTACTTTTGGCAATCCCCCTCCTGCCTCACCACCACCATTCATATGAGAATAGGTAATTCATGGGAAAAGATTGGTTGCGGTTATTATTGAGCTTTATATTTGTGAAAGGAATTGGAGATAGAATACAAATCATAACATTTGAGAAAATTTTCTGTGTATGAGACATTGTGCTAGATGATTTCAAAGAAACAGTCTAACAGGAGTGATAGAACAAACAAAATGCAGTAGAATCAGAGTTTATCATTTGGGGGGTTTAAATTTTCTTAGGCTAGCATAAGAGAGGAGGGCTAATAGTGAATGGGGAGATTAGCAGGAAGAAAGAATTTATGAAGTAATGAGAACCTAAGGCTCAGTATTTGAAAATTACTGACTTCTGGGAAAGAAGCATGTAAGTAAAAAATAGAAGGTATTGTTCCTAGATTTAGAAGTTTGTGTGTGGTAGAGGAGGCTCTGCTGTCTACCTGGAAATGCTGAATTGCATGAAAAAAGGTGATATGATTGAGTATTAGTGCATATGGTATGGAGGCTGTACTGGAATGTTTATGAGTCTGGGTTTTGGCATTATTGGTTCATATTTTCATTCAACAAATGTTTTCAAGTACCTACTTCATACCAAGTCCTGTTCTAAGGCACTGGAGAAACGATAACGATTAAAACAGATCCTACCTGCATGAAGCTAAATCGTGGGGGAAGACTGGCAGCAATAAATGAATACATTCATCAAACGTTGGGTGGTAATAAGTGCCATGATAAGGTAGGGTAAGGAGGATATGGAGCGCTTGAGAGGGTGGGGTGGGGAAGAAAGGCTTTACTATTGATAAGGTGTTATTTAAACAAAGACCTGAAAAGGTGACATCTGAGGAAAGAGTGTTCTAGGCAGAGGGAAGAGTAGGGGGAAGGGGAAACATGCTCGGAATGTTTGCAGAGTGTTTAGGCAAGTGTGGCTGGAGTAGAGGAGGAGAATGGAAGAAATGATGTCAGAGATACTGGGTCTTGCTCATTGTAAGGACTTTATTTTTGCCTCAGCAAGATGGGCAACTGTTGAAATGTTTTGAGCAAAAGAGTGACACCATCTTTAAATGCAACCCTTTGCAAGGATCCAGAATAGACTTGGAGGGGAGAAAGGGGAGATAAATCAAAGTCTAGTTAGGAGGCTATTTTAATAATCCAAGCCAGAGGTGAACTAGGGTAATAGTGATGCGATAAGTGAATAATATTCACATGTGATAACATACTCAAAATATAATGGATCCTGAATACATTTTTGGAGCTAGAACTAGCAAGATATGCCGAACGATAGGTTGTGAGATTTGAGAAAAAGAGAAGTCAATTATGACTCAATTATTATTATTTTTTTTGCGGTACGCGTGCCTCTCACTGCTGTGGCCTCTCCCGCCGCAGAGCACAGGCTCCGGACGTACAGGCTCAGCGGCCATGGCTCACGGGCCCAGCCGCTCCGCGGCATGTGGGATCTTCCCGGACCAGGGCACGAAGCCGTGTCCCTGGCATCGGCAGGCGGACTCTCAACCACTGCGCCACCAGGGAAGCCCTCAATTATTTTGACTGAGCAGCTTCATAGGACTATTGTGAGGGTTTACTGAGCATTTATTTATTTAAAATTTTTTTTTATTTTTGGCTGCTTTTGGGTCTTCGTTGCTGCACGTGGGCTTTTCTCTGGTTGTGATGAGCAGGGGCTACTCTTCGTTGTAGTGTGCAGGCTTCTCATTGTGGTGGCTTCTCTTGTTGTGGAGCACGGGCTCTAGGCACGCGGGCTTCAGTAGTTGTGGCTCGTGGGCCCTAGAGCGCAGGCTCAGTAGTTGTGGCTCATGGGCTTAGTTGTTCTGAGGCATGTGGGATCTTCCGGGACCAGGGCTCGAACCCGTGTCTCCTGCATCGGCAGGTGGATTCTTAACCACTGCGCCACCAGGGAAGCCCTACTGAGCATTTAAATGGACAAAATAAGCACTTAAAATGACAGTTTATGTTTTGTTATTATTATAACTATTATTTACAATTACAGTGAAAGGCAACATGGCATAGACCTGGATTTAAATCTTTGCTTTAAAACTTACTATTTTATTTCATGCTAAAAATATATGTTTACCATAATTCTGACCTCTCAGGACCTTAGTGTCCTCATTTGTAAGGTGAGGCTGATAAACTACCTTGTGAGAATTAAATGAGATATTTTAAAATATCTAGCAGAAGTCTGGTACATAACACACAGTAAGTGCCGAGTAAATAAATGATATCAAGTGCATGATGTTAAATTTGTACTCCAATTTGTCTCCTTGTCCCCAGAGAAAAGCAGAATCTTCAGTCATAAATCTTCTAAGGCTAGAGAGCATGTAAGTTTCATCCTGGGACCTTGCAGTCTAATACTCTGGGTCTGATTGTGGCGCTCAGGGACATTTATGGAGGAGTGAATTATTGCCATTCCATAGCAATCAGTCTCTCTCCCCGCTGCCCTCGGAGCGCCCAGACAGGTAGCATCAGGGCCACTGTGAGGGGGGACACAGTGAGGGAAGGCCAGGAGGAAGTGGGGGCCACCCTGCGTATCCTGTCCCCTCCTGAGGCACCGTCAGGTGGGATCCAGGGTGGGACTCAGTGTCCAGGAGCCCAGGAGAGGCCACGGGGATCCTCAGGCCAGGAAAGGCAGGCCCGAGGCGGGCCACCCTGGGGCCCAGGGGAGCAGAGGCAAGGTTCCTTGGAGGAGCGGACTCCCCCGGGCAGCCGACCACCATGCTCCTGGCCTGGTGGGTGGTAACAGCCCATCTTTCTGTCCCCCAAGGGGACTTGCCGAGAGAGAGGGGGTGGCCAGCAGTGTGACCCGTCTGTCACGTGAGCTGGGCGCCCAGACTGGATGTGAGCTCCCTCAAGAGCATGTAACAGGCGGGGTTCACTCACAGGGCTGGGCTGGGCTGGGACGGACGCCCCGACCCGGCCCTTCGGCACCCTCTCGCCTCATCTGTCCGTCGGTCAGCCTCAAAACATTGACTGTATACTTGAAATGTTCTTGCTTTTCTTTATAATCCACTATGTGTCTGTTGTTTGGAGCATATAAATTTCTCTGAATATGTTTGTCTTAACCTTGCATGACTTTTTGGATAACAAATTATATACATTTACCAACCACTCTATAAAACTAATCTTTGGTATTATTTGGCCTTTTTAAACCACTTCCTTTTAACTTGGAACAGGTGAGCCCCATTGTGGTATGGTATAATTTTGTAAACAGGTTTGTTTTTCATTCTATTCATATTCTTGACAATTTATAATCTTTAAATATATTTTGGAAAGATTATAGAGGTTCTACTCTTTTAAAACATATCCTACTATTTGTCACTTTAGTTCAGTGTTTTTCAACTTTAGCTGCAATCTTAGAATAATCTGAGAAACTTTAAAAGATATTCATTTCCTGGCCTGTACCCCAGATCATTTAAATCAGATAAGAATTAGGGGGTCCATGGCATTAGTATTCTTTTGAGTTTCCTGTTGGCTCTAATATACAGCAAGGATTGAGAACCATTGCTTTAGTTGTCCTTTTCTATTATTATGTATGTTAGTGATTTCAACACTTGTGTTTGTATTCCAGATATGGATGACTTTTTATATAATTTGGGATATAATTTCTGTTATTTTTCTATTATTCTTTCTGATGGTACCTAGCATTTTTAGGCAGAATAGTATAGTTTGAATCACCTCCTGCTGAATGAGAGATATGATGATATAGTAATCTTTGAGCTGGAATAAACTTTGGAAGTAATCACCTACAACTTTCTTTTAGAGGTAAAGTGAAGCCCAGAGAAGGGTTAAATGACCAAGAATGAAATAGGTTTCATACAAGCCCTGTCACTTAAATCTCCAGATACCTTTATGGTTTTTAAAAAACTTCTCAAATACATTATCTTCCTTGATCCTTACAACCTTCTCAGTTAATCAGAGTCACACTAATGTGACTTATCATTTCCCTTTTTATTTTAAAACAAGAAACATGGAGATTTTACTGTGTTCTATATACTGTTTGTTCTCTAGCTTATTTTATTAGCTACATTTAAGATTTCCTCTTGACTTTGGTGTTCTGTAGTGTCATTATGATGTGTCAAGGTATAGATTTCCTTTTATTTTATTTGGGACTTTGTTAGGCTTGAATCTCTAGATTGACATCTCATTAGTTCTGCAGAATTCTTGGTCATTATCTCTTTAGATTTCTCCTCTATCTTATTCTCTTTTCTTTTCCTTTTGGGTCTCTGATTACATGTATCTTAGGCCTTCTTTATCTGCTCTATATTTCCCATTTTTTTATCACTACAGGCTTTATTCCAGATAATTTATTTTGATTTATCATCCAGTCCATTAATTTTCTCTACAGTTGAATCTAGTGTTTTAAGGTCATCCAGTGAGTTTGTGATTTTGGTTATTGTTGAACTTCAGTTTTGGTTCCATTTATAAATCTGCTGCATCTTTTCTTAGCAGCTTCCTATTCCCTGAAGATATTTTCAGGGTCGTCTTTTATTCCTTAAACCTAGTAAGTATAGTTATTTCTTTTTCTTTGTTTTTAATTAATTAATTTATTTATCTTTGGCTGCATTGGGTCTTCGTTGCTGCAAGCGGGCTTTCTCTAGTTGCAGCGAGCGGGGGCCTACTCTTTGTTGTGGTGCATGGGCTTCTCATTGCGGTGGCTTCTCTTGTCACAGAGCATGGGCTCTAGGCACACGGGCTTCAGTAGTTGTGGCAGGTGGGCTCAGTAGTTGTGGCTTGCGGGCTCTAGAGTTGTGGCTCACAGGCTCAGTAGTTGTGGCTCATGGGCTTAGTTGCTCCGCGGAATGTGGGATCTTCCAGGACCAGGGCTGGAACCCGTGTCCCCTGCATTGGCAGGCGGATTCTTAACCACTGTGCCACCAGGGAAGTCCCCAGTTATTTTGAAGTTGGAGTCTCTCTTCTTCCTATGTGTGAGGTCTTGGAGGTCCCTTTCTGTGGTCTGGTGTTTTTGCTGGCTCCTGCTCATGATGACTTGTTTCTTTGTATGCATAGATACCTGTGTGCTGCTCACTGTCCTTGAAAAAGTATAGGACTAAATCAGGCCTCAAATAAAGGTTTCTTCTTCAGAAAGTTTTGCCTTTGTTTCTGGTGGGTTTCTAGAGGCATTACCTAGACTGACCCACTTTAAAGCAAATTCGTTGCTTGAAGTTTTGGAGCACCCAAATAGTTGACGCCTATTTTGGTTGTAAATACTTATGTGGGCCAATATACTTCTGCTTCACCTTTGCCTTGAGGGTATAGGCCCTTTAGGGCCTTAGCTAAATGTATATCTCCTATTAGACTCTATACTCTGGATGGTTCTGGTCTTTGCATTTTGCCTTTTGGGTCCTGCAAAGCTGTCAAAACTGAAGCTTGGATTTGTTCTGATTGGTCATCACCAAAGGGCAAAAGTGGCTTTTGTTCCCTTACCTCATGGGTTCCCATTTTCCCTTCAATTTTGGTCAAATAATCCTTACTTTCTTACCAGCTTTGCTTTTTTTTTTTTTTCCTTTTTTGCGGTACGCGGGCCTCTCACTGTTGTGGCCTCTCCCGTTGCAGAGCACAGGCTCCGGACACGCAGGCTCAGGGGCCATGGCTCATGGGCCCAGCCGCTCCGCGGCATGTGGGATCTTCCCAGACTGGGGCACGAACCCATGTCCCCTGCATCGGCAGGCGGACTCCCAACCACTGCGCCACCAGGGAAGCCCCAGCTTTGCTTTTTAAGATGATTGTAGAAATATTTTATCTAGAACTTTTAGCTCTTTTCAGTAGGAGAGTTGTTTCACGGCATCGTTACTAGAAACTAAATTCTCTTATATTACTTTCAAAAACTGACAAATAAAAATGGCCCCAATAATTATTTGGGGAGAAATATCATTGATAGCATTTCTTTTTCAAGAGATGTGCCTATAGCCCTAAATATTATTTACTATCTAAATTACTTTTCTTTGTACTGGTAGGATACTTACAACTTTTCTCCAAAATCTTGGTAATTTAGGCAGAATTTAAAACAAACCCTTTTACTAATCAGCCTTTGAAAGATGTTTGAAAGTCCAAATAATTGGGACTGGTTTCCCTTTGTCAGCCTACTATGTACTTGATGTCAGCTACACTTTTTTTTTTAATACTTTCTGATTTATGAAAGTTTTAATTCTGGGCCATTAGAAATAAAATTGCCCTTGGGATCTTTGGAGTTTCTTGCTTTGGTCGCCATTTTGATAAAACAGTTTATTGACCGTCATAATTTGACAGTGGAAAGTGTGGACCTTCTAGTCAGACAGCTCCATAACTTCTCATTTATAATTTTTTTGGACCTCATTTTTATTTATTTTATTTTACTTTAAAAATTTTTATTTATTTATTTTTTGGTCACGCTGCTTGGGGGATCTTAGTTCCTGACCAGGGATTGAACCTAGGCCCTCGGCAGTGAAAGCGCGGAGTCCTAACCACTGGACCACCAGGGAATTCCCTGGACCTCACTTTTGTTTGTAAATTGTAGATAACATACCCACCAAGCAGAGTAGTTGTAAGGTTTTTAAAAGATAAAATATGCACAGTACATGACCCATAATAGGTGTCCAATAAATGGTTTGCTCTTCTTGGTTGAAATTTCTAGGGACAGAATGCATTTGATTGTATTATTTATTTAAATCATGTTTTAGAAGCCATGAACTAGTTTCAGCGATCCATTTGGCATAGTAGCTGCTTACATTCTCTTTGCCCTGTTAGTAGTGATTTAAGGACAATAAATTGACAGTAGTGAAAGCAGGGAGCAGCCCCAGAGATGGCAGTAGTAGGTGGTAGTAACTTGCAGGCATTGCAGCCTGGAGACATAATAGAGGAAAATTGTAGTTTGGGAGAGAAACCTGAGGCAAGAAAGAGAAGTTGAAAAGGGGGTAGAAGAAAAGAATAGACAGGGAAAGGAGCAGAGGGGTTGAGGGGAACATAGGCAGACAGGAGGCAGAAACTGCACTGCACACATTCACCTGTTCTTAATTCCTAATGGATGTATTTTCTATAGTCTTCGTTTTAGCACTTACTACTGTAGAATTTTAAGGCTGACAGGGATAGACACTAATCGTATTTTTACCTCCTGAGGGACCTTAGAACTTAGGCAGTCTCATCCCTTGTTTTATCATTTAGAGCCAGAGAGAGGAAGTGAATTGTCTTAGATCACTCTGTGAGTTGGTGTAGATTTAGGTTAGAACTCAGGAGTCCCGGTACTCAGGCCAGGCCATTGTTCTCCATACCACATTGTCTCCTTTTATTGATCCCTCACCCTGAATGACTGCTTCTGATCTGAAGTAGACAAGAGAATTATAATATTTACCTGAAATCACTACTAATAGGGTGAAGAGAATGTAAGCAGCTACTATGCTGAATGGATCACTTAAACTAGTTCATGGCTTAACTATTTAGGTATGCTTTGAATAGCTGTCATAATTTAAAGAAAATTCTTATTTATTTCAAGCTTTTCTTCAGGTAAAATAATTTAATGAAACAATTATATTGTAAGGGGCTTAGGAAGAGTCTTCAACAACTTATGTTCTTGAAATGTGTTTAATAATGTATCACTCTAGTTTCTTTTAATACTTTTATTTATTTTTATGTAGTGAATATTGAAATAAAATGTTTATTTCTTTTTAAAAAATGTCTGCAAATTTGGGACTTTTGCAGCTTGCTCTGAGAGTAGCCTAATTAAGTTCTGTATATATTTATTAATATAGTTTGTGTTTATTGATCATATATCAGATTTTGTGTAGTGCTTTAGTTATTAGGTTATTCTTAGCTCACCTACTTTACATATGCTATATTTGAACAGAGTAATATGTCAATCATGTATTTGCTCTTATGCAGTAAGGTATTTGAGGAAATAAAATTCATCTTCGGGCTTCCCTGGTGGCGCAGTGGTTGAGAGTCTGCCTGCCGATGCAGGGGACACGGGTTTGTGCCCCGGTCTGGGAGGGTCCCATATGCCGCGGAGCGGCTGGGCGCATGAGCCATGGCCGCTGAGCCTGCGCGTCCAGAGTCTGTACTCCGCGACGGGAGAGGCCCCAATAGTGAGAGGCCCGTGCACCGCAAAAAAAAAAAAAAAAAAAATTCATCTTCTTTGGCAGACTTTAATGCTGTTTAACTTTTGTTATAAAAATACCCTATCTGAACAAGATGATGGGATATTAGAAAATACTGTTACATACGAAGGAAAATTTGTCATACAGTTAGTTAGAAGCAGTATGGCCAAAGGAAAATGAGTAGGTATTTTGTTCTGGAGATAAGATAGGGAGAAAAATAAGGGAGCAGAAGCCCTGGAATTCAGGTGAGCTCTGGGAAATAGTGAGTAAGGTTGGGTGGAATAGGTATTTTGGGTGTGGTGAATAGGTTCTCGGCATAACTGCACTACAGGGATCCAAGGAAAGGGCGGGGCGGGGGGGTGAGTGTTTCATCTCCGTACACACAGGTTTTATTAGCACTCATTTACATGTGACAGAAATTGGATCCAGTACCAGCATATCTAGTTAGGAGAAATAAACAGGATGTCAAATTCCACAAGGGTGATACCAGTTTCACCTGATGGAAAATTACAGCCCAGTCTGGGACTTGTTCTCAGTTTTTTTGTTTATACCTCCTAAATGAGAAAGTTAAGCAGTGAGCTAAGGAGCCTAAATGATAGGCACAACTAAAACCTGCTCCTGAGGAATGTGGATTCCTATCAAGCTAAAAGGAGGGAATAGGAGGAGCCTGGGGATCTGGGTCAGCATACTTACTGAACTTGAAAAAGCAGTCAGTCAGGGAAGATGGTGCCTTGGTCACACTAATAGAACCCATACTCTATCTGTTGTTTTCTCTCTTTCGTTTCTTCTTTACCCTCCAATAATAATAATAGTTTTATTTACTCAGCACTTGCCATGTCCCAGGTACGGTGCTAAACACTTTACATGTATAATCTTTTTTTTAAATTAATTAATTAATTAATTTATGACTGCATTGGGTCTTTGTTGCGGTGTGCGGGCTTTCTCTAGGTGAGGTGAGCGGGGGCTACTCTTCTTTGTGGTGCCCGGGCTTCTCATTGCGGTGGCTTCTCTCGTTGTGGAGCACGGACTCTAGACACGTGGACTTCAGTAGTTGTGGCATGCGGGCTCAGTAGTTGTGGCACGTGGGCTCAGCAGTTGTGGCTTACGGGCTCTAGAGCGCAGGCTCAGTAGTTGTGGCGCACAGACTTAGTTGCTCCACAGCATGTGGGATCTTCCTGGATCAGGGCTCGAACCCGTGTCCCCTGCATTGGCAGGCGGATTCTTAACCACTGCGCCACCAGGAGAGTCCCTATAATCTTTTTTAATCATAATTTAAAAAATCATAATTAAAGGTATTCATAATTATTCCTTAATTCATAGATGAGAAGAGAGGTTAAATAATTTGCCATGAGAAAAGTTTGAGTGATGGGCCTGGGCATAGTAAGTAGAAGGAAATATTTTGACATTTTTCTTGTTCTCTCATGCTTCTGAGTCAACGTACAGGCCTGGATATTTTCCTCTCCCTTGTCTGGTGAATTTCTAATCATCTTCCAACATTCATTTTACTTTCTTTGGGAAACCTCTCTGATCTCCAGACACAGTGAAGCTTCATGCTCCCCTAACAGTTTTGTATATATAAGAAAGAAGCTTTGTTATGCAATGCCGTCCAGACTGGTTGGTCAGTAAACCCGAAAAGATGGTTAAAATGACACTTGAAATAATTTAAGTTAAAAATATATAAACATACGGTCATTTGCCAGCGTAAGACCAGGCCCACTGACCCTTCACTGTTGTTTTTTAGAATGCTGATCGGAGTTCTGTGTTGTCATTTTTTTTTTTTTTTTTTTTGCGGTACACGGGCCTCTCACTGTTGTGGCCTCTCCCTCTGCAGAGCCCAGGCTCCGGATGCGCAGGCTCAGCGGCCATGGCTCACGGGCCCAGCCGCTCTGCGGCATGTGGGATCTTCCTGGACCGGGGCACAAACCCGTGTCCCCTGCATCGGCAGGTGGACTCTCAACCACTGCGCTACCAGGGAAGCCCGTGTTGTCATTCTTGAATAAGCTACAATTATAATGTATTGTTAATGATTTCTGGTTTTGGTTTTCCTTGAGTAAAGCACAGTGAGTGTAAAACCGTAGATTTTTAATGACCTTTCTCCAGTCTTTTACAGTTGTTTCCCCCACATCTAATTTGACAGCAATATTTTTTAGGGTGTCTCCTTTACTGTCTTTCTTTCTGAAGCATTCAACAGTCTTTGTCTTCATACCCATATTTTGCTGGTTTATTTAATATTTAATTGAATTATCTAATCAAAGTAACAAGTGCAGCTGCCGTAAACAGGTTTGGGAGGAAATCTAGTTGACTCTTGGTCAACCAGTGTGTATGAGTAAACTACACAGAATACTATACTCTAGCTTTTAATGTTTAATATACCTTGGGCTTTGGGCAGTGTTTTACAAAGGGGCTAGAGAATACTGGTTAATCCATAGGGTTGGTTAAGAGAGGATTCGTGGTGAGAACTTCTACTGTATCTTGATTATACCACCTATCTCATACTTTGCGTATTTGTTTCCTCACTAGATTGTGAGTCACCTTAAGGGTATTCTTATTTCCCTAAGGTTCAGCCGAATAACTTGCATATAGCAGTTGCTTAATATATGGTTCTTGAATGAATCATGTATTAGGTTACATTGTTACATGAATATGTATTAAATATGTGTCTCTGTATGTATACCTTGTCTCCCAGCTAAATTGTGTCCTTAAGGGCAAGTCTTGTGTCCTACACTTCTTTGATATTTACAGTGTTTGTCATTGTAATGTACAATGGTTGTCCCTTGGTGTCTGCAAAGCGTTGGTTCCAGGACCCCACCCCCATGGATACCAAAATCCACAGATGCTCAAGTCCCTCATATAAAGTGGTATAGTACTGTAAGCCCTCCATATCCACTGGCTCTGCATCTTTATGTTGGTATACAGAGGAACAGTATATCTGTCTCTTGCTGCTAGCTATGACTTCCACTGGAAGGAGCCTTTTAGAGCAAGTTGTGTCTGAATTCTGCTGTTTAGAGCGTTGCCTGAGCCCTGCCACGTAATTCTGACAGAGCTCATTTTCAGGGATGCTGCTGGCTTCATAATTGCAGCCTGATGTTAGCTGCAGCAAATGGTGCTTGGGTTTTGGTAGTTTTGCCTGTAGGTTTGTTTTCTTCTCCCTTTGTGTGTTAAACACTGACTGCCAGGAAGTGTCTTTGGCATCATGTCCTAAGAAGTCTTTACAATCATCAGGATAATGTGACAATTTTTTCTTCTTTTCTACAGCCCATACCTTAAAATTTTATGCACAGTTCTTATTCCTTCTAAGTAGATAACAAATGGAATAGTTCTTCTGTGAAGATAAATCTAATTTTAAATAAAATATCTAGTCATCATTACTTTGTATTCTACTTTTCTTTTTGTAGTTGCATTACCAATATGTTGTGATTTCAGACGTTTTTGAACTCTGTTTCTTTAAATAATAAAATAGAAATGCTTCCCTTATCCAGAATTCAGAATGAAAAGTTCTGATTTCCTTATCACTAAGCCTGCATCTTTTCATCAGAAATTAAAGTTTAGCCTTTCGGATCCATGTAGCTAGCCAACTAAGTGAGAATGAGCCCAAAAAGACTAAAATATGAAAATACCAAAGTTGCCAAAAGCTCATAGAAAATTTGTTGTGGATTAAAAAAAAAATTATGCTTTTGCTTGCAAGGTTTTTGGTTGGAACTCTAGGCACTTATGGAATACCTGGCATTCCTCCTACACTTTGGAGACACCATGGAAAAGAGGCAGATATGGTTCCAGTTCACACGGAGCTTATAATCAAGCAGTGATACTTAACTTCAGGTAGACCTGAGTCCATCATACCTATGGTAATATCCACTTTGCCAGTGCCATTTTAGTTTTTCCTGTTTAAAAACCAACCAACCAGTAGTAACTACAAAAGGAACCCCCTTCTTAGCTCTTATCCATTAGTACGGTCACCCTATCCCTTATTCTCTTTCATTTCTCTGTACAGGCCACATTTACTCCCTTCAGCTTTATACTAATCTCATCTTTCTCTCTCTCAGCTTCTTTGTTCTCTTTCTCTTTTTTGGGTTATTCATTTCTCAGTCTCTTATGATCTTGCTTCCCGTTCTCCAGTCAGATAATTGTTCACCAGATTTTACTCTTTTTTCCAGTAGTTACACTTTTTTAAAAAAATAATTTTATTTTATTATTATTATTTTTCATGCCACGTGGCTTGTGGGATCTTAGTTCCCTGACCAGAGATTGAACTCACACCCTCGGCAGTAAAAGTGTGGTGTCCTAACCACTGGATCGCCAGGGAATTCCTGTCAGTAGTTACACTTTAAGTCCTCTCACTCCAGTTGATTGCTTTTATTTAGATGCCTCATAAAATTATATCTTTACTTAGTCCTGGTACTTTACACAGTTACAATTCTACATGTCTAATTTCTTGCTAAAATCTTCACCTGGGTGACTTATCACTTGAAACTCAATCGTACTTTCTAAAATCCTTCTCCCAAACCAACTTGACCTTCCTCCCCATACCCAGCCTCTCGTTTACCTTGTCTAAAAACCTAGATTCAGCTTTCACTGAACATTGTACTCTCTTGTCTTCACTATCCCAGCCGCACATCTGATTGTATAAACTCTGTGTAGTTTTAAATCCATTTAATTAATTAATTAATTTTAAATTTTATTTATTTATTTTGTGTTTGCGCCACGCAGCACGCAGGATCTTAGTTCCCTGACCAGTGATCGAACCCATGCCCCTTGCAGTGGAAGCCTGGAATCTAAACCATTGGACTGCCAGGGAAGTCCCTAAATCCATTTTCAATTATTTAATTCCTAATACTGTTGTTACCCTGGTTGAGACCCTCATCACCTCATATCTGGGTGACTGCAGCAAGGGACCTTCCTGATTTTTTACCTCTGGTCTCTCCTTTGGCCAAGGCATTCTGCACAATATTGCCTCTCAAGCTTCTAAAAATATTGATTTGTTCAAGACATTCTTTTTTTATTTTTCATTTTTTCCTGTAGAAGATTTCAAATCTCTCCATAATTCGGCTGTTTATATTTCCTACCTATTTGGTCTTTCCAAACCAAAATAATGTAATCTTGCTTTGTGCATAAGCCATGTCTACTTTTTCTTTTTTTTTTCTTTAAACCATTGCTCAAAAGGGTTTGCATCCTGGAATGTCCTTCCACCATCTCATAGTTTGTATTACTCTTTCAGATTTATGGGTTCTTTATTCAGATTTAGCTTAAGTCCCATTTCCAACATGAAGCGTTTTTAGATACCCTTAGTTTTTAGTGGTTGTTCCTTTTTTAGTACAGTTGATCCTTGAACAACACGACTTTGAACTGTGTAGGTCCACTTATACACAGATTTTTTTCAATAGTAAATACTACAGTACTACACCATCTGAGGTTGGCTGAATCTGCTGCTGAGGAACCACGGATATACAGGAACTGCCAGTATGGAGGGCCAACTATAAGCTATACAAGGATTTTCGACTACACAGAGGGGAGATGCCCCTAACCCCCTGTTGTTCAAGGGGTCAGCTGTACTTGCTGTGTCATTTGGCACTTAGGCTGTGTTACCTTATACTGTTTCCTTTTTAAGAATCTGTTCACTTAATTTAACAGATATTTATTGGGTATCTGCAACATGCAAGTGACTTCTGGGGCTTGGGGATATAGCAGTCGATAGCAGAGACAGTACCTTTCCTCTTGGAGCTTTAGCAACTTCATCTGTAACCAATTAAAAAAAATTTTTTTTTTCTAGCACCTATCACAGTACATGTTAATAATGACATTGTTAGAATGGAGTTCAAATTTACAGGAAGGAGCTCCTGGACTAATAATGCAGAGCCCCCTTTCCTTCCCCTGCTGCCTTACTGCTGACCAAAATACAGATAACTTTAGAGAAGAGGATGATTATTCTGTAGGATGAGGATATCTTTTGTAAGGTGGCTGTTGTCTTGGATTCAATAATAAATTTTTAAAAAATTAGCCAAAGTAATACTGCCTTGGAAAACATTAACTCAATTGTATACCATTAGTCTCCCATGAAAAGGATGCAAATAAGTAGAATGCAAGCAAATAGAAATCTTTTTTAAAAAGAATATTCATCATCTTGGGATCAGTACTTATTCAGTTCTGTTTTTCACACATGTCATCTTTGGTTTTATAGAAGTAAAGAATGTTAAACTCGGGCTTCCCTGGTGGCGCAGTGGTTGGGAGTCTGCCTGCCGATGCAGGGGACACGGGTTCGTGCCCCGGTCTGGGAAGATCCCACATGCCGTGGAGCGGCTGGACCCCTGAGCCATGGCCGCTGAGCCTGCGCGTCCCGAGCCTGTGCTCCACGATGGGAGAGGCCACAACAGTGAGAGGCCCGTGTACTGGAAGAAAAAAAAAAAAAGTTAAACTCTTTCATTTTATGGTTGATGGAACTGAGGCTCAGAGCAGTTAAATAACTTTTATAAGTTACACAGATTAGTGAGAGAACCAGGAGTAGGAATTTCACATCACATCAGAGAACACTGAAGTTTTGTACAATACAGTTCAATAATTGATGTATGTAGTATGGCCCTGAGTTATCAGGAAAAATTAAGTTATGTTCACTGACTTTTTTGAAAAGTGAAAGCAGGAATTTATTGATCTTTTAGATTCAGTATACTTCAAAGCTTAAATGAGTTAATTTATATCAAATATTTTTTATATATGTCTATGAGTCTTCCCTGTTTTCCCTACTTTGTGTTCTCTTTTGTTTGCTTTTCAGACTGAGTAAAGATTGTAACTCTTGACATTTTAACCTAATTTTTTATATTGGTTTTTTTGTTGTTGTTTGTTTTTTGGCCACGCCATGCAGCATGTGGGATCTTATTTCCCTGACCAGGGATTGAACCCGTGCCCCCTGCAGTGGATGCACGGAGTCTTAACCACTGGATCACCAGGGAAGTCCCTTATATTAGTTTTTTTAAAATCAGAAAATTAACGTATTATGATAATTGAAAGTCAGGTAGTTGTTAATAAAAGCTTGTTTTAACAAAACTTGACTTCCCTAGTTAAGGAATCTACTTATATTGATTTTTTTTAAGCAATGTTTTTGTAAACTTGCTATAACGTGAAATAGAGAAGAGATTTAGAGCATGAAACACTGACTAGAAACCACTAATTTTTCTACAAAAAAGAAACAATTTGAGTCCTTATTTAGAATTCAGAGTTAAATTTAGATTTTATTTTTAGAAACTGTCTAAATTTTATATTTAGCAGTTTTAAAGGAAACCAGAGCTGGACAGTGGTTAAAATGGTAAAAGCAGACTTTAATCAGGAACCATTGAAGTAGAGGGAAAGAGACCTTAATATGGAACTGGGCTTAATCCCGATTACAACAAGGAAACGTGGGATATGTGGCCAATGAGGAGGGTGTGTGTGCGCATGTGTGTTGCGGGGCAGGGTGGGGCGGTAGGTGGATGGAAATTACTAAGAAGAACATCAGGGATCAGGGGGGTTTCTGACTAAACTGACCTTACAGGATTCTTGCTGAAGGCAGGCCAAGGTGATCAGATATCACCCAGGGGATGGTGGGGATGAGGAATTTGATTGATAATGAGGTTGGTCAGATATTGAAGGTGATGGGTTCTTGCTAAACTGATTTAGTAAGATTCTTTTGTGTTTTTTAAAAAAATTTATTTATTTATTTATTTATGGCTGTATTGGGTCTTCGTTTCTGTGCGAGGGCTTTCTCTAGTTGCGGCGAGTGGGGGCCACTCTTCATCGTGGTGCACGGGCCTCTCACTGTCACGGCCTCTCTTGTTGCGGAGCACGGGCTCCAGACGCGCAGGCTTGGTAGTTGTGGCTCACCGGCCTAGTTGCTCCTTGGCATGTGGGATCTTCCCAGACCAGGGCTCGAACCCGTGTCCGCTGCATTGGCAGGCAGACTCTCAACCACTGCGCCACCAGGGAAGCCCCTATTTAGTAAGATTCTTGATAAAATTGGGCAACGTAAAGATGGCCATGGAAATCCAAAGACTGGGTCTAATAGAAGAGAGAACTTAGAGGAGCCTGACTAAAGTTTTGTCAAGGAGAGAATCTTTGTCAGAAGAAATGATTTATTTAAAATAAGAAGAGCTAGGGACTTCTCTGGCTGGTGGTGCAGTGGTTAAGAATCCGCCTGCCAATGCAAGGTACACGGGTTCGAGCCCTGGCCCGGGAAGATCCCACATGCCACGGAGCATCTAAGCCCGTGAGCCACAACTACTGAGCCTGCGCTCTAGAGCCTGTGAGCCATGACTACTGAAGCCCGCGCACCTAGAGCCCGTGCTCCACAACAAGAGAAGCCACCACGGTGAGAAGCCTGCACACTGCAATGAAGAGTAGCCCCCACTTGCCACAACTAGAGAAAGCCCGCGCACAGCAATGAAGACCCAACGCAGCCAAAAATAAAATAAATAAGTAAATAAAATTAAAAAAAATAATAAATAGGGCTTCCCTGGTGGCTCAGTGGTTGAGAGTCCGCCTGCCGATGCAGGGGACACAGGTTCGTGCCCCGGTCCGGAAAGATCCCACATGCCGCGGAGCGGCTGGGCCCGTGAGCCATGGCCGCTGAGCCTGTGCGTCTGGAGCCTGTGCTCCGCAACGGGAGAGGCCACAACAGTGAGAGGCCCGCGTACTGCAAAAATAAAAAATAAAAAAAATAAATAAAATGCGAATAGCTGTATCTTCAAAACATAAGAAATATATAGAAAGATAAAAAGTAGATAGTACTCCTTCCTCTCCAATCCTTGTCACAAATCTGTTTAGACATAAATTCTACTAACAATCTAATATGTGTCCCTCCAGAATTTCATGTATATACACATGTAAACACACACAGTTGGGTTTTTTATTGAACTCGCATTTGCCTTGGCAATAATTGCATCTTTACATTTTAACTTTTTCCAACTAAGATTTCTCTCTTTCCTTAAGCAGAGATATCCTGTACTTAAAATACCTAGGAATAAACTTAAGAATTTATAGGTTTTATTACTTTTGTGAGTAGGATTCTTTTTTCATTACATTTCTAACTGGTTATTTCCAATATGTGGGAAAGCTGTGCTTGTGTGTACAAAGTCATCTAGTTACCTTACAGAAATACCTTATTCTTTCTAATGTTTGGTTATTTTAGCTAGAAAAGCCAAGTGTAACTATTTCCAATATTTATTCCTCCTTTTCCAGTACTGGTTATCAATCCCAGAACTTTATATTATGGTAGTGGTGCTGGAGAGTCTCCTTTTGTTCCTTTAAAAAAAAAACTTAAAAAAAAATTAAATGGAAACTGTGTAACTGTTAAGTGTGGTATTTGTTAGTGGTTTCTAAAAATTACTATCTAGGGCTTCCCTGGTGGCGCAGTGGTTGAGAATCCGCCTGACAATGCGGGGGACGGGGGTTCAAGCCCCGGTCTGGGAAGATCCCACATGCCACAGAGCAGCTAAGCCTGTGCGCCACAGCTACTGAACCTGTGTTCTAGAGCCTGCGAGCCACAACTACTGAGCCTGTGTGCCACAACTACTGAAGCCCGCATGCCTAGGGCCTGTGCTCGGCAACAAGAGGAGTCACTGCAATGAGAAGCCCACGCACGGCAGCAAAGAGTGGCCCACGCACGGCAGCAAAGAGTGGCCCCCGCTCACTGCAATTAGAGAAAGCCCGCGTGCAGCAACAAAGACCCAGTGCAGCCAAAAATAAATAAATAAATTTATACAAAATAAAAATTACTATCTAGCATGTTAAGGAAGTTTCTTCTTAGTTTTCTAGGAGTTGTTAACAGAAATAGATAATAAATTCTGTTAATTGATTTTTTTTTTTTTTTTTTTTTTTGTGGTTCACGGGCCTCTCACTGTTGTGGACTCTCCCGTTGCGGAGCACAGGCTCCAGACGCGCAGGCTCAGCAGCCATGGGTCACGGGCCCAGCCGCTCCGTGGCATGTGGGAATTTCCCGGACCGGGGCACAAACCCATGTCCCCTGCATCGGCAGGTGGACTCTCAACCACTGTGCCACCAGGGAAGCCCTGTTAATTGATTTTTTGCATCTCCTAAGATAATATGTTATTTTTTCTCACTTATCTTACTAACGGCATAAGCCTGGCTGTGGAGTATTTTTTCTTTTGATATACTGATGTATTTGATTTGTTTATATTTTATTGAGGATTTAGGATTTTTGCCTATGTATTCTTAAAGTCATTATTTTGGGTAATCTTGCTTTGAACTCAGGTGCAGAGGGTTGAGTTCTCATACTTTTCAGTTCATTGCACATTATTATTGGTCTGCACCCAGTCCCTCTCTTCTTTAATTTACTTATCCATTTTTATCTCCATTTCTCTCATATTTTCCTTCCATTGTTTTTATGTATCTTTGTAAAATATTATTTTTTCCTGTGCATGTATTTTTTAATTTACAAAAATCAAATTGTATAATTTTCTCTTACTTTTTAAAAAGATTCATCTGTGATATTTTATGAACATGAAAGCCATTACTTTTAACTGTTTGAGAATTTCTGTGACATATTAATGAGTAATGGAATTACTGGTTTGTTGGGTATATGTAGACTTAATTTAAGTAATTTGCTGATTGGTTTCCAGACTGATTGCCCTTGTCTATGTTTCCACTAGCAGTGCATGATCGCACTTTGCTGTTAACACTTGGCATTATCTAGAGTGCTAATTCTTGCTAGTCTGATAAATGTGAAGTTATATCTCCTATTTATATTAATTTGTATTTTTCTGGTTATCACTGAGATTAAGCATCTCTTCCTAAATTTGTTAGCCTTTTGGGTTTCCTCTTCTCTAATTTGCTTGTTTATATCCTTTGTAAGAGCATGGAATGTCTGTCTCTTTATTGAGATCATCTTCTATCTGTAGTCACAAGTAGGATTAGTTTTCTTTTTTCCTATAATTTATTTTTGGTAATTTTTTCAGATTAGTGTTACAGTTTTAACAGGAAACAGAATGATAGTTTTACTTATTAAAGCTAAATAAATCTAATACTTGTAAAGTAGGCTAAGATGAAGTCATTGGATTTGTATTTATATTAGGAACATCACTTAAAATAACAGGCATTGTTTTATGTAATGGATTTAATTTTAAAAAGGCATCTTTTCTGGATCTTATTTTTAAAAATTAATAAAAGGAATATACACACACACTCTTGTAGCTACTTTAATTGTTTTGGGAAATGTTATAGTTTTGTGTGTATATGAAAACCAAGATTACCAAATATATTTCTAGTCTGGAAACTCCAGCCTTGTGTTACCTACCACCTACATGGAATGCCCACCTTAACAGTAAAATCAGTAACATATAAACTTATATTTCAGTCTTACCCTCCTTCCTTACAAGCTCTTTTCATTATATCCTTATTGCCTTTGTATATTATTTACATATAAGGCAAAATGTCTTAATAAAAACTTAACTCTAGCATCTATGTTTTCTTCAGATCTCTGTTAGTGTACACATTTATGTTTTAAATATGATGGGTTTGTACATAGTTATTAACTATTTTGTTTTTGTTTGTGTGACAATGAAATGAGTTATGAAACACTTATTCAGAGCAATATAACATAGGAAGAGCTCAATAAAAGTTCGATTTATTAATTTTATATATTTTCATATGTGTATAAGTCCTTATACTTATTTTTAGTAATTATGTAACCAAAACAGATGTTATTTTTGCTTATCTTTCTACTTCTGCATACAAGAAAGTTCAGAAGGGACTTCAGCAAACTGTTCACATTGGTTATCTCCAGGTAATGGAATGGGGGTAAAGGAGTGATCTGTTGGTTGTTCCTGTATATCTTTATATAAAGTTTGAAATTTTTTTCCATTTTACAGTATTTTTAATAAGGAAGAATATTTTTAAAAAGCAAACAAGATATAGCTTATCAAACTGATCTCTTTATGAGTTTGGATGGGTTTGTTATAGGACAATGGTCAACATATGGCAAAATGGTCCATATTAATAATTCTCATCAAAGAAATATACATTAAAGCAATGAGGTACCCTTTTCTGTCTATGAACCTCCCTTCCTTCCTTCCTTCCTTCTTTCCTTCCTTCCTTCCTTTCTTGCTGCGTTGGGTCTTTGTTGCTGCGCACAGGCTTTCTCTAGTTGTGGTGTGTGGGCTTCTCATTGTGGTGGCTTCTCTTGTTGCAGGGCATGAGCTCTAGGTGTGTGGCCTTCAGTAGTTGTGGCTCACAGGCTCTAGAGCGCAGGCTCAGTAGTCGTGCTGCATGGGCCTAGTTGCTCCACAGCGTGTGGGATCTTCCTGCACCAGGGCTCAAACCCATGTCCCCTGCACTGGCAGGCAGATTCCTAACACTGCGCCACCAGGGAAGTCCCTGTCTATGAATTTTAAAAATCAATGATAACAATGCTAGGAAAGATGTTTTAAACTTTACTGTCATACATTGTTGTTTGTATTGTCAACTGGTTAGTATCTATAAGGAAACAGTTATATTTTGACCTAGTAATTCTATTTGTCGTAGTCTATCCCAGAGAAGTAAACAAAAAATTGCCTTAAAAATGTGTATACATGAAGATCATCATTGGCAATTTATTTTGTAATAGTGAAAAATTATAATATAAATGTTAAGGTGTAGTGAAACTAGTATCATCTAGGAATGCTTTTGGCTGCAGGTAAACTCTGTTAACAGTGACCTAACAACTAAAGATCATGTTTCTCACAAGTCTGGTGGTGGGTAGTCTTTTTGTCTGACATAAGCTGGTACAGTTGCTCAGTGAGGACATAAACTTTTTCTATTCTCCTCTGCCATCTTTCACCCTCAGTGTGCGGGCTTATTGTCTTTCTTCTTGTTACATTATGATTACAAGATTGCTATAGTTAGAGACATCAAGACCACAGTGAAAAGCAGCAAAAAGGTTTGTTGGTGGTTTTTTGTTTGTTTGTTTGTTTTGGAATGAGTCTCCTTTATCAGTGAATGATAAACTTTCCCCAGAAGTACCTTCTTTCCATCCCCAGCAGACATCTCATTGGTTACTTGGATATGCATGACTATAACAGAATCTAGGAAAGCAGTCATTTGGCTTTCCAGATTCTATAGTGGGAAGTTACAAGCTAGGTAAAAAAGGGATTAGGAATGTGTGTTTTGAATAGCCATTCCACAAGATCTGCTACAATGGTTAAATAAGTTATGGTAAATTTACTTGAAGTTGTATAATAAACCCAATGAAAATGATGGTATAAAGACAGTAATAACATGGAAAGTGTTTTCATGACAAAAAGTAAGCTATAAAATTTTGCACCATGATTCCATCTACGTAGAGAAATGGATTGAGGGGAAATCAGAAGGAAATAATTCAAATGACATAAATAAAAGCAAAATTAGAGTGTATCTGAATAGCTTTGCACATTACTTTTTCTTTGGACAGTGTGGAGGAAAGGGCTGGTGTTCTTTTGTTTTGTATATCTAAAAGCAAAATTGCCAAATCATAGAGTATGTGGGTGGCTTTGTCAGCTCCCTTTTGCAAAAGAAATTTAACTAATTTACATTGCCACCATCCATATAAAGATATATCTGTATTTCATCTGCTTGTGAACATTGGGTTTTATCACTTAATTTACCTTTTTAATTTAACAGGTATATATGGGATACATCAGGGATAAAACTTTTTAAAAAATTTATGGGACAAAACTTAAAAAAAAATTCAAACTTATAGGAAAGTTCCACAAAGAGTACACAAAAATCTTCACCCAGCTTTATCAATTGTTAATATTTAAAACTGTGATAATTTGTATTTCTTATTACTATTTAGGCTCTTCAATTTTCCGTGTAGTGATTTATCATCTGTATAAGTCTCATGGCTCTTCATCAGTCTCTCATTTATTTTTAAGTAGAATCTGGTTATTGTGTTGATTAATATTGACCTTTTTTTAAAGGTAGATTTTTTAAAGTTATTTCTTTCATTTATATTTTCTGTTACCTTTCCTTTGTAGCATATCTTATCACACATATCATATCATTATGCAAAAAGTCTTGCAGTTGAATAGTTTACTACATGTATCTTAACTCTGATTATAATCATTTCTTCAGAAGTTATAAAGGCTTATGCTATATTTATAAGAATATAAAAAGCTACTCCTTAAAAAAAACAGTATTTTATGTAGATTATAAGCTCTGTGAAGGAATGGACTATGTCTGTGGTGGACTTTGTCCACCCCAGCACAGTTTCGTTACATGGTAAGCATGGAATAAATGGGTGGGTGGATTTTATTTTATTTATTTATTTATTTACTTACTTACTTACTCATTGGCTGCGTTGGATCTTCGTTGCTGTGCGTGGGCTTTCTCTAGTTGCGGCGAGCAGGGGCCACTCTTCGTTGTGGTGCGAGGGCTTCTCATTGCGGTGGTATCTCTTGTTGCAGAGCATGGGCTCTAGGTGCACAGGCTTCAGTAATTGTGGCACGTGGGCTTCTGTAGTTGTGGCTCGCGGGCTCTAGAGTGCAGACTCAGTAGTTGTGGCACACGGGCTTAGTTGCTCCGCGGCATGTGGGATATTCCCGGACCAGGGCTTGAACCCCTGTCCCCTGCAGTGGCAGGCGGATTCTTAACCACTGCACCACCAGGGAAGCCCCTGTGTTCCTTTTAATCCTCATGTTTTTGTCTCTATATCTTATTGGATGGAGCCTTTTCTCAAATGTCAAGGTGGACCATTTTTAAGAGTGTGGCACTCATAAACTGGTGGGAAGTCCTCTATCTCTAGACTAGCTGTTTGACATGGAGCCTTCACTACAGGATGATCAGGCCTTCACTGAAGGATGATCTGACTTAGGTGAAATGGTTTTTTTGTTGAAAGACCCCTGAATGTCATACTTAAATGGCATTTAAGTTTTTCTCTCTGAGTTTATTCAGTTTTCTAGAAAATGGTATTCTAATCATCTGCCTTGGAGAGAGCCTAGCTGCAGAGGTAGATGGAACCTGGCTAGAGAAGTAGATTATAGATCCTACCTTCTAAAGTTTTCACTTAGTCATCCTGTTTTGTTTTGTTCTTTTTGTCACTGCCTCATTCTTGCCCTCTACTATTCCTGGCATTCTGAGTCAAGACCTCTCTGTTTACATTTCTTCAGAGGCTAAATGTCTAGTATCTTGGGGAGGTGGGTTAGAAGTAGTTGTATTATTTCAGGGAGTAGAGGTGGGTTCCTGTAGGTTTGACTGCACTTCATATATTTTTATAACCTTCCCCCCTGTTTTAAGCCCTGTGACACACCTGCCCCATCTGTGTATCTCATACCTCTTAATTTCTGAGCTTTTCAAGGTGCTTTGGGGGAAACCTACTAGCTTCTCATTGAACTCCCTCTGCAGGTACTTAGGTTTCTGAGCTGCTGAGTTAGTACTCTTTCTTCATCTGTTTTCCACATTCTAAATATTTATCATCCCTTGACCCCTGTTGCCTCTGTATGTTCTCTTTGATCTTGTGGGTTTATATCTTTAAAAAAGTTATTTAATGCTCCTTGGCAAGGAGCTATTCTGTCTTGTTATGTTATGTTATTTATTTATTTATGGCCGCATTGGGTCTGCTGCTAGAGAAAGCCTGCACGCAGCAACGAAGACCGAACACAGCCAAAATAAATAAATAAAATAAATAAATAATTTTTAAATGTGGTCATAGGGTAGTTAAAAAAAAAAGAACCAAATGGAAAGTTTAATTTAAAAAAATACACTCACAATTTTTAAAAATTTATTTATGTATTTGTTTATTTATTTTTGGCTGTGTTGGGTCTTCACTGCTGCACGCAGGCTTTCTCTAGTTGCAGCGAGCAGGGGCTACACTTTGCTGCAGTGAGCGGGCTTCTCATTGCAGTGGCTTGTCTTTGTTGCGGAGCACGGGCTCTAGGTGCGTGGGCTTCAGTAGTTGTGGCACGTGTGCTCAGTAGTTGTGGCTCATGGCTCTAGAGCACAGGCTCAGTAGTTGTGGTGCACGGGCTTAGTTGCTCCACAGCATGTGGGATCTTCCCGGACCAGGGCTCAAACCCATGTCCCCTGCATTGGCAGGCGGATTCTCAACCACTGAGCCACCAGGGAAGCCCCTCTAGGTGATTCTGATGCTGAAGTTTGATGCTGCCAAGTGAAGACACTGTCTTTAGGAGAGAGGGCTAGCTAGAGGCAATGATTGTGTGCCCAGAGAAAAACAACTAGCAGCCTAGATGCAAGAGAATAATGTAATCCAAAGCTTTTCAGAGGAAATAGGTATAGTTTATATAAGACATTAAGATATAAAGCAGATAACTGAAATTTCACTGTATGCTCTTCCTTAGGTTAAGTAACCTATTTTATTGACTTTTACTTTTCATGGATTTCTCTTGTTATTTGTGAGCTTGTGCTCAATTGACAGAACCTGAAATTAGTTGTTTTCTGGCACTTTATTATAGATTTTTGTAAAAGTGAGTGCTCGTTCTCTCCCATAGCAGATGACAGAAAAACAACTGAAAAATATCCAACCCAGACTAATATTTTATGTATTTTTCTTTTTGAATATATTTTTCAGTGATTTTGTTTGCTAGTATTTTGTTGACGATTTTTGCATCTATATTCTTCAGTGATATTGGTCTGTAATTTTCTTTTTTTGTAGTATCTTTATCTGGTTTTACTATCAGGGTGATGGTGGCCTCATAGAATGAGTTTGGGAGTCTTCCTTCCTCTGCAATTATTTGGAAGAGTTTGAGAAGGATGGGTGTTAGCTCTTCTCTAAATGTTTGATAGAATTCACCTGTGAAGCCATCTGGTCCTGCACTTCTGTTTGTTGGAAGATTTTTAATCACAGTTTCAGTTTCATTATTTGTGATTGGTCTGTTCATATTTTCTGTTTCTTCGTGGTTCCATCTTGGAAGGTTATACCTTTCTAAGAATTTGTCCATTTCTTCCAGGTTGTCCATTTTATTGGCATAGAGTTGCTTGTAGTAGTCTCTTAGGAGGGTTTGTATTTCTGTGGTGTCTGTTGTAACTTCTCCTTTTTCATTTCTAATTTTATTGATTTGAGTCCTCTCCCTCTTTTTCTTGATGAGTCTGGCTAAACGTTTATCAATTTTGCTTATCTTTTCAAAGAAACAGCTTTTAGTTTTATTGATCTTTGCTATTGTTTTCTTTGTTTTTATTTCATTTATTTCTGCTCTGATCTTTATGATTTCTTTCCTTCTGCTAACTTTGGGTTTTGTTTGTTCTTCTTTCTCTAGTTCCTTTAGGTGTAATGTTAGATTGTTTATTTGAGATTTTTCTTGTTTCTTGAGGTAGGCTTGTATAGCTATAAACTTCCCTCTTAGAACTGCTTTTGCTGCATCCCATAGGTTTTGGATTGTCGTGTTTTCATTGTCATTTGTCTCTAGGTATTTTCTGATTTCCTCTTTGATTTCTTCAGTGATCTCTTGGTTATTTAGTAACGTACTTTTTATCCTCCATGTGTTTGTGTTTTTTACGGTTTTTTCCCTGTAATTGATTTCTAATCTCATAGCGTTGTGGTCAGAAAAGATGCTGATATGATTTCAATTTTCTTAAATTTACTGAGGCTTGATTTGTGACCCAAGATGTGATCTATCCTAGAGAATGTTCCTTGCGCACTTGAGAAGAAAGTGCAATCTGCTGTTTTTGGATGGAATGTCCTATAAATATCAATTAAATCTATCTGGTCTATTGTGTCATTTAAAGCTTCTCTTTCCTTATTTATTTTCATTTTGGATGATCTGTCCATTGGTGTAAGTGAGGTGTAAAAGTCCCCCACTATTATTGTGTTACTGTCGATTTCCTCTTTTATAGCTGTTAGCAGTTGCCTTATGTATTGAGGTGCTCCTTTGTTGGGTGCATATATATTTATAGTTGTTATATCTTCTTCTTGGATTGATCCCTTGATCATTATGTAATGTCCTTCCTTGTCTCTTGTAACACTTTATTTTAAAGTCTATTTTGTCTGATATGAGTATTGCTACTCCAGCTTTCTTTTGATTTCCATTTGCATGGGATATCTTTTTCCATCCTCTCACTTTCAGTCTGTATGTGTCCCTAGGTCTGAAGTGGGTCTCTTGTAGACAGCATATATATGGGTCTTGTTTTTGTATCCATTCAGCAAGCCTGTGTCTTTTGGTTGGAGCATTTAATCCATTCATATTTAAGGTAATTATCAATATGTATGTTCCTATTACCCTTTTCTTAATTGTTTTGGGTTTGCTTTTGTAGGTCCTTTTCTTCTCTTGTGTTTCCCACTTAGAGAAGTTCCTTTAGCATTTGTTGTAGAGGTGGTTTGGTGGTGCTGAATCCTCTTAGCTTTTGCTTGCCTGTAAAGCTTTTGATTTCTCAATTGAATCTGAATGAGATCCTTGCTGGGTAGAGTATTCTTGGTTGTAGACTCTTCCCTTTCATCACTTTAAGTATATCATGCCACTCCCTTCTGGCTTGTAGAGTTTCTGCTGAGAAATCAGCTGTTAACCTTATGGGAGTTCCCTTATACGTTTTTTGTCTTTTTTCCCTCGCTGTTTTCAGTAATTTTTCTTTGTCTTTAATTTTTGCCAATTTGATTACTATGTGTCTTGGCGTGTTTTTCCTTGGGCTTATCCTGTATGGGTCTCGCTGCGCTTCCTGGATTTGGGTGACTATTTCCTTTCCCATGTTAGGGAAGTTTTTCGACTATAATGTCTTCAAATATTTTCTTGAGTCCTTTCTCTCTCTCTTCTCCTTCTGGGATGCCTATAATGTGAATGTTGTTGCGTTTAATGTTGTCCTAGAGGTCTCTTAGGCTGTCTTCATTTCTTTTCATTTTTTTTTCTTTATTCTGTTCTGCAGCAGTGAATTCCACCATTCTGTCTTCCAGGTCACTTATCTGTTCTGCCTCAATTATTCTGCTATTGATTCCTTCTAGTGTATATTTCATTTCAGTTATTGTATTGTTCATCTCTGTTTGTTTGTTCTTTAATTCTTCTAGGTCTTTGTTAAACGTTTCTTGCATCTTCTCGATCTTTGCCTCCATTCTTTTTCCGAGGTCCTGTATCATCTTCACTATCATTCTGAATTCTTTTTCTGGAAGATTGCCTATCTCCATTTCATTTAGTTGTTTTTCTGGGGTTTTATCTTGTTCCTTCATCTGGTATATAGCCCTCTGCCTTTTCATCTTGTCTATCTTTCTGTGAATGTCCTTTTCAGTGATTTTCGTTTTAAATTTTAACGCTTTTAAGATTTTAGAGTACAAGATAGTTTAAATGGTTTCAAAAAACTAAATGATACATTTAAAATAATTTAATTATTAGATATTCCCATGTTTGCAGGTAAACCTGCTTAGATATAGCAGACTTATATTCCTTATATATATCCTTTTGATAAGTTAGAATTGAAAATAATAAAGGTAAATAAATTTCTTGTTTACCATGTAGGCTTAAATTGTAAAATATCTAGTTACTATTGTTTTCATCTTTTTAAATTTCTAATGGTTAGGAAAGTGGAGGCCTAATTTTAGGTACATAATATAAAAAACTTATGGAATTTTTAACATTTATTTTCCTTGAAGATAATTCCAAACTTTTCTTTTCAAAAATATGTGCCATCACCATTAGCTTTACTAGTAGAGATAAGTGGAAGAATGATGACTTAAAATTTAAAAAAATATTTTATTTGTAATACTTAAAATCTATTTTCATACCTTATCTACTTGATCAGATTGAATCTTTAGTTTTTCTAATTTTTTCTTAAGATTTCAGTTGTATGTCTCAATCTCACTTTTGTTCCTGGAACCCTAGAAAGTTTAGGAGACTTTAATCTGTGAGAATGTTGAGGTGACAGTGTAGGCTGACACAAGTTTTCTAAAAGAAAGTGGTCAGGGCTTCCCTGGTGGCACAGTGGTTGGGAGTCCGCCTGCCGATGCAGGGGACACGGGTTTGTGCCCTGGTCTGGGAGGATCCCGCGTGCCGCGGAGTGGCTGGGCCCGTGGGCCATGGCTGCTGGGCCTGTGCGTCCGGAGCCTGTGCTCCACAACGGGAGAGGCCACAGCGGTGAGAGCCCCGCGTACCGCAAAAAAAAAAAAAGAAAGTGGTCAAATTGTAGCTTCATGGAGAAGTATACCAATAAAAGAAAAAAGTAAATAACTGAATTCATCACTATTCCATATTACTGGTTAATACTGGAGGCTAGGAATATATTGGGTAACTAGAGACCTGTCTGTTTTATTTCAGAAGGAATTTTGTTTTGGTAATGTTCAGGGAGAACTTTTAAGGAGCCTTTTGGGCCATGTATTTTCTGTCATGTCCTTGTTGCTAATACCCCCACTACATTGGGTGTGTGTCTTGAGTTTCTAAGTGGTGATTCATTCATGGTCTTGGACTATCACCTTAGTTCATTTGTGAGAATGCTGTCCCCTTTAGGGATACACCATTTAATCTCTTGGAGCTTCTTTTTTCTCCTTTGTAGAAATAATGAATTTGGATTGAAACATCCAAGACAGGTCTACAAACTGGTGGCTTATAGTGCCATATGTGGTGAACGAGTTTTGTTTGGCTTTAAGTCTTTAAATTCTTCAGTTAAGAGACTTTTATGTGTAGCAACATACCTGTGGTACAGCACTCAGCAGGTATAAAGGGCTACATGTACATTTAAAGGTAGGTTTAACTCCTGTTCCTCTCCCTCTCAGCCACCCAGTTGCTTTCTTTGGAGACATTCACATTTACTACATACTTCTGAATCATTCCAGAGTTATTACTTATGCACAGAAGCATAATGGTATGTTTACCTTTTTTTTTTTTCAAAAACTAAATGGTTGCAAACTATATGAAATGTCTGTCTTCTTTTTTTCACTTAATCTATCTTAAATATCATTATCAATATATTTAGAGCTATCTCCTTTGTAACAACTGCATAGTATCCCTTTCTATAGATGTATCCCACTTTTCCTTCTATTTTTCTTCTTTTCTTTCTTTATTTCTGTTCTTCTTTCTTCCTACCCTTTTATTCTTCCTTTCAGTCTTTTCTTCCCTTCTGTCCACCCCCCTCCCCTGCCTTTGCAATTAAAAAGTCCGATTCAGAAAACAGTATCCTGCCATGTTAGGACAATCTGTACCTGGGACTTAATCTTTATTCTCAAAAGGAAGGATTTATACCAGCTACTATGTTTTAGACTCAGGTTGTTATTTTTTTTTTAATAGATCTTTATTGGAGTATAATTATTTCACAGTACTGTGTTAGTTTCTGTTGTACACCAAAGTGAATCAGCCATATGCATGCATATGTCCCCATATCCCCTCCATCTTGAGCCTCCCTCCCATCCTCCCTATCCCACCCGTCTAGGTCATCACAAAGCACCGAGCTGATCTCCCTGTGCTGTGCTGCTGCTTCCCACTAGCTAACTATTTTACATTCGGTAGTGTATATATGTTGATGCTACTCTCACTTTGCACCAGCTTCCCCCTCCCACCCCCTGTCCTCAAGTCCATTCTCTATGTCTACATCTTTATTCCTGTCCTGCAACTAGGTTGATCAGTACCATTTTTTTTTTTTTTAGATTCCATATATATGCGTTAGAATATAGTATTTTCAGGTTGTTTTTACAGAAAGAATTAGCTTTCTTCTGTAAGAACATGTGTTTTAAGATGTTTGTTTCTAACTTTCTGAGTAGAGTTTCCGGGCGGAAAAATGTAAGAAATTGACTTTTTCTTCCTCTGTTCTTGTAGGTCTTAGTTAAGGACCTAATTTTTTTCCAATTGTATTTATAATTTATTTAACTAGTTCTCTGTAGGTGGACATTTGGATTATACATATATTCTTGTCTGTATTTTTTCAGTATATCATTTCACATATGTACAGATATATTTGAAGGATAACAGTCTAGAATTAGAATTGCTGGGTAAAGAGTATATGCATTTACCAAGATTTCCCTGGTGGCACAATGGTTAAGAATCCACCTGCCAATTCAGGGGACACAGGTTTGAGCCCTGGTTCGGGAAGATCCCGCATGCTGCAGAGCAACTAAGCCTGTGCACCACAACTACTGAGCCTGCACTCTGAAGCCTGCGAGCCACAACTGCTGAGCCCATGTGCCACAACTACTGAAGCCCATGCACCTAGGGCCTGTGCTCCGCAAGAAGAGAAGCCACTGCAGTAAGGAGCCCGCACACTTCAACGAAGAGTAGTCCCTGCTCACTGCAACTAGAGAAAGCCCATGTGCAGCAGCGAAGACCCAACACAGTCAAAAATAAATAAATAATTTTAAAAAAAGAGTATATGCATTTACAAAGTTGATAGATATTGCCAAGTTGTCCACAGTAGTGGTGAAACTGATTAACACAGCCAACATACGAATGCATTTTCCCCAATATATTGTATTATCAAATTACTGAACTTTATTAATCTGATGGAAAGGGGGAAATGTGATTACAATTTTAGTTGGCATTTCTCTTGTGAGATTGAACATCTTTTTAATGTGTTTGAGCCTTTTTATTTCCTTTCAGTCAACATGTTCTTAGTTTTTTTTTCTGTTGAGTTCTCAATCTTTTTCTTATTAATTTGTAGGTGCTCTTTATACATCAAGAAAAGCAAACTTGTGATTTGTGATGTGACTACTTTTCTGATTTTGTTTTGATATTTGTCAAAAAAGAGCTGTCTTATTTCTCATGATAGGTTTTCAGCAACTTTTAAATTACCATGTATAAATATTTTCTTTTTGAGGTGAAATTTAGTCTTTTATGACTTTGGGTTTTGTCTTATTTTCAAAAAGACATTCCTAACCCTGAGATTATTAAAATCAAACTCTACCTTTTTTCTAGTACTTTGGGGTTCCTTTAAATTTTTTGATCCTTTTGGCATTTGTTTTGATGTGAGAAATAATTTCTAGATGGCTACCCATCAACATTTATTGAATAATTTACATTTTCCCCAATGATGTGCAATGTCACCTTTAGTTTATACTAAATTCCTGTATGTATTTGGGTTTGTTTTTGGATTGTCTGTGCTATAGATAGGTCTGTTTGTGCATCAGTACCACTTTTTAGATGACTATAAATCATAATGTTTTAAAATATTTTAGAGCTTTAAAATAATTTTTTATTCTTGTTTATTTTTCCATATATACTTTAGACTCATCATGTATGATTTTTTTTTATGTATGATGTTTTTTAAAAACGTTGTATTGGTATTTTAATTGGGCTTGCATAATTTTAAAAGAGTAATTTAGGGAGAAATAAAATCATTGTAATGCAGAATCTTCTTGTTTAAGAACATGGTTTTGCTTCTCATTTGTTCAAGTCATTTTTTGTGCTCTTTAGTAGCATTTAAAATATTCTTTGTATAGCTCTTATTTTTTTCTTGTAAGGTTTATTCTAATTATCTTATCATTTTTGTTATTATAAATGGGATTGTTTTCCTTCATTATATCGTGTAACTAGTTTTTATAGAAGCCATGGGTTTTGATTTATTATTTTTATATGCAGTTACTTTACTAAAATTCCTCTATTTTTGTAATAGTTTATAGTCTATATTTTCTTGGATTTTCGAAATATCCGGTCCTATCATTTGCAAATAATATGATTTTATTTTCTCTTTTTTATTTATAAACTTCTTTCTTTTTTTCTTAATTGAAGTATAGTTGATTTACAGTATTATATTATTTTTAGGTGCACGGCGTAGTGATCCAGTATTTTTACAGATTATACTCCATATAAGTTATTACAAGATAATGGCTATAATTCCTTGTGCTATACAATATATTCTTGTTGCTTATCTGTTTTATACATAGTTTGTATCTGTTAATCCCAATGCCCTAAACTGTCCCTCTCCACTTCCCTCTCCCCTTTGGTAACCGCAAGTTTGTTTTCTATATCTGTGAGTCTGTTTCTGTTTTGCATATGTATTCATTTGTATTATTTTTTAGAGTTCACATGTAAGTGATATCATACAGTATTTGTCTTTCTCTGTCTGACTTATTTTCCTAAGCATAATATTTTCCAGGTCCATCCATATTGCTGCAAATGGCAGAATGTTCTTTCTTATGGCTGAGTAGTATTCCATTGTATGTGTATACATGGAATACTTCTCTCTCTCTCTCTCTCTCTCTCTCTCTATATATATATATATATATACACCACATCTTTATCCATTTATTTGTTGATGGGCAGTTCGGTTCCTTCCACATCTTGACTGTTGTGAACAGTGTTGCTATGAACATTAGGGCGGCATGCATCTTTTTGAATTAGTGTTTTCATTTTTTCCAAACTTAATTCTTTCTTGACTAATGACATTGGCCACCACCTCCAGAGCAACGTTAAATATTTGTGGTAAGAAGTGGACATCCTTGTTTTGTTCCTATTGTCATTACTACTCGGGTTTCTCTATTACACATGATACTGGCTTTGAATTGAATTGTTTGTATCTTATCTTATTAAGGAAGTTGGAGTAGTGATTTTTTTCAAAAACTAAAATCTTATATTGACAGGAAAGTTGCAAGGGCAGTACAAAGAATTTTTATTTTTCTGAACCATTTGAGGGCAAGGTGCCAGACAACCTGATGGCCCATTGCCACCCACCAAATACTTTAGTGTTTGTCTCCTATAGACAAGTACTATCCTGTGTAACCACATGCAGTCCTCAAAATCAGGAAATTAGCACTGATGTATTACTACCATCTAGTCCTCAGACCCATTCATATTTTGCCATTTGTCCCAATAATATCCTTTTATAGCCAAATCTAGTCCAGAATCATGCATTACATTTGGTTTTCATGTCCTTTTTTTTTGTATTTTTTTTGTTTTTGCGGTACGCAGGCCTCTCACTGTTGTGGCCTCTCCCGTTGTGGAACGCTGGCTCAGCGGCCATGGCTCACGGGCCCAGCCGCTCCGCGGCATGTGGGATCTTCCCGGACCAGGGCACGAACCCGCGTCCCCTGCATCGGCAGGCGGACTCTCAACCACTGCACCACCAGGGAAGCCCTTTCATGTCTTTTTAATCTCCTTCAATCTGAAACAGTCTTTCCTTGACTTTTGTGACCTGTTGCTTTTGAAGATGACAAGAAAGTTAATGTAAAATGCCCCATAATTTTAGTTTGCCTGATGTTTCCATATGATTGATTTCACGTTATGCATCTGTGGCAGAAATGTCACAGAGATATCCTTTGATCACCAAGGAATATCACAGATATTTCTATTATTCCTTTTTGTTTGTCTTTTCTAGGCACCTCCATCTTCTTTGTAATTTCTCTCTCCAACAATTCTGGGTCTTTTATTTTTTATTAAATAGTTAAGTAGTCCAGTGTGTGAATTGATAGGAGGATGGGAAAGCAAGTGTCCTGGAAGTATAAGGAGTAGTTGGTAGGCTGGGGAATGAGTTGCAGTAAAGACTTTTGAGTATTATATGCTGAAGTGTCAGAATCACCCAGGACCAATGATGGTGGCAGAAATAGAAAGCTCGTCAAAGGGTATAGAAAGGAAGAAATTGATAATTTTATTATTACTTTGGTTATATGAGTATACTGATTAAATTATTGTTTTTATTAAAGCCATTTTGAAGCCTGTCTTCGAGGCCAAAACATTGTTTGACCAAACAAGGTGGGCTGTTATATCCTTTTGACAGGACATTCATTTTTGTCAACTTTTAATGCATGTATTATTAATTCTGCTTATATAAAATAATGATCTCATTGTAGAACATACAATTTTAAAAGGTTATATGATCATTAAATACAGATATTGTAGATATTTGATGCCTTTTCCTCTGTGTATACAACTGAACTATCTTTAGCCTGTTTTTAAATATTTCAATAAGATAAAAATAATCCTTCTTATAATTGCAATATAAATTTTAAGAGCTCATTGAAATGAGAACAAAAACACGACAGTACCTACATTCTGAAAGTTATAAGAAGCTCAGTGAGTTGGATTTTGTGTTTATTATGGTACTGAAAAAAAAAGAAATGAGTGTCATTTAAACCAAATAAAAGTAAGTTTAATGGTTCATTCACTAAACCTTAGTTGGATAATCCACAGTTCCTTAGGGATGTGTAAGATCATCATTAAGTGTAAATTTTTGCTTACTTAAATGGAAAGCACTGTGGAAATATAAATAACGTTATCTGAGTTAATATAATAGAAATGAGAGGGGAAAGAATGTGAGAATAGTGAAACTGATAGCTATTTTTGAGGGCCCTTAAGTAGATATCCTCTCACACTCCTAGTGGTGTTATGGGTAACTTTAACAAGTTAGTATTTGCAACATAGTTTTATTTCCTTAAGTGGAAAGTATTATTTCAATTCTAAATGTCTTTTTAATTATTATGGAGAGCTGCTCTTTCCTATCCCCTTTGTCTAACTGAAGACTAGAGTTTTACAGTTTGTTTCATATTAAAATGTAGGTTTTTTCTTTTTTTTCTTTTTCTCATGTTTGGGAGGGGCCAGGAACCTATGGAGGGCCATTTTCTCTGATTTTCCTTTTCCCAGCTTTCACTTCCTTTCCCCCTGCATCTCAAATCTAAATGGGGATGGGGTGAAAGGTGGGGATTGAGAAAAGGCAGCTACTTCTTATTTGAAGGGGAGGTCCAGGATAAAGTCTCTCAAGACAAGGAGTCCATCATAAAATTTAAGTAGATGGTGAAACTCAGAGAACTCTTACTTTACAAGGCTTATTATAAGAACTCACGATTCTACTTTACCCCCTTTCCCCATCTTCACCCTTTAAAAAAAAAGTATGTAAGTTTCAGGTGTACAGCACTATAGTTCAACATCTGTATAAACCACAAAATGACCACTGCCACAAGTCCAGTTACCATCCATCACCATACAATTGACACCTAAGACCCATGTTGCCTGCCCCCCCAGCCCTTTTCCCCTCTGGTAACCATTAATCTCTTCTTTGTATCTATGAATTTTTTTTGGTTTTGTTTGTTCATCTTTATTTTTTTTTAAGATTCCACATATGAGTGAACTCATACAGTATTTGTCTTTCTCTATCTGACTTATTTTGCTTAGCATAATATGCTTGAGGTCCATCTGTGTTGTTGAAATCCTGCAAATGACAGGATTTCATTTGTTTTATGGCTGAGTAGTATTCCAGGGTGTGTGTGTGTGTGTGTGTGTGTGTGTGTACACCACATCTTCATTATCCATTCATCCATTGATGGACACTGAAGTAGTTTCCATATCTTGGCTATTATAAATAATGCTGCAATGAACATGGGGGTGCATGTTAGTGTTTTGAACTAGTGTTTTCATGTTCTTCAGATAAATGCCTAAAAGTGGAATAGTGGGTCATATGGTAGTTCTCCATCTTCACTTTTTATAAAGAAGAATCCCCCTCAATGCCTTAAAAGACAAACACTTGAGCAAATTGTGCTGTATTTTGCATATGTCTGCACTTATATTGGTTGTTTTAAATTATAGACTCTTAGAGGATATGGACTACGTGTTGTAACATCCCTAGTCTGAAGTGACATTTATATAGATGTCCTTTTTTTAAAAAAATAAGTTAAGCATTTCTCCCGCTTGCAGTCAGTGCCCTTCTGTATACGTTGTGACAGATCTGTAAAAAGAAATGTTTTTACATCTAATTGTTTTATCTTCCAAAGGTTCTTTCTTCAGCTGAGTTTGAAAAAGTTTATTTCGTCTAAACTGAGTTTTGTCTTTCTTTTCCTTACTCAGGCTCAGATTGCCTTCCTTCAGGGGGAAAGGAAAGGTCAAGAAAATTTGAAGAAGGATCTTGTGAGGAGGATCAAGATGCTGGAGTATGCTCTTAAACAGGAAAGGTAATTCAGTGACATGGAAGGTAGTGTTCTCTTAAATATTGGGCTGATTTTTCTGTTATTCCTACAACAAATCCACATTGTAATGTGTTCTGCTTTTTAATTCAGGAAGTAGTATTTGTAATAAACATTTAGAAATGGTTGTAATATGTTAATTTGTTAATGAATGTTTAGTAATAATGACCAAAAAACTTATTTATATGATTTTTAAGATGTTAGCAACATTTTTCCCCCACGCTGTCCTTTCTAAAGGAATGTATGTACTTCCTGAACTGTTGATATCTATTTCTTTATAGAATTGAAATAGTTTTTGAGTTGTAAAGGAAATTTCTATAATACTCCCTTTTCCTTATCATCTAGTATTATTCAGTTTGGTGTATTTTCTATGGAAGAAACCTACTCTGGCAGACTGTGTTGAGAATCCTTTTATAGACATTTTTGGTATTTTGATCCTTTGCTATCAACTATTCATATCTCTCCAGAAGTGAATCTTACCTTTCTATTCTGCTAGTGTCTAAGATATTCAAGAACTAAACTTGGTTCACAAGTAAAGGACAATAGGTCATGGATGAGAATTTTGGAAGTTTTTATATGAATTAAGTTTGTTTGCTTTAGTGGTTGGTCTTTGGAATTTTTTGTCAGCAGTATAAGACAGTTCTTTATTTTAGATTATTGAGTACTTGTTAGGTGATATTGAAATTCTCTATTTTGCTTTGTTTTTGATCACATGCCCTTTTCAGTTTCTCGAAGCATCTTCTACCATTTAGAAGATGCTACTTATGGATATCAAGAAATAGATAAAACTTTATTAGAAGTTGTGTTTACCTTCACGTGGGATCTTTAAATGACACAAGAGGTTGAAAACAGATTGACCTCTTAGTGAAAAATTGGTGATTCTTTTCATTCCTTGAGAGGTTGATTGAAAGCTGTATTGGGGAGATGGTGGGGAAAAACAACTTTTAAAAGTGTGTAATTTGGGAATATTTGAGATTTTAAACAATCTAAATGATAGGCATAATCAAAGAGAGAGTGTAATAACATTAATAATGGCAACTATTAACTACCATGTACCAGCCCCTGAGGCTTAAAAACTAAGTAACTTACGTAGAGTTGCAGAGTTACAGTACAGCTGTGATTCAGATCCCTCCAGTCTGTCTGATTCTGAAGCTTGTACTCTTTACCGGTACATTATACTATCTTGTAAGTCAGAAAAATTAAAATATACAAATATTAAACTAACCAAGGATACGGTGTATATGTATGTGTGTATGTGTGTGCGTGTGTGCACGCATTCTCATTAACATATTCATTAATCTATCCATCCAACTTAAGTACTGTGCTGGAATTGAGAAGAAGCAAGTCACAAACCTTGTCCCTTCAGGGCCTAGAGTAGTGGGAAACAGACTTGGAAACCACAGAAGTACAGTGCAGTAAGTTAGGTGCTGTGGGAGAAGTCAGCACAGGGTACAGTGGGGTCACAGAGAAGGGAGTGGTTGTTTGGATCTGGAGGCAGTGAAAGCAGAAAGAAGGGTGTGATTAGCGGGGGTGAGACTTGAACAGCATCATAAAAAATAAGGTGTTTGCCAGATGGGCAAGGTTCAAGCAGTAGAGAAGATACGTTTGACATGGAACAAAGCATTTTGGTGTGTTCAGAAATTTGTGATTACTGTGTATGGAGGGTAAGGTGTTAATTGTGATTTATAAGCAATAATGGTATCGATGGGCAAGAACCAGATCATGGAGAGCCTAACTAAGGAGTTCAAACTTTTATCTTACACTGCAAGTTTTAAAAAACATTTTCTCCTAAAATAATCTCAAACAAACAGAAGTTGCAGGAGCTATATACCCTTCACCCAGATTCACCAGCTGACAACGTTTTGCTGTGTTTACTTGTATCATGTTCTCTCTATATACTCATTGGTTTTTTTCCCTGAATCATTTGCTACTTCTTTGAGACTTATACCCCTTTGCCCTTAAGTACTTAAGGGACCATCTTCTAAAAGCAAGGATATTCCCTTAAATAATTACAGCTCTTTATCAAATTAAGGAAATTTAATGTCAATATAGTTCTATTATGTAATATAGCCCATATTCATATGTTCCGCTGATGATCTTTATAGCATTTTTTTCTACCAAATGTCCTAATAATGATCATTGTAGTATTTTTTTTCCTGGTCCAGGATCCAATCTAGGAATACATATTGCATTTAGTTGTCTTGCAGTTGAAAGGTTTAAGCATGGAATAGTCTAAAATAGATTTTAGAAAGATCACCCTGACCTCAATTTAGGGGATGGACTGAAAAGATCTGTTAATAGAGGCAGGAAGATTGTAATAGTTTAGGATGAGAAATGATAACGTAGTAGCTGCTAGAATAGAGGAGTTAGCCACTATGAAACATTTTAGTTTTTATTTTTATTATTATTTTTTGGCCTCGCCTTGTGGCTTGCAGGATCTTAGTTCCCCAACCAGGGATCGTGCCCCTGGCAGTGAAAGCCTGGAATCCTAACCACTGGACCTCCAGGGAATTCCCTATGAAACATTTTAAATAGAAAAAAAAATGCATAAGATTTGGAGTTGATTTGGTATAGGGGATGAGGAAGAAAGATAATTCAAGAATGAGTCCCAGGTTTCTGGCTTGAATGAGAAGTTTGAAACGTATCAAGTGAATTAAAGGTAAAGAATTAGGGTTGAAAAGCCACTATGGCAGGGGGACTCATGACTAGAGATGTGTAGTTGGGAATCATCAATATTGTGGGTAAAATGATAAGAACTCTGAAACAAACAGAACAGGTATTGTGGGACAAGAAGAGATTACTAGCAGGAGCCACAGGAAATGGAAATGTTTGAGGAAAAGACAGAGGAAGAAGAGCCAACAAAAGAATGGTAGAGAAGGAAGGAGAGAGCAGTATATTGGAAGCAAGCTAAAGCAGGTGGAAGTTTGACAATTGCAGACGCCAAACAAATCACAAGTAAGTTGTATACTGAAAATAGTCCTGGATTTGCCAGTTAGGTGCTTGTTGGTATCCTTGCCAGAAAGCTTCAGTGAGGTAGCAGGAACATAAACCAGATCACAGGGGACTGAGAGGTGAGAAGGGTAGATAAAGAGGAGACAGAGTTGTTTATTTTTTTGAGTTGTTTATTTTTTCAAGTAGTTTGACTTTGGGGAACAGAAAAGATAAAGAGAGATAGTGGCTGGGTCTAGGGAAGATTGATTTTTGCTTTTTAACTTGAAGGGATTCTCCTGGAAAAGTGTCCCTGATTTTGTATCTTTGGAAGTCCATGGAATGATTTGAGATTATTCCTGATGTAATGGCACCACTGAAGTGTGATAAATTAAGGAATAAAAAAAATTCTGTGGATTAGAGCTCTTAAACATTTGAGTCCTTTTCACTGTGAAATTATTTTTAATTAATGCAAAGGAATTTTTAAAAAATTGGAACATTTCAGTTCTTCTGATTCTGAAGTTATTTTTTCTGACACGTTAAGCCAATTAAAAAAAATTTTTTTTAACTGAGGAAAATTTGAAGCATAGGTGTACAGAGACTAATATCTTTTATATACACCTCCAAGCCTCAACAGTTAACATTTTTGTCAATCTTGCTTCATCTCAATCTATTTTAGAGCAAATTCCAGACATCTTGTCATTTAACTTGTAAAAACCTAAGTAAGGATCATGGTTTTGAATTGCTGTATTACAGATTTTCTAAGTCGTCCCACTTAAAAAGATCCAAAGTTAAGTAAAACTGAATATTTAACATTAAAGAAGGATTACACACCTAGCAGTGGATTTCTTTTATGCTATTGATTTTTTAAATTTTTTCTTTATTTTTTTATATTTTTGGCTGCACTGGGTCTTTGTTGCTGCGTGCAGGCTTTTCTCTAGTTGAGGTGAGCAGGGGCTACCCTTTGTTGGGGTGCGCAGGCCTCTCACCACGGTGGCCTCTCCTGTTGCAGAGCACGGGCTCTAGGCGCGTGGGCTTCAGCAGTTGTGGCTCGCGGGCCCCAGAGCGCAGACTCAGTAGTTGTGGTTCACAGGCTCTAGAGTGCAGGCTCAGTAGCTGTGGCGCATGGACTTCCCAACCACCGTGCCACCAGGGAAGCCCCTAGCAGTGGATTAACAAAGCATTCCTTAAAGTGTGATAAAATTTACAAAATGAGAAAATTTACATATAATTTTCCAAGAACACGCAGGGTATAACCTAAGGTTTATTCAGGAAGTTCTATATTGAAGAACTTTAAACACTATATAAAATATAATTCTGAAACATTTCTTCCATTTGCTCCACATATCTCTTGTGTCTGCACCACTGTAAAAACCCAACTGTCCTCCTTGCCTCTAATACATTTTCTCATTCTGATTAATTTTCCACGTCCGTGGAATTCGTTTTCTAAACACAGATGTTATATCCCTGCTTAAAAATATCTAGCTAATTTCAGAGTTCTTCTTAGTAAAAGCTTCTACATGCAGGCTCCTTTCTAGTCCTGTATAAACACACACACCACTGGGTATTTTTTTCCACTTTTAAGATATTCCTTCTGACCAAAATACCCTCTTCATCAGTCCATTTGTCTGATTGTGGAACTATAGGTTTTGAGGTTTAGCTAAAATCTCATGTGTTTCCTTCTTTTTGGTAGCTCTCCTTGACTACTGTCAGGACCTTTGACAGAATTAGATAATCCCTTATCTAAATTCGTATAACATTTGCTATAACTCATAGCTCTTATCCACCATGTGCTAGAGTTATTTATTTACATTTCTGTCTCTTCTTTATCTCCTTGCCTTTATCCTTAACTGACTACAAGCTGCACATTATTCCCACCAGCCAGTACAGTGCCTGGCATGTCATAAGAATTCAATAACAGTTCGTTGGATTTTATCAAATTATTATTTTTTACATCTTTATTGGAGTATAATTGCTTTACAGTGGTGTGTTAATTTCTGCTTTATAACAAAGTGAATCAGCTATACATATACATATATCCCCATATCTCTTCCCTCTTGTGTCTCCCTCCCAGCCTCCCTATGCCAGACCTTTAGGTGGTCACAAAGCACCGAGCTGATCTCCCTGTGCTATGCAGCTGCTTCCCACTAGCTATCTATTTTACATTTGGTAGTATATATAAGTCCATGCCACTCTCTCACTTTGTCCCAGCTTACCCTTCCCCCTCCCGGTGTCTTCAAGTCCATTCTCTACATCTGCATCTTTATTCCTGTCCTGCCCCTAGGTTCTTCGTAACCTTTTTTTTTTTTTTAGATTCCATATATATGTGTTAGCATATGGTATTTGTTTTTCTCTTTCTGACTTCACTCTGTATGACAGACTCTAGGTCCATCCATCTCACTACAAATAACTCAATTTCTAATCAAATTATTTTTAAGTATCAACGTTTAAAGTGTGATTGGAATGCTGTGTTATATTCCAGGCATATTATATATAATAATTGACTTTGAAACAAAGCTATAATGGGACTTCTTTAATATATTATAATTATGTAATTTTATGCTGTTTTATCCAGTAAAGACCAGTTGGGAGGCCTAGCTGTGTATCAAATGTAGAGTTCTTAGGCATGAGATCTGCTATTTAACTTGCAGCCAGTCAGATTTAGACAGAAAAAGCTTAGGGAACAAGAGTATTGCTAACAGTGAGATGAAGTGTTAAAACAATGGGAAGCAATATGAGTGGGAAGGTATTTTAGCATACTGACTTCAAAAGGAATGTTACTAAATTGAGTTCTGTGAGTAAATTATTTTTCAGTGAACTTAACAATTCACTAGGGAGACCCTGATTCATGGGAGTACAGCTTGTAGCAAACACAGCAGTTCTTTACTTATTTTGTCTTTATCTAATTTTTTATGAAATGTTAGTTCATAATGTGTAATTACTATAGAATGTTTTCTATTCCCTTTTCTGTAAACTCTGTTGTAGTTTTTCCTAAGACCACTAGAATGCACTATAGTGCAGTATTTTGTGTTTGAAAATGTTTTCCTCATATATCTATGTGTGTATATATATATATGTGTGTGTGTATATATATAAATAAATATGTATATATATGTAAAACAAAAATACATAAGTTAACTCCATAAAACTTTATCGCTGCTTTTATTCTGTCCTCAGGCCAGTTACTTTCAATTGCTATTTTGCCTTATAGGAGGTATTGTTAGTCTGTCTTATGGTAGATGAAGTGTGTTTATAAAAAAATCTGAAGATTGACAGTTATACTTAAAAACCATAACACACATATAAAAAACACACAGAGGTGTACACGCGCGCACACACACACACAGAGTATCTTGTACCTTGTTTTTTTACTTAAGCTTAAAGATCAATCCCATATTTGCACACAAAGATTCTTTATTCTTTTTTCTTTTTAATGGATACATATCATTACAAAACGTTTCATATATATGCAAAACATATAAAGACTAATATAAAAAATATTCATGTACCTACCACCTACTTTAAGAAATAGAACATCAGCTATCTGCTATCTGTAACTTTCAGAGGTTTTAGGATTCCCCTCTGTACAAAATGTTGATTTTTTGTGTGTTGTAACTGCAAAATAATTATTGCAAAGTAATACGAAGAATTCCAGTATTTTACACATTCGAGCAAATAATTTTCATTTTCTTTATACTTTTCTTGAAATATAAAAACGTTAAAGTAAGTGCTCAGTCTTTTATAAAGAAAAAAATAACTTTCAAATTTTGGCTATTTGGTTACCCTTTTATTCCTTCTTTATTACTTTATTACTTTGGTTTTTCAAATTATTATTGTTGTTATTATCCCAGTCTTATTACATTGAATATTTATTGTAATAACCTCAATATTTTGGGGAAGCAAACAAGTCAGAATATACAAATACATTAAGTATGGCCATTTTTAGTTAACCTTTAAATTTTTTACCTTATCTAGATTATTTTTTTGGTCTCGGATGGTTAAATCTCGGATGGTTAAATTAGATAAACCAGAGATAATAACATCTAGTTAGCTTTTAAAAGAAGGTATTCCTGTTCACAGTTCTTCCTGAAAAGGCAAAAGATACCTTGGCTACTAAAAATATATTTATTCCTACTAGAATGTCTTATTCAACATTGATGATTTAGGCTGGTTCCCCCTCCCTCCTTTAGATTGTTCACTCTAATGCATACTTGGCAAAGCATAGTTGCCTGACAATGCAAAGTATTATGAATGACCTTTTTACAAAAAAAAAAAAAAACAACGAAACTCAATTTTGAGAATGTTTAGTCTTTCTCAAGTTTATTTCACAATCCAAACTTATTTACTGCTTTTGATAGAATTGTACTCTGGCAGTCATCAAGAAAATTTGAATACTGCAGAAACTAGAATGTTATCTGGTTCATTTGTAACTCTAGAAACAAGATATATGATTCTCAGTGTTATTCCTTTATTTATTATAACAGGACTTGATGGTATAACGACAACAAAATAATAATGGCAAGTGCTTTTGTATTAGGACTTTGACACTGTGGAAGTCTTTGAACTGTTGAAAGTTAGTCAGGATTACTGCATACTGATGACTACTCCTGTTACATATCTTAAAGTTCATTTAAATATGTTTTAAGATGGTTTGTATTTTCTCATTTCTTTGGTAGAGCTAAATACCACAAGTTGAAATACGGAACAGAATTGAATCAGGGAGATATGAAGCCTCCAAGCTATGACTCTGGTAAGCTAATTTTAAAGGAAGTTTAAATGATTAAAAAGAAGTTAATATCTAGTATTTTGTAGCAACAGTATTTATAACTGCAAGTTAATTTCTAATTATTTGCATATTAGTTATTTTTTCTGACCTACATATCTTTGGGCACTAATCACTAAGTGTCATTTGATCATTTTCTACCACCTTCCTTCTGTTTCCCTCTTCCCCATTCTTTTAGCTCCCCACTTTCTGCTTATGTTCTACACTTACTGGAAGGATCAGAATTCATGGGGTAACATGCACCAACATAACTGTGTGTTGCTGGGTCCCTCCAGTATTCATGAGAACTTTGAGATGTGTAATACAAAGTACATCATGCCCTTGAAATCCTGAGAGAAAGGGTAGAAACTATGGAGGTAGGAGATTTCTTCTTTAAGTACAAGAGAATTACTCATCCTTTCAGTCTGATCCCTCAATTTCAGGTGCAAAATTGTTTGGACTTAACCCACAGGATGTTCTGTAACCAGAACATCTTTTAACTGCTGAAACATTTGTTATCTTTTTGTGCTATTTCTTCTTTTTCCTTCTCTTATATTCCTCATCACCCCATCAAACAATACAAAAATAGTACTTGTAAAGATATTAAGGAATATAATTGACTTATTAATAGGTGTTAGGAAAAAGTAAGAAAAATTGTTGAAAAGTTATCACCATGTTTCAGATGAGTGTGTTTTTGACATGATGTCAGGTTAAATTCCTGGATCAAATGTCTGATATAACTATCACATACTGAAATACCTTCCTTGGTTACTGTGGGCTTTATGTATGTTAACTTTAATTCTTAATATAGTTATTCAATAAAAATAATATTATTTTCATTTTACCTGCATGAAATTTAAACTCAGAGAAGTGGAGAAACTTGCCCAAGGTCACACAGCTCTTAAGTAATAGGAACATGGATCTGAACCCAGGTCCGCTGACTCCAAAATTCAAATTCTCCCCATTTTTCCACACTGTTTCTGTGCCTGACAGTGTATGAAAGAAGAAAATTATTCTGAATGTGCTGCCAATTTTATAGTTCAATTCAGTGTAGTAGTGTAATTAACACGTTTCCACGGCTGAATATTGAATCCTTGATGTTTAGAGCAATACCAATTGATCACTGACATTTTTTTCTTTGTTTTTTTTTCATTGTTCTTTTACTTTGGCATCTTTTCTTTTAACTTGAGATGTGCTTAGATTAAAAAAATTTTTTTTCTTGTTTTTAAATCTAGGCTATTTGTTGAAGACTATCCTAACAGTACATTGTCTGAATCAAAGGAGTGATTTTAATCACTACTTTTACATAAACATGTTTGTTTCCTAATTTGTAGATATCGATTTAGGAGTATAAAGGCCTAGTTGCAGTATATACAAAATGCTTGTAAGTAAAGAATGTGGCTCAGTAGAAAAAGTTTGGGCTTTGAAATTGGATACACGTAAGTTTGACTCTGTCCTAACACTTTAAATACCTGTGATATTACTTAGTCTCTCTGAGGTTGCTCCATTCCTTATCTGTAAACTGGGGAAAATTCTGGAAATAATTCCTAACTTCTAGGTTTATTTTCTTAGTATGTAATACCTAGTATCATTCCATCTGTCCATCTTTCAAACTACTGTTCAGCTTTTAAATATGAAATATGTAATGCTTGTGTCAGAGCCAGAATCAAATTCTGTGAATAAAAATATAGTACCCTGTTGGATTTTTACAGGGAAGATAAAAGAAAAAAGTGATTACAATAAAATTATATGGAGAAGTAATAGGTGTTAATGGAGTACAGTAGCAGGAGAACCACATCTAGTTGTAAGTGATCAAGGAAGCCTTCTTGCAGGAAGTGATATTTGAAGTTGACATTTGAAAGACAAGTAAGAATTAACCAGGGAAAGAGGACTGACTAAATATTTGTTGAATGAGAGGTAGAAGAAAGGCAGAGCATTAGCGGTAAAGTTTCTGAGGGAAGAATTTGCCACATTTGAGAAACAAAATAATTAGTAGAGGGGGAGAGGGAAAGAGTGTTTCTAGATGCAGCTAGAGAGTTAACCAGGAGGGCAGATTAACTAATAGTTACGAGAAGGCTTTTGAAGGGTCTTAATCAGGGCTCTTGTGATCAGATTTGCTTGCTCTTAGATCACGCTGACAGCAGTGTGGAAGATGGGTTAGAGATGTGTAAAACTGAAGATGGGGAGATGGGTTAGAGGACTTTGCAGCCACCTGGGTAAATGAGGAAGGTTACCTTGACAAGGATACTAACAATGTAGTTGAAGAGAAGTGGGTGTGTTCAGGAAATATTTAGGAAGTAAAATCTGCAGGAAATGAGTTCTTGTTTAGATGTAGAGGATTTAAAAAGGGGAGAATCAAGGATGACTCCCACACTTCTAGTTTAAAAAGTTAGACCAGAAGTACGTTTGGAAGATGGTGGGTTCACTTTTGGATTTACTTGTTAGGCCATCAAGCAGAAATGGCTAGTAGACAGCTGAGCATGTGAGTGTGGAGCTCAAGCCAGAGACATGGGTTTAATATGTAGATCTGAGAGCATATAGCATCTAGTACTAATGACACTCATTGCCATTGAGGTGGAAGAGCTCAGCCAGGGACCTTATGCAGAGTAAGAAGAGGGTCTAAAATGGAGCCCTGAGGAATGGCAACATTTAAAAAACTGTTAGAAGAATAGAAACCTGAAAAGGAAACTGATGAGTATTATTTTAATGGTAGGAGGAAAATCAGGAGCATGGAGATAAAGAGAAAAGAGGGTTTCCAGAAGGAAGGATCCTTCAGCACTACTGATTAATGCCCAGGGGTCTGAAGAGTATCTCTAGGATTTAGTGACACACAGGTCACTGGGAACTTTATTGTGAGCAGTCTTAGGAGAGAGTTGAGGGCAGAAACGAAGACTGTGCGTAGAAAGTGAAGACTAAGTGTAGTAAGCTTTAAGGAAGCCTAGATTGTGGAGTTGAAGGTGAGGGATTAGGGGGAAATAGCTGAAAGGACCCATGGGGTCAAGGAAGAGAGAGAGAGAATGTGTGTTTGTGTATGTGTGTGTGTGTGACATGTTTCTTAGAGGAGGAGCAAATAAAAAGGAGAGAGCAGAGATACGATATGAAGGTATCTGAAGAAGTGATAGGGATTGGATTCTGAGCATAGCTGGAGAATGGCAGGAGGAGCATGTCTTTTATTGTTACCAAGAGAGAATATAGGAAGTTAGGTGATAGGTGTGTAGATTTGGGTTTCGGTCTGGTGGTGGGTATTTAATATGATAGCTTTATGTATGAGACTGGATTATCTGCTAAGAATACATCAGAGGTTTAAGAAAAGTGGAGAAGGTTTAAAATAATAATGAACAGGAGAACAAATTTACTAAGAAATAGTAAGATTGAGAAAAGCTAAGCGTCCGATAGAGGTGTGTACTCGTAAGTTTATGTAGAAGTGCTGCTGGTCTGCACAATTGGCAGCCTAGGTAAAAGATAATAGAATGAAAATAGTTAACAGTTGAATTCATGGAGAGACAAGGGGACATGAAGACACTGTCAAAAGAATGGTTGAATTGATAGACACTGAACTAAAACTAGAGAGGAAAGAAAGTAAAGGCAAAGGGAGGCTAATGGATCAAAGTAAGGGGATAGGCAACAGTCTAGAGCAGGTCAGCAAACTCTTTTGTAAAGGGCCAGATAGTAATATTTGGGCTTTGTAGGCCATGTGTTCTCTGTTGAAACTACTCAACTCTGCCATCATAACATGAAAGCAGCCACAACACATAAATGAATAAGTGTGGCAGGCTGGATTTGACCTGCAGACCAAAATTTGATCACCCCTGATCTAAGGTCCCACCGAAATCAAAGTGCCTGGTGAATTAGGGGTATTGAGCCTGAAGGATATGCTCAGAGAGTGAGTTTGCATCAGTGACAGTTCTTCATAATGACAGTATCTAAGGCATGACAGTTAGAGAGGGTGGTGGTTGTGCAGAAGCTGAAGTGTATCACCCACATGAATATTAACTTCACTCAAGATGATGTAAAAGTTTGGTTACAGAGGAAGGATGCCTGGTTTAGAGCGTTATCAAGGGATTTGTAGGTGACAGTGACGAGGACAGTGACTAGGAGAGGGTAGAAGGTGGTGTACCCAAATTAAAGAAGCAGGCATTTTTCCTTCTTCATTCTTTTATCCATTTACTATATTTTCCTGAAACTGATAATCCAGATGTTTTCTGAAACGTTTTTCAAAAACAATTCGTTTCCCCTCTGACATTTTTTCTGTTTTGTTCCACTTCCAAACCTTTACATTTCTACTTCAGGAGAATATTACCCTAAGTTACGTTAAAATCTATTTATCTTTCATATTTCAGTTTCTCCTACTTAATATTAGAAGCCAGATACTTATTAAAAATAGAATATCTTTATCCAGAGTAACAAATTCTGCCTTTTAACTGAGATGTTTAGACCATTCACATTTAATGTGATTATTGATACAGTGAGCTTTAAAGCTGTCACCTTTGCTGTTTGGTTTCTGTTTGTTAAGTATGTTCTTTGCTCCCTTTTCCTCATTTTTTGATTTCTTTTGGATTAATCTAGTATATATTTTCAAAAATTTATTTATTTTATTTATTTATTTTTGGCTGCATTGGGTCTTCGTTGCTACGTGCAGGCTTTCTCTAGTTGCAGTGAGCGGGGCTACTCTTCATTGCAGTGCGTGAGCTTCTCATTGCAGTGGCTTCTCTTGTTGCAGAGCACAGGCTCTAGGCACACTGGCTTCAGTAGTTGTTGTGCACGGGCTTAGTTGCTCCGTGGCATGTGGGATCTTCCTGGACCAGGGCTCGAACCTGTGTCCCCTGCATTGGCAGGCGGATTCTTAACCACTGTGCCACCAGGGAAACCCCTAATGTAGTATTTTTTTATGATTTCTTTTTATCTCTTTTGCTGACTTATTAGCTACAACTCTTATTTTATTGGTTGCTTTAGGATTTATAGTATATGTTTTTAAGTTATTAGAGTTCTGTCTTTAAGTGCTAATATACCACTTCATGTGTAGTATGAGAACCCCCTAACAGTGTACTTCCATCTCTCCTTTCTGTCTTTGTGCAATTGTTTTCATATATTTTACTTCTCTGTATGTATTATAAACCATACACTACATTATTATTTTTGTTTCAACAGTCAGTTCTCTCTCAAAGAGATTTAAATAACATAAAAAACATATATTTCCAGTGCTCATCATTCCTTTGTGTGCATCCATGTTTTCTGGTATCATTTTCCTTCTGTCTTAAGGACTTTCTTTAACATATTTTGTAATACGGGTTGCTGATAATGAATTCTTTGAGCTTTTGTGTGTCTGAAAAAGTCTTTACTTTGCTGCTTGCATTGTTTCTGATGAGGTATCTTCTGTCATTCTTATCTTTATTCCTCTGTATGAGTGACCTTTTTCTCTGGCTGCTTTTAAGGTATCTCTCTCTCATTGGTTTTAAGCAATCTTATTATGATGTGCTTTGGTGTAGTTCCACACCCCGCCCCCCCCCAACTGCAGTGTTTCTTGTGCTTGGGATTTGTTGGGTTTCTTGGATCTATGGGTTTATAGTTTTCATGAAATTTGGAACTTTTCAGCCCCTGTTTCTTCAGATATTATTTTTGTTCTCCCTCCCTATGCTGTGATCGGGAAACTCTATCAAGGCAGTAAGCTGGAACAATCATAGGCTCACCTGTTTGGTTCCCTTTTCTCAGGGATTGCTGCCCTCTGTTGCCTGATGTCCAATGTCTTAACCATTTTGATGTATAGTTGCTTCAAGCAGGAGGGTAAATTGGGTCCCTGTTACTCCAACCTGACTGGAAGTGTCAGTCAGATACTTTTAACATTACCAAGAAATTCAGTTCTTACCCACTTTAAAATCCTCACTTTTGTGTAATGTCACTTTTTGAACTTGATAAGGTAAGAATGAATCTGATAGTTGAGGAATATTTACTAACCATTGAGAGAACTAAGTGTTTAGCCTGGATAAGGAAGTGTGGGGAAATACAAGTTCACATATGACCCAGAGAGTCAGATTTTTTTTTTTTTTAAATAGAGAAAGGAAAATTTACTTCAGAGAAATTTATCCAGAATCAGGATTTCTGTCTTTATAATTACTTTGCAGGCATTGAAACTTGTTGCTCTTACAGAAGGCTATACCACTGATTATTTCTCTAAATCAGTGGAAAATAGATTTTGGCAATGTTGAGTAAAGAGCCTGTTTTATGTTTGTGTGGTTAAATCTATGATTGCAGATGCAATCTTAGATCATTAATTCATACACTAATCTAATAAAAGAATTAAGGTAAGCAGTTTTCCTCAGATCCATTACCAAGGAGATAAGGACTCCTCAAGCTCTATAGGTCTTTGAATCTCTTCATTCTTAGTAAGTGTTGTGACTGGTTATATTTCCATGAGGTTTCGTTTGCTTCCTTGCAATCATCTGGAGCCTAGTCATGATCCAGTGTGGAATAATATAATAAGCAGCAGTCATAGCCTTGCTGTTTTTGTCATATAGCTGGGTTAACTGAGTCAAGACTGAGTGCTTGCTTTCTTTTTCTTTTTCTCTCATTGAAGTATAATTGACTTGCAATATTATATTAGTTTCAGGTATACAGCATAGTGGTTTGATGTTTTAATATATTACAAAATGATCACCAAGGGAGTCAGATTTTATCTCAATATAAGAATACACTTTTTAAAAAGAGGGTGAGGATGCATTCTTATTTGATTTGGCTTAATTTATTTTTTATTAAGGTATAATTTACATACAGTGAAATTCACCTTTTTGGTGTTTTCATAAACACATACAGTCTTGTTACTAATACCCTTTGTAGTTAACCCCTCCTTCCCTACTCTAATCCCCTGGCAACCACTAATATGTTTTCTGTTCCTACAGTTGTGCCTTTTTGAGAAAATCATATCAATTCCAGAATCGTATAGAATGTAGTCTTTTGAATCTAGGGTCTCCCGTTTAGCATTATGCATTTGAGATTCTTATATGTTGGTGTGTGTCAGTAGTTCATTCCTTGTTCTTGTTGAGTAGTATTCCATCGAATGGATGTACCACTCCTTGGTAACATCACTAGCTACCAAAGTAGGCAAAGGCAGTTGAGTATATCTGAGGATGGTGTAGAAAGGATTTAGGCTTATTTATTTATTTATTATTTTTTATTTTTGGCTGCATTGGGTCTTTGTTGCTGTGCGCAGGCTTTCTCTAGTTGTGGCAAGCGGGGGCTGCTCATTTCGGTGCGTGGGCTTCTCATTGTCGTGGCTTCTCTTGTTGCGGAGCATGGGTTTTAGGTGAGCGGGCTTCAGTAGTTGTGGCACATGGGCTCAGTAGCTGTGGCTTGCGGGCTCTAGGGCACAGACTCAGTAGTTGTGGCACACGGGCTTAGTTGCTCTGCGGCATGTGAGGTCTTCCCAGACCAGGGCTTGAACCTATGTCCCCTGCATTGGCAGGCGGATTCTTAACCACTGCGCCACCAGGGAAGTCCCTTATCATCTTTTTGAAAGATTCGGCTTCTACCAAATGATGAATTGAAGCTTTACAGGGCCTAGGAGGTTTTCATCTAAAGAATGTCTTAAAAAAAGAATGCTTGAAGTTTTCATTTAATAACTAGTGAAGGAAATAGATTTGGCTTGGGATTATTTCTTTTTTTTTTTTTACTTGTTCCTAAAGTAAAAATTCAGTTTATTCATGTTTATGACACATTACTCAGAAGGCAAAGTGTTTCACATCATAGATTTCACTTCCAGCTCCTTGGAATGTTCATTTCTTTGACTGTAAAGAGAGACTAGACCGGAAAGCCACGTAATGCTTAGGCAACTAAACTAAGGATGGAGCAGGTGGGGTGGGCAGTGCTAACGTCATCCTCCCAGGGATGGGCACAAGGGGGCTGTTAGCCACAAGCTGACTGTGTAGAACTGTTAGCTAGGAGTGCGGAGCAGCTGTCCTGGACCCTCGGGCCATTGTGGGCTTCAGTCATCCCCACCACACAGGTACAGCAACGCTTTCTGGTAGTCGCCCTTGATGTCTTGCTGAATGTAGTAGTACAGGGACTTGCCATACTTTTTCTTGAATTCAGATCTAATTTTCAACATGCCCACTTCACTGTGGTAGATCATGATTCTAATCAGGACCTTATCACGAGTGCCCTTGCCCTTCATGGAGTCGTACAGTCTGTCAGCAAAATACAGGGGCTTGTTCTGAATGCACTGGACTAGGTTCAGGAAGGCATTTTCCAGGTCTCCTTTGACCTCCTTGTTGATGCTCTCCAGCATGTCATAAGGGCTGTAGCTCTTATACCTTTCAAATACTTTCTGGAGGTGGTACACACTCCGCTTGGTCATGATGCTGATCCACTTGGGAACATCAGTTCCTCTCCTCTTCTGCCAGCATCATAGAGATCCCGGGCATCTTGGTCAGTCAGTTCATAATCAATGACAGAGCCATCCTCTGCTCTTCGACCCTTCGATAGGGCAACCATCAGCTTGCGGAAGTCACGAGATGTGTCGGAAATGATATCCTTCTCCAGATTGGTCTTGTATATTTCCTTGTCGACTCCGTTGATTTCCTGCAGCTCCTGGTTGGTCCTTGAGCAGATGAACTCAATGAGGGAGTCCTCATCATTCCCCGCCCCTTCATGGAGGCTTTCAGCTTGGAAGCGTCATACTGAGCAAGTGTTTTCAGTAGGCCCAAAATCACTGTTTCCAGGTGGCCGGACAAGGCTGACTTCAGTGCTGTTGCAAGTTCCCTTTTGGTCCTTCTCTGGTAGGCGAAGGCAATATCCTGTCTCTGTTCATTGCTGCGGTAGGTCAAAATGTTGATGATGGTGACCTCATCCACACCCTTAGTCTTGATGGCCATTTCAATGTTCAGAGCATCCCGCTCAGCATCAAAGTTGGTGTACGCTTTGACTGACCCGTATGCACTTGGAGGTGTGGAGTGATCACCCTCCAAGCTGAGCTTGTAGAGAATTTCATGAACGGTAGACATTTTGAAAGAAGCTGGGCCGGCTATGGTGCGCTGCGAGTGTTCCCAGGTGCAGAGCAGGGATTATTTCTTATCTATCTACTCTTTACCAGATCGGCTTTTTTTTTTTTTTTTTTTTTTTTGAACCATTGTTCCTGGGCATTTTGTTCTAACTCTGATGTGGTGCTTCATAATACTTTTGACTCTTGACTCAGGACTCTTGATTTGTCCTGAAGGAAGATTCTCAGTTTACCTAAAAATTGGGGAAAAGTCTTTATTTTAGTTCTGAAATTCTCAGGGAAATCTAGTAGCAATAATGAATTTATATTAGAGTTTTGTTATGGAAATTAAACTTAAAAACAGAATTTCCATTGTCCTAAAACATACCTTACAGTGTAGCGTTCTTAATCTTATAAATTTTTTTGGACATTTTTAATGAATTGAGATACCCTTTAATGTATAAAACGTCAGTTTTTTTATGATGTAATGTTTTCCAGATGAAGGTAATGAAACAGAGGTGCAGCCACAACAAAACAGCCAGTTAATGTGGAAACAAGGTCGACAACTACTCAGACAGTAAGTATCTCATGAAAGTATCTGCTGTGAAAAAGCTTCTTTGAATTACTGTTCCTTTTTCATATTAAATACTTTTTCCCCTATGGAGGAATTTATTTTTCATTAAATATTAGTAAGAATTATTAAGAATAAGTTCTCTCTCCATAATTTTAGCTTTATCAGGAAGTGTACAGTTTAAAGCTTCTAATTTATATATGCTTAAATTTAGTTTAAAGAATTCTATACCCTTAAAGTTACTCTTTTCCTTGTACCTTTTACACATGAATATACATATGTTTTAATATAAGTCTAATCATGTAATTTTTGTGTTATGTTTTTAAACTTTATTTTAAATAGATGGAAGAACTTCTTGGATTTCCCAAGTTTGTAAATTTTATGCTAACATATAGTTTCTCCTATAAAATGTGAACTTGAGAGTATAAGGAGGGATCAAAGCTAGGTTGAGGTTCAGATGTCAGGCAGTGGGCTAGACTCACTCACCAGCTCAGTGCCTGACCCTTGCATATCACATTTGAAATTGGTATTTTGATTTGTGCCTGACTAAAATGAAATTTGCTACCTGGTTTAAACTTTTGCGGTTGCTTGTGAATAGTCTAAACCTGTGGTTTCCAGAGCAGATTGCATGCCAGCCATTTCTTTTGATGATGGGAAGAGAATATTAAAGTGTCTCCTTACATCTATTTTTAATCTCCTCAAAGTGAGAAGGAAATGAGACTTCATTACTATTTATTTATTTATGTTTTAAATTTTATTTTATTTATTTTTTATACAGCAGGTTCTTATTATCTATTTTATACATATTAGTGTATATATGTCAATCCCAATCTCCCAATTCGTCCCTCCCCCGCCACTTTCCCCCCTTGGTGTCCGTACATTTGTTCTCTACATCTGTGTCTCTATTTATGCCTTGCAAACTGATTCATCTGTACCATTTTTTGAGAATCCACATATATGTGTTAATATATGATATCTGTTTTTCTCTTTCTGACTTACTTCACTCTGTATGACAGTCTCTAGGTCCATCAACGTGTCTACAAATGACTGAATTTCATTCCTTTTTATGGCTGAGTAATATTCCATTGTATATATGTACCAGATCTTCTTTAACTATTCGTCTGTCAGTGGGCATTTAGGTTGCTTCCACGACCTGGCTATTGTAAATAGTGCTGCAGTGAACATTGGGGTGCATGTGTCTTTTTGAATTATGGTTTTCTCTGGGTGTATGCCCAGTAGTGGGATTGCTGAGTCATATGGTGATTCTATTTTTAGCTTTTTAAGGAATCTCCATACTCTCCTCCGTAGTGGCTGTATCAGTTTACATTCCCACCAACAGTGCAAGAGGGTTCCCTTTTTCCCACACCCTCAGCAGCATTTGCTGTTTCTAGATTTTCGGATGATGCCCATTCTGACCAGTGTGAGGTGATACCTCATTGTAGTTGTGATTTGCATTTCTCTAATGATTAGTGATGTTGAGCAGCTTTTCATGTGCCTCTTGGCCATCTGTATGTCTTCTTTGGAGAAAAGTCTGTTTAGGTCTTCTGCCCATTTTTGGAATGGGTTGTTTTTTTAATATTGAGCTGCATGGGCTGTTTATATATTTTGGAGATTAATCCTTTGTTGATTTGTTAGCAAATATTTTCTCTCATTCTGAGGGTTGTCTTTTCGTCTTGTTTATAGTTTCCTTCGCTGTGCAAAAGCTTCCAAGTTTCATTAGGTCCCATTTGCTTGTTTTTGTTTTTATTTCCATTACTCTAGGAGGTGGGTCAAAGAAGATCTTGCTGTGATTTATATCAACGAGCATTCTTCCTGTGTTTTCTTGTAGGGGTTTTATAGTGCTGTGTCTTAAATTTAGGACTTTAATCCATTTTGAGTTGATTTTTGTGTATGGTGTTAGGGAGTGTTCTAATTTCATTCTTTTACATGTAGCTGTCCAGTTTAACCAGTACCACTTATTGAAGAGACTGTCTTTTCTCCATTGTATATCTTTGCCTCTTTTGTCATACATTAGTTGACCATAGGTGTGTGGGTTTATCTCTGGGTTTTCTATCCTGTTCCATTGATCTATATTTCTGTTTTTGTGCCAGTACCATACTGTCTTGATTACTGTAGCTTTGTAGTATAGTCTGAAGTCAGGGAGTCTGATTCCTCCAGCTCCATTTCTTTCTCTCAAGATTGCTTTGGCTATTTGAGGTCTTTTGTGTCTCCATACAAATGTTAGATTTTTTGTTCTAGTTCTGTAAAAAATGCCTTTGGTAGTTTGATAGAGATTGCATTGACTCTGTAGATTGCTTTGGGTAGTATAGTCATTTTCACAATATTGATTCTTCCAATCCAAGAACATGGTATATCTCTCCATCTGTTTGTGTCATCTTTGATTTCTTTCATCAATGTCTTATAGTTTTCTGCATACAGGTCTTTTGTCTCCTTAGGTAGGTTTATTCCTAGTTATTTTATTCTTTTTGTTGCAGTGGTGAATGGGATTGTTTCCTTAATTTCTCTTTCTGATATTTCGTTGTTAGTGTATAGGAATGCAAGAGATTTCTGTGCATTAATTTTGTATCCTGCAGCTTTACCAAATTTATTGATTAGCTCTAGTAGTTTTCTGGTGGCGTCTTTAGGATTCTGTATGTATAGTATCATGTCATCTGCAAACAGTGACAATTTTACTTCTCCTTTTCCAATTTGGATTCCTTTTATTTCTTTTTATTCTCTGATTGCCATGGGTAGGACTATGTTGAATAATAGTGGCGAGAGTGGACATCCTTGTCTTGTTCCTGATCTTAGAGGAAATGCTTTCAGTTTTTCACCATTGTGAATGTTTGCTGTGGGTTTGTCATATATGGCCTTTATTATGTTGAGGTAGGTTCCCTCTATGCCCACTTTCTGGAGAGTTTTTATTGTAAATGGGTGTTGAATTTTGTCAAAAGCTTTTTCTGCATCTATTGAGATGATCATATGGTTTTTATTCTTCAATTTGTTAATATGGTGTATCGCATTGATTGATGTGTGTATATTGAAGAATCCTTGCATCCCTGGGATAAATCCCACTTGATCATGGTGTATGATCCTTTTAATGTGTTGTTGGATTCTGTTTGCTAGTATATTGTTGAGGATTTTTGCATGTATATTTATCAGTGATATTGGTCTGTAATTTTCTTTTTTTGTAGTATCTTTGTCTGGTTTTGGTATCAGGGTGATGGTGGCCTTATAGAATGAGTTTGGGAGTGTTCTTCCTCTGCAATTTTTTGGAAGAGATTGAGAAGGATGGGAGTTAGCTCTTCTCTAAATGTTTGATAGAATTCACCTGTAAAGCCATCTGGTCCTGGACTTTTGTTTGTTGGAAGATTTTTAATCATAGTTTCAATTTTATTACTTGTGATTGGTCTGTTCATATTTTCTATTTCTTCCTGGTTCAGTCTTGGAAGGTTATACCTTTCTAAGAATTTGTCCATTTCTTCCAGGTTGCCCATTTTATTGGCATAGAGTTGCTTGTAGTAGTCTCTTAGGATGGTTTGTATTTCTGTGGTGTTTGTTGTAACTTCTCCTTTTTCATTTCTAATTTTATTGATTTGAGTCCTCTCCCTCTTTTTCTTGATGAGTCTGGCTAATGATTTATCAATTTTATCTTCTCACAGAACCAGCTTTTAATTTTATTGATCTTTGCTATTGTTTTCTTTGTTTCTATTTCATTTATCTCTGCTCTGATCTTTATGATTTCTTTCCTTCTGCTAACTTCGGGTTTTGTTTGTTCTTCTTTCTCTAGTTCCTTTAGGTGTAAGGTTAGATTGTTTATTTGAGATTTTTCTTGTTTCTTGAGGTGAGATTGAATTGCTCTAAACTTCCCTCTTAGAACTGCTTTTGCTGCATCCCATAGGTTTTTGGATCGTTGTGTTTTCGTTGTCATTAGTCTCTAGGTATTTTTTGATTTCCTCTTTGATTTCTTCAGTGATCTCTTGGTTATTTAGTAACGTATTGTTTGGCCTCCCTGTGTTTGTATTTTTGCGTTTTTTCCCTGTAACTTGTTTCTAATCTCATAGCATTGTGGTCGGAAAAGATGCTTGATATGATTTCAGTTTTCTTAAATTTACCGAGGCTTGATTTGTGACCCAAGATGTGATCTATCCTAGAGAATGTTCCATGTGCACTTGAGAAGAAAGTGTAATCTGCTGTTTTGGGATGGAATGTCCTATAAATATCAATTAAATCTATCTGATCTATTGTGTCATTTAAAGCTTGTGTTTCCTTATTAATTTTCTGTCTGGTTGATCTGTCCATTAGTGTAAGTGAGGTGTTAAAGTCCCCCACTATTATTGTGTTACTGTCGATTTCCTCTTTTATAGCTGTTAGCAGTTGCCTTATGTATTGAGGTGCTCCTGTGTTGGGTGCATATATATTTATAATTGTTATATCTTCTTCTTGGATTGATCCCTTGATCATTATGTAGTGTCTTTACTTGTCTCTTTTAACATTCTTTATTTTAAAGTCTATTTTGTCTGATATGAGTATTGCTACTCCAGCTTTCTTTTGATTTCCATTTGCATGGAATATCATTTGCATCCCTTCACTTTCAGCCTACGTGTCCCTAGGTCTGAAGTGGGTCTCTTGTAGACAGCTTATAGATGGGTCTTGTTCTTGTATCCATTCAGCAAGCCTGTGTCTTTTGGTTGGAGCATTTAATCCATTCATATTTAAGGTAATTATCGATATGTATGTTCCTGTTACCATTTTCTTAATTGTTTTGGGTTTGTTTTTGTAGGTCCTTTTCTTCTCTTGTGTTTCCCACTTAGAGAAGTTCCTTTAGCATTTGTTGTAGAGGTGGTTTGGTGGGGCTGAATTCTCTTAGTCTTTGCTTGTCTGTAAAGGTTTTGATTTCTCCATTGAATCTGAATGAGATCCTTGCTGGGTAGAGTAATCTTGGTTGTAGGTTCTTCCCTTTCATCACTTTAAGAATATCATGCCACTCCCTTCTGGCTTGTAGAGTTTCTGCTGAGAAGTCAGCTGTTAACCTTATGGGAGTTCCCTTGTATGTTATTTGTCATTTTTCTCTTGTTGCTTTTAACAATTTTTCTTTGTCTTTAATTTTTGTCAGTTTGATTACTATGTGTCTTGGCATGTTTCTCCTTGGATTTTTCCTGCCTGGGGCTCTCTGCACTTCCTGGACTTGGGTGGCTATTTCCTTTCCCATATTAGGGAAGTTTTTGACTATAATCTCTTCAGATATTTTCTTGAGTCCTTTGTCTCTCTCTTCTCCTTTGGGGGCCCCTATAATGCGAATGTAGGTGCATTTAATGTTGTCCCAGAGGTCTCTTAGGCTGTCTTCATTTCTTTTCATTCTTTTTCTTTACTGTATTCTGCGGCAGTGAATTCTACTATTCTGTCTTCCAGGTCACTTGTCCGTTCTTCTGCCTCAGTTATTCTGCTATTGATTCCTTCTAGTATGTTTTTCATTTCAGTTATTGTAGTGTTCATCTCTGTTTGTTTGTCCTTTAATTCTTGTAGGTCTTTGTTAAACGTTTCTTACATCTTCTTAATCTTTGCCTCCATTCTTTTTCTGAGTTCCTGGATCATCTTCACTATCATTATTCTGAATTCTTTTTCTGGAAATTTGCCTATCTCCACTTCATTTCATTGTTTTTCTGGGTTTGTATCTTGTTCCTTCATCGGGAACATAGCCCTCTGCCTTTTCTTTTTTTTTTTTGCGGTACGCGGGCCTCTCATTGTTGTGGCCTCTCCCATTGTGGAGCACAGGCTCCGGACACGCAGGCTCAGCGGCCATGGCTCACGGGCCCAGCCGCTCTGCGGCATGTGGGATCTTCCCGGACCGGGGCACGAACCCATGTCCCCTGCATCGGCAGGCGGACTCTCAACCACTGCGCCACCAGGGAAGCCCCTGCCTTTTCATTTTGTCTGTCTTTCTGTGAATGTGGTTTTCATTCCACAGGCTGCAGGGTTGTGGTTCTTGCTTCTGCTGTGTGCCCTCTGGTGGATGAGGCTATCTAAGAGGCTTGCACAAGCTTCCTGATGGGAGGGACTGGTGGTGTGTAAAGCTGGGTTTGCTCTGGTGGGAACAACTCAGTAAAACTTTAACCTTGTTTGCTGTTGGGTGGGGTTGCATTCCCTCCCTGTTGGTTATTTGGCCTGAGGTGACCCAGCACTGGAGCCTGCCCAGCTCTTTGGTTGGGCTAAGGGTGGACTCTGGAGGGCTCATGCCAAGGAGTACTTCCCAGATCTTTAGCTGCCAGTGTCCTTGTCCCTGCGGTGAGCCACAGCCACCCCCTGCCTCTGCAGGAGACCCTCCAACACTAGCAGGCAGGTCTGGTTCAGTCTCCTATGGGGTCACTGCTCCTTCCCCCTGTGTACTGACATGCACACTACTTTGTGTGTGCCCTCCAAGAGTGGAGTCTCTGTTTCCCCCAGTCCTGTCGAAGTCCTGCAATCAAATCCCGCTAGCCTTTAAAGTCTGATTCTCTGGGAATTCCTCCTTCTTTTGCTCGACCCCCAGGTTGGGAAGCCTGACGTGGGGCTCAGAACGTTCACTCCAGTGGGTGGACTTCTGTGGTGTAATTGTTCTCCAGTTTGTGAGCCATCCACCCAGCGGTTGTGGGATTTGATTTTATTGTGATTGCGCCCTTCCTACCGTCTCAGTGCGGCTTCTCCTTTGTCTTTGGATGTGGGGTATCTTTTTTGGTGAGTTCCAGTGTCTTCCTCTTGATGACTGTTCAGCAGTTAGTTGGGATTCTGGTGCTCTTTGCAAGAGGGAATGAGCTCACGTCCTTCTACTCCACCATCTTGAACCAGTCGCTCCTCCGGTCTCAGTTTTTCAAAGTTACTAGATTTTTTTCCAACTTTACTCTGCTTTCCTCATAGTAAGTACAGTGGTGAACCATATAATAAAATTTTATAAACTTGAACCACAGTCATCCCAAAGGCCCTCATGAGCTCCAGTCTCCAGTGAGTTCCGTGTCCAGCTGAATTCAGTCTCCAGAGACTTCATTACTATTTAATAAATGGGTTTTCACTTTGGTCTTAAATGTGATTTATGCATTTTCCTTTTATGAATAAATAAGTTCTTAAAGTGCTGATTTTGTTTTTTTTAATGACAAGTGGTTATCATAGTAAGCAATCCAAGAAATATCTTTTAAAAGACTCATAATCTGCCTCTCAAAGGTGACATTTTATTAATGAATAAGGAAGTAACTATTTAGTAAAGCCAACTTATCTATGGAATGAGCAGTTTTGGAAACGGTTATATGTAATGTGATTTTGTTGCCAAAGTGAGTTATGTATCAAGTATTATTTGTTAAAAGTAGAAAAGCATAATACCTTTGTGTTTGTTTGCAAGAACCAACTGATTAAAATCGGGAACTTTTGAAATTTACTATCCAAATTTTAATCAAAAATTTTCTATAGGTGCTGGATAGGATTGAAAAATGAGTACCTTGACTTGATAGGATACATTTATTCCATTTTGGTTACATGTCTTTGTGAGGTCTCTCTTTGACCTATAATAACTCTTAATAAAAGTGATCTTAGATCAGACTGGTTATCTTTTTGATCTTTGTTTTCTCTTTCATCTCATAGACTTGATACTTACCTCTAAGTTAATGCTTGTAAGTTAATGGTAGACATTTGTCTATCATGTTTATTAATGACATTATTAGTGGCATTTGCCTTTTTCATGTTCTTGCCACTACCACTTTTCATCTTTTTTGGTCATCTTTGTTGTTAATAGATACTGAGCGCCTTCTATATGCCAGACACTGTTCTAGGTGTGTCTCTTTTAGGAGAAGGAAAACTGAGGTTCAGGAGAATTAATGTTACACAGGAAGAAGGTGGAAGAAATGGGCTTTGAACCCAGGTGTAACTCTCCATACAAAGCCTATTCTCTGTTTTCTATGCTGCTGCCTCTCTGCAGCACACACACCCCTGGGCACCCACTCATCTCACATCCCACAATTGAGTTGTGGTCTATTTTTATTTTAGAGTTATCGTCAGGAGCACACACACCCCTGGGCACCCACTCATCTCACATCCCACAATTGAGTTGTGGTCTATTTTTATTTTAGAGTTGTCGTCAGGATAGAAGCTTCCCTTCTGTGGAAGTGACTCTTTGGAATATACTGTCTTTTTTATGTCGTGGAGGAAACCATATATGCTAGAAACTTTGTATGTCATAGAGATATATGCTAGAAACTTTCTCTCTAGATTTCAATTTATCCAATGATAGTTTAATATCAGAAGTGTAAAAAGACTATTGGTTATTGTAGTTACTATTATAAAATAGTAATTCAGTAGAATCTGAGAGTGAGTTTACTCCAGCCCTGCCTAGAAGAAAGAATGTGCCATTAGGTATATTAAGGAATAGCTGCTTCTTATGATAAATGAATGGTGTATTGTATAGTTCTTTGATTTTTCTCAGTGACCATAGAGGCTGGTACTGCAAGAGACAGCTCCATCTGCAGCTGTAAGATTATTTATTAGCAAGTCTTACTAGCATAGTACTGTACTGTTAAGTCTTATGCAGGCATATGAATTTAAAGAAATGTTTTTATTTACATATTCAGTAATAGAATACTGATTCCAATATGACTGAATTGTAAAGATCCTCTTCACACGCAGGTATCTACAGGAGGTGGGTTACACAGATACTATTCTAGATGTGAAATCCAAACGAGTGCGAGCTTTGTTGGGCTTTTCAAGTGATGTCACTGACAGGGAAGATGACAAAAATCAGGACTCAGTTATAAATGGCACAGAGGCTGAAGTTAAAGAGACAGCAATGATTGGGTAAGTATTTTGTCTGGAAAGTGGTTTGGCTGTAGTTTTAGTTCTTATTGATGTTTTTGGCTTATGGGTGACACTTGTGATACTAGTACTTTTAGATACTGCTACAGAAGTAATTTAATGATAAAGTTTAATAAAAAAATTAAAATTTTATTTGGTAGTAGATAACACCATAGGGATTAGAGTTATCATTTATGATTACTTTAAGAATATTTTTATTTAAGATTTTTAAATTGCAATTTATGGATTTAATATAGATTTTAATATCTTGAAGCTCAGTCACTATTAGAACTTCATAAAAGATCTTATTTGGAAATTCACTTCAAATCAGTACGAGTGAGATTTCATTCCTGGTGACGCAGAAATCATATAAATACTTAATTCTTTTGATGTAAACCTTTTCTTAGCCACTTTCATGTATCTAATAATGCTGTAACTCATCTTCCCCTTGAAAAGTATCTATTTCAAGTATATATTTTTTAATAGAATAAGTGAAGAATTCAGTAGCAGAAATTGTTTTTTGCTTTTTGGATCATGTATCATACAATTATATGTAATTCTGCTTAAAATGAACATGGACAGTTAAATAAGGAGATTCTTCTTTATTGAAAAAAGTTGACATGATTCTTAAAGAAATAAAAAGCCAAATTCTTAAAGAAATAAAAAGCCAAAGATTCTTTGAAAGTCCGAGTATGATGTTACTTTATTTTAACTCATGTTTAGGCTGGAAGAATGGTTTTAATTGAGCTCTATACATTTTCTAGTGAGAACATAGTTTCTATTATTTGGAACATAAACTAAAATTATGGGGTTTAGCTAAAGGTTTAAAAATACGACTTTTATAAACAAATGTCACTGGAGCCTTCTTAAATGTATTCATTAATAATTAAGACTATATAACTTGTTTTAATAAATGTAAGATGTAGATTGTTTCTCTGTGTAGAAATAGACAATGTAGGCATTAATCCTGGTTATATTTTTACCTAATGAATTAGCTCAAATTATTATAAAGACCCTCAGGAAAGACCACTCTAGTTGTCTTGTGTTTTGGCCTTGACCTCTCTTTTGAAACTGATAAAGGTATTATTCTGAATCTGACTTCTATAGGGATGGAGCATAGGTTGGAAAAAAACAAAAACGTAGCTCTGAGCAGATTTGAAATTTAAGATTTATCTGTTTTGAGAATTTTGCCCATAGTTGTGGCTAAATTTTTTCAGGAAAATGTCTTCTTATCTATAACATTTCCTAATGAGAGAAATCATTCTGTTCCGGCCATTAAGAAATTTTTTGTTAAAATTCTTTAGAGGGAACTAAAATAAAATCTTACATATTTGAAAAGTCAATCGTTTTGAAAAGGTTTAACCAACAGGATCAAGTTTTGTAGTAATATTAATTTGACTAAAATATTGTTTTTAGTAACTTTATGCACACTTTGCTTTTTTCAACTCTTTAGCTGTTCAGAAATGCAAGATTGCATCAGAGAAAAATGATGTGTTTACTAGTTATTTTCTTAGTTATGGAAACTTCTGTGTCAGAGCAAGAGTTGCAGAGAGGAAAAGAAATAGAAAAAAACAGGTAGAGATAATAAGAAAAATATTTTTAAAAGAAATGCATTAAGGTTGGCTTAAAAATCAACATAATAGTGGATCAGAAGGGGGAGTTCTTTATATTGGATTGCCATTAATCTAAGTAGTAGGTATGATTGCAAAGTACTTTTAAAAGAGTAGGCAGGGCTTCCGTGGTGGCGCGGTGGTTGAGAGTCCGCCTGCCAATGCAGGGGACACGGATTTGTGTCCCGGTCTGGGCAGATCCCACATGCCGTGGAGCAGCTGGGCCCGTGAGCCACGGCCGCTGAGCCTGCGCGTCTGGAGCCTGTGCTCCGCAACAGGAGAGGCCACAACAGTGAGAGGCCCGCGTACCGCAAAAAAAAAAAAAAAAAAGAGTAGGCACTTCCTTCCTATATTGCTTTTCCAGTTAAAATCCATGGAAATATAATAGATAAGAATCAATGTAGATCATAATATGATTTGGGGGTGTCATAATACAATATAAACAGAAGTTAGTGCTGTATATCATGGATTAATTCTTATGTCGAGTTTAAAAAATTAACTGAGCAAGGTGTATATGTTTTAAACCAGAAAATCTGAGTTAACAGATTCTGCCTCCGTGCTGGATAATTTTAAATTCCTTGAAAGTGCAGCTGCAGATTTCAGTGATGAAGATGAAGATGATGACATTGATGGAAGAGAGAAAAGCATCATTGATACTTCAACGGTGAGTTGAATAACTCAGATATAAATATTTTTAGGGACCATTATGCATACTTTAATCCATACCCTTCAACTTCAACCCTTAACTTTTTTTTTTCATTAAAAAAAAAATGTTTGGGGAAATTTAATCTAAATTCCCCATAAGTTTGGGGAAATTTAATCTATATTCCCCATAAGTTTGGAGAAATTTAATCTAAAAGTTTTTGTATTGATTTCAAATTCAAGACTTTTTAGTATAGCAGCTTTTTCTTATGGGCCTTCATTCATTAGCTTTTTGTTAATTCATTAAACATTTCAACGTTTTTGTAGGGTTAGTGAACATGGTAAATGTGTGTTATAACAATGCATTGTTTTTGGTGCTATAAGACAATAGAACTGACAGACCCATTATGGTGCCTGATGGTGACTGGCGTCAACTCTAATTGGTGTGGTTTTTGTTTCTCATGTCAGGGTTGCTTTGGTAGGCAAGTTCTACACGTTTTCAGAACTCTTCCATTAGATTTCTCCAAACTTGTTTAGGGTTATTCTGTGGTTTTGTTTAGATTTTTGTAAGTTTACTGTTTCCATGGTAGAGTCCTGGAATAAGAGGTATCTAAATTCTCCCTTCTCTTCCCTTCTTTATTCTGTTCCCTTCTACCCTCTCCCCTTTTTAACCTCTCCCCTCTTTTCTTTCTCTCTTCATATTCCCTCTTCTCCTTCCTTCTCTGTCTTTCTCCTTCTCCTTCTTTTAAGTAAGAGATGAGGGTGTGCTTCTCTGTTTAGGAGAGTGTTCACATTTCCTCCTTCACATTTATTTAAGAAGAGGGAGGAGAAAGTAAGGTAGTGTAAATAAAGCAGACTGGAACGAGTCAAAGCCTTGGGCTAAAGTCCCAGTTCTGTCACTAATTATCTGTGCTTCTTAATCCTTCAGGCTTAGTTTTTCAGTTTGTAAAATGGGGATTATAATAAATAACCATCTTATCCCCAGAGTATTTTGTGAGGAATAAATGAAACACTATGTATGAAAATGATATGTTTAACTATAAAGTGCTTTCTAAGTGTAATTTCTCTGTTCTCTTTACGTCCTCTGCTTTCATCAGAGACACTCAATTTACTACTTCCTGATTAATGTTTCCCTGGGCCACTATTCGGTAGTACTGTGCTAATACAGCCCTGCCATGGATATTATTTGAACTTCACATAGTTACTCCCTCTTTTTATTATTCAAACAAGTAGTTATAGCACATGTTTAAATATACTGTAGTAAAAGAAAATGCCGAAACTTGTATGATAACTTTTCTCTGTTGTAATCATTTGGAAATTCTGTGCTGACTTGTGATTTCTATGGGATGACTGTACTGAGATATTATTTTTCCATCAGAATACGTTATTCATAACTCAGTGGTTAAATAATAACTAATTATTATGCTTTAAGTTTTGTTGTTAGTCGTTATATCAGTGTAAATATTAAAAAATCTATAAGCTGTTTATTATAACTATCAAGTGTGGTCTTAATAGAAATTCCTAACTGTAAACTGGTTTCTTTTTAAATAATCGAATTCATAAATATCTTGACCTCCAATTAGTGCAGATCATAGCAATTCTGTGACCAAGCAATGAAGGCACAGCTAATATAAGCATACTTAACCCCATTTAAATATTGGACCCAAAAATTTTTCTAGTTTTTCCTTTAGAAAAATATTTCTAAACAAATAATTGGTTTCTTTATAATAGTTTTGCTAATTTTTATTATATATTACATTGATTTTCACAGCTGCAGTATAATAGCTACATGCCAAAAGACTTTAAAAATCTAACTCTATGTAGCAATGTATAAGCAGGACTTAGAAGATTTATTGCGGTGCTGTATAGAGAGAGAATGGCTGAAAATTGTGCTGTTAAAATGTTTAGTAGAACAAGCAGATTCTTAAAATGTTATTTTATTTCTTTAATCAAAAATAGTTCAATAGATTCAACTAAGAAAATACAGAAACATAAGGCTCTTAGTAGCTGTTGGTTGTGTTAAGTCTATTTTCTACAGGCATTTTCTTCAAAAAGCTACATATGTTCATTGTCCTTTCTTGTTCTTTGCCCTGTATTGGAGTTTGATTTTTCTTTGCATTACACTCTGGGTCATTTTCCTCCTCCCCATCTCCTTCTCTTTTCTCATGTTTGATCTCTTCACCTTATGATTCCAGAGATATTTCTAAATGTATAAAAATGAGACATAATGGCCCTTGTCAGATTTGCTATTAAATCTAGATTATGTCTCTAAAAGATCAATATTTGAAGAAAAATTTGAATATATAGACAATTATTAGAGGAAATTGATGCAAGGTTCGGACAGTAGAAATAATAATGGGCATTGTTCCCCCTGCCCCACAGAATACCTTCTCAGTCTTGTGGCATGCATTTCTGAGTTTGTAGCTTTTGTGATTTTAGCTTTTGTAAGGGAATGATGTACTAGAGTTAAAATTTATCATGGTTATATTCTGAAAAACTCTTGCAATGTTTTATGAAGTATTTCTTTCTTTGGTTAGATTAGAATATCTGCTCGCTGCACAGACTGCATCCAAGAAATGTAAGATTTGGTTGTGGTTCTCATAGTACAGTATGTCAGGGACATTTTTCCTCTATCTGTAATTTAAATGCATGTCTTATATTCCAGTGTTTTCAATATATGATTCCATTTGTTTATTTAAAACAAACAAGCCATCATTTAACAAAGTTTAAATCACTACTTTAAAATGTATAATGCATATCTTTTTAAAATGACATCTGTGTTTTCTACTGAATTGGATAGGTATTACAGTTATTTAACACAACAAAGATGCATTTTCTGAAGAAAATAATTCGGTTTTCTCATTCAGTGGTAAAAGGATATTGTCTTCTTTACTTAAATTAATCCCATAATATATCCTAATATTTTAATTGAGCATGTTTTTTTCATTAGATTGTTAGGAAAAAAGTATTGCCTGATAGCAGTGAAGATCGAGATACAAAAGAAGCTCTAAAGGAGTTTGACTTTTTGGTTACATCAGAAGAAGGAGACAATGAATCCAGAAGTGCAGGCGATGGAACAGACTGGGGTAAGGAAGCATACTGGATCCAACTAGAGATGTTATGTAAATGAACGAAACTAATATTTTACTAGGAGGGCAACATCTTGAAGAACATTTTAAACCTCTTGTAATGTTGAAATGTTGAACATTCTGTGGACTTTTCTATTGTCACCTTTTTTCCAGGGTATGTGTGTGTGTGCGCTTAAAGAAGGTTGTACAACTAGTTACCTCATCTTTTAACATAAGCAATACAGTATGAAAATAATTTGAATTCATATATAGAATGTTCTCTGTTTTCTACCTAGACAGTAGAACTTGCAAATATAGATTTTGTGGAAATTGAGTATGAGAATGTAGTAGAGGATTTTAGAGATCTCATCTCTGGCTTTTCCTGTGCAAAAAGAAGTATAAGTTAAAAAGTTGTAGTTATTCATTCATTTTAGTCAAGTTTCATCATTTTGTACAAGGCATAGAATTTTTTTGCACAAATGGTTCTAAACAAATTTAATATTTTAAACATCTAGTAAGAGTTCAAACAAGTATTTTAGGGAAAACTTCTACAGCACAGATCATTCTAGGCGTTTGGAAATGAATTGTCCTATCAGTAAGGTAGGATTGTGATAAATTCTTCAAAAGTGATCAGTTCTATCAGGTGTGTGTATGTGTGTGTGTGTGAGAGAAGGAGAGAGACAGACAGAGAGAAGGCATGTAGATCCTGAGAATGAGAAAATTTTCTTCTGAGGTTGAAGAATTCCAGGATTCCCTTGGCTTACAGTCTATGTACTTTAAAGACAGATAAGGTTAGGGAAACAGTAACTATCTTAATTTTTCCTTGAGGCTTTACCTTCAGGGACTCTGATAGCAATAATGCCACTTCTTTTCCTTTTTTTTGGTAAATATTTGAAGAATTATTTGGGATAATTACTTAGTCATTGAAGAATATAATGGCTATTTAGTGACTGGCTTTTTCTTTCTCCCCAACAGAACAAAGTTTGGAAACCAGGGGAAGTTAAAGTAAAACGAGTATCTCTCCTGTCTTATTCCTTACTGAGCTTATGTATCAAGTTATTTAGATATTTTAGGCAACAATTCTTCCAATATAGTTAGATCCACCGTGCTACCCTGAGGTCATTCTCTGAGGAGTCACACATCTGCATAAATGATAGTTGGCCTTTTCTTTGCCAGTCTTATTGCAAGGGTAATTGGGATTCATTTTTCTCCAAAGACAGCTGCATTGTCCCTTCATAACTTCCTTTGCTTTAAGGTGTGAGTCATGGCCCAGAGTATTATGTGATACAGGTCTGTAACCTGCTATGAATTTACTGGTGAAAATGAGTGACTGTTCCCACATCTGAGCTGTCTCACTCTTTAGTAGTGTCTTGGACATTTCTGTTTATGAGTATGAGTGAATGGAATTTTTCAGTTGACTGAAGGTTTCTTTACCAGAAGTTTGGCCTTGTATGTGTTAAGGATTTTAAAATTTAAATTCAAGTCATTTCACTTTTAATCAATTAACAAAACTAGATTGCAAATCCTGTTTAGTTGAATGGGCATTTAAATCACTTTAAGGGCTTCCTTTATCTGTTCCCCATACCCCTAAAAAAAGTTACTGTGCTTATGCTAAGAATCTCCTTAGTTTCTCACAAGCAAATAGATTTTACCACAGTTCTCCTATGATCTTCCGTTACTGTTGTTATCAGTATGACACCTAGTTAAGAGTATGATATAGCTAAATTTTTACTTTAAAAAACTGAAGACATTCTAGGATGCAAGAGCCAACTCAGTTTAATTTATTATTAAGATGTGATTGATGAAAATTAACATTTTTGATTGTTAGACTTTCTGAAAAACGTAGACTGTTTCTACTGATGTTAGTAGAATATATTGGTAGTTAGATCTATAAAAATGTTTAGCCTATAAAAACTCAATAAAAATGTTGAGTTTATATTCAGAGACCCAATTATCTGTTTTTTAAACTGTGGATTGAAACTTGTTAAAGATAGACAGATTTCTGTTTATTCTGGTTCATTTTGGTTTATTCCAATCACTGAACAAATATTGATCACGTGCCTTCTATGTATCAAGTCTTCTAGGTGAAGATCCCTACCCCTGTGGTCCTACATTCTACTAACAGGATATAGCAGTAAGAGACAAACATGATAAATGATATAGTATGTCAGAATATGATAAATGCTATGGGAAATAGAAAAAAGGAGAACAGAGTAAGTGGGATAGAGAGTGCTGGGGTCAGGGTCAGGTGGAGTGGGACAGGTTACAATATGAAATAGAGTGGTCATGGTAAGGCCCATTGAGAGGGTAACATTTGAACAAAAGACAACATTGATGAGGGAGTTAGCCACATGGTATCCAGGGAAGGAGTGTTCAAGAAGAAGAAAACCAGAGCAAATGCCCTAAGATAGCCGTAGCCCTGGTATGCTTGAGGACTTCAAAGAAGCTAGAGTGGCTGGAGCAGAGTGATTCTGAGGGGAATGTAGTAAGAAATGATCAAATCAAGTGGAGCTATGTAGACCACTGGTGAGATGGGGAACCATGGGAAGGATTTGAGCTGGAAAGGTGACATGATCCAGCTTTTGTTTTAAAGCATCACTTTGGCTGCTGTGTTGAGAATAGACTACCCAGGGCAATCAGTGTTGGCAATAGACTTGGAGGGGAGAGTGGGAAAACATTTGCAGTAATTCTAGCAAGAGACAGAGGTTAGGGAAGTAGTGGATTTGCTGAGAAGTGGTCAGATTCTGGGTGTGTTTTAGAGGTAGAGAAAACGGTATTTCCTGAAATATTTGATGTGGGGTTTGGAAGAAAGGGAGATTTTTGGTCTGATCTAATGGAAGTCTGGAATTGCCTTCAAATAAGATGGGGAACCCTGTAGATGGAACAGATTGGATGGGGAAGATTGAGAGTTTGGTTTTTGTATGTTTGGTTTGAGTTTTGACTTCCTAATAGAAATATAGAGTAAGCAATTGGGTACATGTATGAGTCTTGAATTCAAGTGAGTGTTCTAAGCTAACACTTATATAACATTATATGCATATAGTAAATTATAGTAAGTATAAAATATATAACATATTTACTCTTTAAATTTTCTACTCCTGAAATAGTGAAAATTACTGATTGAATTTCTTTTCTACTAGAAGCTCAGTTTCCTGATTTAAATATTTTTAAATTAACAGGTCACTTAAATTGTTTTAAATATTGAATGCCGGGTTGATTAATAAGTTTACAAAGTGCTATTTAAAAAGCCTATAAAATAAAAAATGATCATTTGCTGATAAACACATGCCAAAAATATACAATTTTTGAAATGAAAAGATCATTGAAGACTATTTTGTACAAATGCTTAATCTTCTTTCATTACATAACTTAATAAGAAATGGGTTTTTTGTGAGTCAATCCTAATGAAATTCAGAAAATGGGATGAAAATGAGGGGTTCTTGAATATGGACTTTTGGGGCTTAATATACTATAAGTAGCTCAAATCTTGCAGGTTTTTTTTTTTTCTATGTCTATTTCAAGAGAGATTTGATATTATTACCTAGGAAATTGAATTGATCACTTGTTTCTTGGATATTATATTTTATGTGACATGTATCTAATTAATAAGTAATGACCTTAAAATTAGTGCTACTATGAAGAAAATGGTTGTTATGTCCATCCATTGACATAACAGTGAATTTACTGTTCACTGTTCAATATTTTATTGAATATTGTTCAATATTTTATTGAAAAAGGCTGTTTCATTTGTTTCACTCTGTTTAGAAAAGGAAGACCAGTGTCTCATGCCTGAAGCTTGGAATGTGGACCAGGGAGTAATTACCAAACTCAAGGAACAATACAAAAAGGAGAGAAAGGGGAAAAAGGGGGTGAAGAGTAAGTGGAAAACATTGTATCTATAAATCATAAATCTTACCTCTTTCATATCCCCCAATTTTTTTCTCCAATGTTTTCCTAAAACTACTTACTCTTTTTCTTTTCTGCTCCTGACCTCTTTCCTTTTCACTTGTTCTCAGGGGTTGAAATTAAATGGTTAGCTGTTTGATTATGAACTTTAAAAAAAAAAGGCTGTGCGTATAATTATGGAATTATAATATATTCCAGTAATAAATCCAGAGTGTCATGAGTATGTGGAACTATGTTTTCACACATATTGATCATTTGATTTTTAAAATTAGATGTGCTTAATTACAGTAATGGTTTTTCACTGTTGACAATTTTAAATCTCGTCGAGTGTGACTAACACTCTGACAAGCCACCAAAATTATTATAATTTTAAGTCTTGGAGACAGAAAGAAGTTAATTTCTACCCCTGAATATTCTATGTGTTCATAACACACAGTTCATTTGCTCTCATCACTATATTCTATACAGGGCACAGAGTCAGATACACAACTTTTTTTAAGTATTTATTTTTCTAATTTAAATTTTTGGCCAATTTCATTTGTAATATTACCAATTAGGTTTGTTTTTTTTTTTCAACAAAATGAGTGCCACATCAAAAATGGAAGTTAAAATGAAATTTCTAGCCCTATGAATCATATCTATATAACTTATTCAAATTATTAATAAAGTTTAACAATAGATCTAGTTAAGTATTTAAAATAGAAATACAAAAGCTTTCAAACATCCCTGAAAACCATCTTAAACACCTTTCTAGGAGAGCAAGGCTGAACTATCCATCTCCTTGTGTTACCACTGTTATTGACAGTATGGACATGGGTCTCCCTTTTATGGCAATAGGAATTTCATCCTTTGGGATATTAAAGTAGTGTAAAGTAGGATTAAAATCCAACTTGAGTGAGGCATGTGTTTAAAATTGCAAAAGGCTGGAAGGATATGCCTTTTCTTTTTCTCTTTTTATAGTGATGCTAGGGATTATCAAAGACCAGTCATTCTTTTACAATCTAGTAGTTACTGATAAATACTAAATCGTTATTTAAAATATCTTAGAATTTACAAGTATTTAGCTTTAATGGATAAAAAGTCAGTGGCCATTATTGATGTTAGTACTGTACCAACCATTATGTAACTGAGAGATAATGACATTTGATGCCTTCTCAATGTAAATTAAATCCAAGTGAGGAAGGTTTAATATTAAAACATAAGAACGTTTTATACTTTTTATTAAAAAATAAATGTAAATTGATACAGCCACTATGGAGAACAGTATGGAGGTTCCTTAAAAAACTAAAAATAGAACTACCATACAACCCAGCAATCCCACTACTGGGCATATACCCTGAGAAAACCATAATTCAAAAAGAGTCATGTACCACAATGTTCATTGCAGCTCCATGTACAATAGCCAGGACATGGAAGCAACCTAAGTGTGTCGATGAATGGATAAAGAAGATATGGCACATATATACAATGGAATATTACTCAGCCAGAAAAATGAACGAAATTGAGTTATTTGTAGTGAAGTGGGTGGACCTAGAGTCTGTCATACAGAGTGAAGTAAGTGAGAAAGAGAAAAACAAATACCGTATGCTAACACATATATATGGAATCTAAAAAAAAAAGGTCATGAAGAACCTAGGGGCAAGACGGGAATAAGATGCAGACCTACTAGAGAATGGACTTGAGGACACGGGGAGGGGGAAGGGTAAGCTAGGACAAAGTGAGAGAGTGGTAGTGCATATATGGACATATATAGACTACCAAATGTAAAATAGATAGCTAGTGGGAAGCAGTCACATAGCACAGGGAGATCAGCTCGGTGCTTTGTGACCAGCTAGAAGGGAGGGTGGGAGGGAGGGAGACGCAAGAGGGAAGAGATGTGGGGACATATGTATATGTATAACTGATTCACTTTGTTATAAAGCAGAAACTAACACACCATTGTAAAGCAATTATACTCCAATAAAAATGTTATAAAAAAAGGACAAAATAAGCATTCTCAGAAGAACAAAAAAAAATACTGATAAAAATTTAATCTTAAACAATAGTGAGACATGGTTTATTATGGCTTTTCAGAGCCATGATAAAAGCAGTTAAACTGAAATTTTAAGGAATATTTGTCTGTCATACACAAGAAATAAGGAGAATATTTTAATCGTCAGATTGACTTAAAGTTGATATATTTAAGCCATTATGCTACAATAATGAATGTCTTAAAATGTAAAAGATCTTTGAGTTGGAAAAGTATCCAGGACTTATGTAGAATCCATCTACTATTATATTTATTATTAGGTTCTTGTCAAATATCAAGGCATCACTATAGTTGGAATTAAGCATTTAAGGTCTAAAACTGCACCATTTGACTGGAACAGTATTCCTGCTAATAGAAGCTATTGGGTTTCCTGGATCTGGGGATCTTGATCACTATTCAGGCATATGGCACGTAGCTTTTTAGTATGGTGAAGAAAAATGATTCTTTAGGAGGAGAAATTTTAATGTCTTTCACTGAAGAGAGAGGGACTGTAGACTGATGTTCAGCACATTTTGTTTATCATCATCAGTTCAGGTTATCTTGATAAAATGATAGTCTGGGAACGAGTGAAGACAAGATTAAAACAGAACTGGAAGACTTAAAATGAAAATAGAACTGAAGGAAAGCTTTGAATTGATATATGGAGCATTAATTTATAAACCACCATGGGTATTTTTAAAATTGAACTGTTACTCATTGGAAGAAGTTGAGTCTTTTTAATATGGTCTAGTAGAAATATTTCCAGTCAAATTGTGTTCTTCAATCATACTGTCTTAGAATATATTTCTAGGTAGTAGTTAAAATTGCTTAAAAATAGTTGTATTCTTTGCTGGTATAGGAAAAAAAACATAATGGACTATGGGTAAGATTTTCCCATTCTTAATTAAACTTACAACAGGAAAAACTACTGAAGATCTGTTTCAGCCTCTATCCTATATAAAACAATCAAAACAGGGATGTGGGAGAATGCAGCATCCAAGTACAGGTAAGTAATTGGCAGGGCGTGATACTTCACCTCAGATACCATAGCTTCAGGACGTAAGGCAATGAATGCAACTTAATATAAACAAACAAAAAAAGACTGTGATTGTTTAACTCAATGTACGCAGTAGCTTCACGGTCTGTGGTATCTGTCTGCGTTTAGAGCAGTATACAAGGATTATAGAATAATATTATTTTTAATGGTCCAAATTGCACATGAGCATTTTTTCATGCAAGTAGTGATGTTATTCCATTAGCTTAATCTAAAAAATATATGTAAAACACAATTTTTTTCAAGAAATAATAAACTTTTAAAATAATTTGAAAACTTAGAAAATAATTACTTTTTAATATAATATAGTAGGGTAGTTTTAAAGGTGAATGTTGGCAGATGTAAGGTTTATGACTCCATTTTGATGCAGTTGGATAATTCTATTTCCTCTTTTTTGTTCTCTCCCTCCCTTTTTGGGGGCTAGGGCCCAATAGGTCAAAACTGCAAGATATGCTTGCTAATTTGAGAGATGTTGATGAACTTCCCTCATTGCAGCCATCTGTGGGTTCACCTTCCAGACCCAGCAGCTCCAGGCTTCCTGAACATGAAATAAATAGGGCAGATGAAGGCAAGTATTTTAGACACTAGAGCACAAAAAGCACTTGGATGTACTTATATAAATTATTAGAAAGGGCTCTCTAAGAGAAGAATTTTATTCTACAAATGTTTGAACTACGTAGTACTCCCCATATGTAGGCTTTCTTATAGTCAAGGGGGTTTGATTCCAACTGTAATCTCTAAGATTTGAAAAAGATGTATAAACTTAAAAATCAACTCTAAATTATAGTTTAGAATATCCCCTAGTGCCACAGAAGCCATGTATTTGGTGTGTACACAGGTAGTTCTAATTATACCATTCCAACAATGAGAAAATTACTTTAAATTATTATTACTATAAATAGTAAATGTTTACTTTGAGACTCACATAAATATTTTAAAATATTTAAGCAATTTATCATTTACAAATGAAAAAGGGAAAAAGGACACCTGAAGGTCTAGTCACATTTTCTACTTTCTGTTTTTTCTTGTTCTCTTTCAGTCCTTGTCTATGTGCATATACTTTTTGCAGAGTTATAGTCACCATGTAGAATAATTCAATTTTATTTATTTGTATGAAATCATAAAAATAATCTTCATAATTGTAATTTTAAGATTATTCTATTTTAGACTTTATTCTTAACCATTCCCCCCTTTTTAAATACATATATGTGTGTGTGTGTGTGTGTATATATATATATATATAATTTTATTTATGTATTTATTTTTGGCTGCATTGGGTCTTCGTTGCTGTGCACAGGCTTTCTCTAGTTCTGGCGAGCAGGGGCTACTCTTCACTGTGGTGTGCAGGCTTCTCATTGCGGTGGCTTCTCTTGTTGCGGAGCACGGGCTCCAGGCACACGGGCTCAGCAGTTGCAGCACGTGGGCTCAGCATTTGTGGCTCACGGGTTCCAGAGCGCAGTCTCGGTAGTTGTGGCGCATGGGCTTAGTTGCTCCACAGCATGTGGGATCCTCCCGGACCAGGGCTCAAACCCATGTCCCATGCATTAGCAAGTGGATTCTTAACCACTGCGCCACCAGGGAAGTCCACCCCTTTTGGATATTTAGGTTCCCAGTTTTTTACAGTACAGTCTTATGGTATATAAATACAGTTTTCTGTCTTTTAAGTTCTGATGTATCTATTTATAAATGTATATGTGTAAATTGATTTTAAAATATATATATTTACATTAGCTGAAAGTCCAGAATGACATAAAAGTAATCTTAATGATTAATAAATATACTTCAAATTTTATTTTTTAAAATTTCCTTGAATTTAAGTATTGTAATTATTTGCAGTGGATATGCCTCTTCACATTATTATTTAATGAACAAAACAACCTGGGAAAAAGCCACAGAAAAATCATATGTTTTATTCTTTCTTGGCTTTAAATTCAGCTGTGTTTTAGAGAGACATAAACTGACGGGACCTTGATGAATAGAGTTTCATGTTCGGAATACTTTTTCAGTGAACTGTTTGACCATACATGGTTAGTTATTTGTTAGAGTTAATTACAGTATACTGGGAATTCATTTTCCATACGTTAAATAATGAAAAACCACGTTACGCCTTTATATTCTAGGTGAACAATTTATTTGATGTAGACATGTGTCTTTTGAATTAAGATGTGAAGTCATAGGCCTCAATAGGTATGTTTGCTGTTCACTAGGATATTCATTCAGTTGACACTTATAGATGTGAGAATTTTAATCAATTTCATTTATTCTAAGGTCAGATCTAGATAAGAAGAAAAGTTAGTTTTTCTCTTATTCTAATAACTCCAAAAGAGTTTTATCAGAGATTTCATCTTGCAGAATTCTAATAATAGAGGCAGAATACGTACTAAATGACACATGTACAAAAAAGGATGATATAAAGCAAAGAAAGTGCCCTTGATAGGAAAAAAAAATGTTAAGAATCTTAGAACTGAAGCATTGAATATCTAACTTATGATCTGTAAGATTGGTCCTAAGTCTTTCCCCTCAGTGCAGGGTTTTCAGAAATAGAAAAGGCACTTAAGAAATATGTTGTAGCTTTCATTGCCTGTGACTGATGCTTCTTGGTCTCCAGTCCAGTTTCAGAAAAAGTTTCCATAGCTTGTGTGTGCTGTATAAGTTTATTACTTTATTTTTATCATAATGATTCAGAAGGCAGTGCCACACTTAAGAGGCATAGTTAAATTATTTTGTAAAAGCTGATTAGAGCCAGTAATGTTTAGTTACCAGATAGAAATGTGACCTATAGTTGAAAGTTCTAAGGTCTCTTAGAGATCAATCAACGACAGTTATGCCCATTGGTGCTCTCTTTCTTTGGGCCTCAGGTCTGCTGGCTTAGCCACTGGTGTGTGTAGAAGCAGTTGTTGCCTTCCTTTGTTTTCAGGTTTTACTTGGCCATTCCTAGAACATTAGTTAAATTAGCCCACACAATGTGTATGGCCAAATCCCACAAATCTTAGTTTCTTTTTTGGGGGGAAGAGCCATTTTTATTTTGCACCTGAACAAAGTTATCTGGCAATATTAGACATGAAAGCAAAACAAACAAAAAATCACCTGGCTGAAGACCTAGCCTCATAGTCTCACATGAATCATTTGGTTGAAATTTTGGCATAAAAATTGCTGTTCTAAATTAAATAATTCCCACTCTTTATTAGTAAATGTTTAGAGTTGTTTGAACCCGTCATAGGATATATGGTATGTTTGGGTAAAACCCATTTTTATTATTGCAGCTTTATCGCATGGTGATTTGAAAATGTCTTATTAATTTACACTCTACTTTGTTCTTATAAGGATTTTGAGTAGAGTTCCTGCCACTACTATTTATAAAAGCACATAACTGTTCTTTCATTTCTTCAACAAATATTTATGGTTGAATCTAAAATTATATGATTGAATGTAAAACTGAAAAACACCTTGTAAATCTGTTTTCTGCATATACTGATTAATAAAATTGTTTCTTTCAAAAAAAAGTTAATTTACTTCTTTAGCAGCCAGAGTTTAAACTACTAAATTCATCTAATCAACTCATAAATGTTTGTCATCAGTAAAGTAACCACCTGTAGAAAACTATTTAGAGAGCTACCTCTGATGGCTTGTCAGAGTAATTTGCATTTATAAAAAGTGTTCAAATGGACACTTTTTTTTTTTTTTTTTTTTTTGCGGTACGCGGGCCTCTCACTGTTGTGACCTCTCCCTTTGCGGAGCACAGGCTCCGGACGCGCAGGCTCAGTGGCCATGGCTCACGGGCCCAGCCGCTCCGCGGCATGTGGGATCTTCCAGGACCGGGGCACGAACCCGTGTCCCCTGCATCGGCAGGTGGACTCTCAACCACTGCGCCACCAGGGAAGCCCTCAAATGGACACTTTTAAAAAACTTGTTTGAAATAAATCTTTTTAAATGAAATATAACATACCTACAGTAAACTGCTGAAGTCCTGAGGGTGCAGCTCAGTGAATGATCTCAAAGGGAAATCAACCATGTCACCACTGCCTAGGTAAAGAAGCAGAACATTACCCGGACCTAGAAGTCCTGATGGTGCTTCCTTCAAACACTACCCCTTCCCTCTTCTCCAGAGGTAATCCTGAGTTCTAACAACACATACTAGTTTTGCCTTACATAGGCACATTTTACAATTACGACCATTTTCATTTGAAATTTTCCATATTACTTCAGGTTATAGAATTAACCAGTTTTACTTTGAATGCAGCCAGCAGTATTCAGAATCACTTGTTGTACATGTTTTAATAATTGATAGAAATCAATTGGGTAATTAGCATGAAATATCAAATTAGGAAAACCTACTTTCTTTTATACATTTATACATTTTTCTCTAGTGAAAAAGAAAGGACAATGGATTTGTTTCATGTTGTACTTTTCTTAGATGATGACAAAGTTAAGCAATTCTTCAGGATTTTCTGCTCACTGAATTTTATTGTGTTTAAAAGCATTTAAAAATAATCAAATGTAGACATGCCCTTATGAGACTAATTGTTGACTATTTACATGGCTTTTTAAATGTTTCTTTTGTCTTCCCCCTTCAGTGGAAGCATTGACGTTTCCTCCTTCTTCTGGGAAGTCATTCATCATGGGAGCAGATGAAGCCCTTGAAAGTGAACTGGGACTTGGAGAATTGGCAGGCCTTACAGTGGCCAATGAAGCAGACTCATTAACTTATGATGTGAGTAGTAGTTTTAGTTTTGTTGTTTTTATTTATTTTTTAAAAATAAAAAGTTAATTTTATAGAAAAAGTGATGATGGTAAGACTCCTTCACAAGTGTAGAATTTGCTTCAGTTTTAATCACAAACTTTGAAAATATGAATATATTATAAAAATAAACAATAATACTTTTCACATCATGCAGTGACTAAAATTATGGGCTTTACCTAAATTCATAAATTAGTATAGCTTATTCATTGGTTTTAGATAAGGGAAAGAATTCCCTTTTCTATCACCAAATTTGGATTTTGTTTTATGTTTTAGGGCACCAGTGATTAGTTGAAATTCATGCCTGCCTAAAGGCAACATTTGTCTTGCTTCTTTAATACATCATCAGTATCCTGCTGAGAAGTAGTTTCAGCTGTTGTTAGGCAAGGGTGTGTACAGGATGCTTTCCAGATGTTAAGGCTGACCAGTCAGTGATTTGGACCAAAATTGGAATCTTTACACCTTTATGCATGCATGCATTTACTTAATCTCAAATACAGTTGTTTTATAATTGTTCATCATAATCAATTATCAGAAAAACAGTTGCTTATTTCATAAAGTAGTCACAGCCTATCTTAACTCTTCATTAAAATCCTCTCACTTTGATATTCATTATCTTTGTTGGGGAATACAATGTAGCTCCTGCCACATGGAGGATGTAGGATGGATCCCTAAGTGAACCTTGGAAGTACTCAGAAGAGGAACCCTCGCCACTCACTCCTTCCTGCAAATCAAATACTCTCTCCCTCTATGCTAAGTCCTTTAGTAAGTCTTTTGGGTTTTACCTCCAAAAACAACTGAAATCCATATAGTACGTCTTTTTACCTCCCCTCCTAGTCCGTTTTTTCTTCAACTGGAGCTACTACAATAACCTAATCTAAACGGCCCCTTGCACTCCATTCTCCACATAGGTGATACAGATTTTGAAAAAAAAAAAAGAAATTTCTGTTTTCAGTGTTTTTATATCCTTATATCTTACATGTCTTTTAAAAGCACCATTTAGTTGGCTTTTATTTTTTGACCTTTGACAACCTTTTTTAATTAGAAAACATTTAGTCCATTTCTTTTTAAAATAGTTAAGGATATAATCCTTAATTTGGATTTAATCCTGCCATCTATTTGTGCCACCTGTGCTGTGTTTGTTTTTCTCCTACTTTTGCCTGAGTTGGGGTTGATTATTTTTTATTATTCACCCCTCCCCATTATTTGGAGTTTATGCACTCTTTCATTGCTTTTTAAATTAGAGATTACCACACAATCCTTATCAAAATTTTACATGCAAAGATCTTTAGAACACTTTACTTAAAAAACTCTCACCCTGCGTATATGTCAGTCTTGTTATATATTTTATTTCTGTATACATTTATGTCCTACAAGCTTCTGTTTTGTACACTCAATAGTCAGTTAGAATTACCCATTTAAATTATCTATTTTGCTTTTTTCCATTCTCCCATGCATATCTGACTGTCCATCTGGGATCACTTTTCTTTTACTCTAAGAACACAATATTTCTCTTTAGTGAAGATCTACTGGTGCCCAGTGCTCTTAGTTTCTGATTTTCTTAAATTGTCTTTGTCTTTTTTTGCCTGAGTAGGTTAACTATCATCTCTGATTTTGAATTTCACTTGACAAAAATTTTTTTAGTGCTTTAAATATATTGTTTCATTATATTTTGTTGTTGTTTTCTGCTAAAGTCAACTGTCATTTCTATTTTTGGTTATTCAATGGTAATCTGATTTTTTTCCGTGACTGGTATTTCTCTATGCCTTGATTGTGAGCTAAGGTTTAATTTTCTTTTTATTTAACCTCCTTGAAATTCTTAGAGCTTCTTGGCTTAATATGTTTCCATCAGTTTTGTAAAGTTCTCAGCCATTTCTCTTCAGATACTGTTTTACACCTCCCTCTCTCCCACTCTCCCTCCCTCCCTCCCTCCCTCCCTCCCTCCCTCCCTCTCTCTCTCCCTTCCTCCCTCCCTCCTTCCCTCCCTCCCTCCCTCTCTCCCTCTCTCCTTCTCTCCCTCCTCGCCCTCTCTCCCTCCTCCCCCTCCTCCCCTCCTTCTAGAACTCTAGTTATATTGTTAGATCCCCTTTTTATATTCTCTCTCTCCGATCCCCTTCTGTATTTTCCATCTTTTGTTTTTCTGTACTTCAGTCTAGATTTTTTAAATGACTCATCTTCTGGTTGGCTAATTCTCTCTTCAGTTATGTGTAATCTGCAATTGAACTCATCTATTGAAGTCTTATACATTTTGCTTCTAGAACTACTTTTTTTAAATGGTTTACAGATTTCTTCCAAAATTTTCAATCTTGTCTTTTATCTTCTTGAACATAGTAAGCATGATTATTTTAAAGTTTGAATCAGAGACTCAGTAGTTCTGTTACTATTATGTGTTGTTTCTGCTTGTTTTCATTTATGCTGTGTTATCTCATATGGGTACAGTTATTTTTTAGTATGCCCAAATAACTGTATTTGAAAAATTGTAGAAATAACTTCAGGCCTAAGTTTTTCTTCCCCCAGAGAGTATATTTTAATTTTCTTCTCTCAAATGTCTGCAGCCACTAGAAATCTGGATCACCTGACTTCATTTTCAATTTTTGAGATGATCTAAAGCTGATCTATGGCCTTTGTAAGGGCTGGTGTTCTTCCAGTTCACTCTTATGTGTAGGATACAGGCCCTTGAAATTAAAACCTAAAGCAAGGTGGTCTGCTAAGCCCTACTGCCTTGGCAGGCCCTGGACACCAGTTTATATCCCCCTGCGTTGCACAGCTGTCAGAAGCACCGCTCAGCCTCTCAGCCACCTCCTCTGGAATCAGTAAACACCCTCTGGGGAAAACAGCTCCAGAGATCAGGCTCACTTCCTGAGGCCTCTGTCTTCCCCTGGATCCTGGGTTTTTTCCCCACTATTTTGTTGGATCTGCATTTTTTCCTTTTAGCTCTGCTTTTCTACCTGTCCTCAGTACACAGTTGGTCCTAATGATCTAGTCCATCGTGGCCAGAAGCAGAACTTCCCATTAGATGCTTTTGTTCCCTCTGCACTAACTCCACAAAGAATTTGTCTAATACATGACAGAACTCAGTCCTCTCTCTAGAGAAGGCTCATTTTTTTTCAGAGCTCTTAATTGTTAGAAAACTTAGTGTTTGTTTCTAAAAGTAGTTCCTAGTTTTACTAAGCATATTAGCAGTCTATTGCTGTGTAACAACTTGCACCATGCTTAACAGCTTAAAACAATAAACATTTGTATCTCATAGTTTCTGTGGGTCAGCAGTCTGGGGGCAGCTTAGATGTGTAGTTTTGGTTGTTCATGTAGCTGTAGTCAAGACGTTGGCAAGGGCTGCAGTCTTACACACACCTGACTTGGGAAAAATCTACTTCCAAGCTCACTCACGTAGTTGTTAGAAGGCCTTGGTTTCTTGCTGGCTATTGGCTGGAGACTAGTTACTCACCACGTGAGCCTCTCTGTGGGCTCCTCAGCAGAGCAGCTGACTTCTCCCAATGTGAGCGCACCTGAAAAGGTAGAGAGCAGGAACACTCAAGATGGAAGGTTTTATAACCTAATTTTGGCAGTAATTTGTTCCAGCTTCTACTGTATGCTGTTAGTCATATAGAGCAGCCCTATAATGTGGAAGGCGACTACCCAAAGGTAAAAATAAGTGGGCTGATGGGGAACTATGTTAGTGGCTGCCTACCACATTAAGATGCTCGGAAGGAATCTAAGTGCTCTTACATATGAAAACCTTTTAGCTCTTTAATAAGAGTGGGCAGAAGTCAGTTCAGTTGCCCTTGCCTTCTTCACCTCCCCCCACAACCCTGCTTGCCCCAAAGATAACCAGCCCCACTTAGAGTAGTTCCTTGCATAGTGTGTTTTGTCTTCACTTATTGCCCCAGTTGTGACATGTCCTGTCCAGATTTTTCTGCAGATTTCTAAACTTCTGGGCTCTGAAGTATAGTTTATATTAATACATAGCCTCTGAAGCCAGACTGATTGATTTTGAATCCTGACTCCTCCATTTACTAGACGGCAAGTCACTTAACTTCTCTTTCCCTAACATGCCTAGTCTGTAAAGTGGGGATTATGTTAATTCCTACTTCATAGAGCTGTGAGGATTAACTGAGTTAATGCATGTTAAACCTTTTGGAATAATGTGCACAATAATGAACAAGGCTCAAAATAGCAGCTATTGTTAGTATCATTGACGGTTTTTGTCATTGTAAGTATGGTTAACATTTCTCCAGTGTGTTACCAATACTTGCCCCACTGTTGCTTAAACCTAGCATGATTGTTAGCCTTGGAGTGTGAAGAGTTCATACATGGTGCTTGTGTGTAAAGTCAAATACTAACCTCTTTGGCTTTCTATTACTTGGAATGAAAAAACAGTGCATTTTTTTCAGTTGTTGAGATGCAGATTCTGTGGAGAAAAGGAACATAATAATATATTTATTTTACCAATGGAATCTTTTTTTGTAATATCTGATTGTCTCTTCCAGTTTTAACATTTTATGTTTCTGGTTTATAAACTTTGTTACCAATTTGAAGAAAATTTAGCTCTTGTCAGAAAGCATTGAAAATTTCAAAAGTATCATATTCTGTAATGTTAACAGGTTTAAAGATAACTTAGTTTTTCCACTCTTATCCAAAATTAGTTTCTGTTCTATAATTTAGGTTGAAATTTCTTGTCTTTTTAAGAAATCATCTTAGTGAAGATCTATTTTATGTTATTAAGTTATTTGATCCTCTTTCTGTGCTGAATTATGTTGCCTGTTTTCTTATTACAGCATTCATATTTCTTCAGAGAAAACCATTGTTAACATATTGCTAATTTTGCCTATTGATTTGGTTATTTATGTTTAAAAATTATATTGTTTTGAAAGTTGCAAAATGTGATGGTTTGATGACAAATCAGTAAGAATTAATGTTGAAATATAGTTTTTTTTCCTATCCTGAACTAAATGTATTGGTATTTTTCTTTTGTTTCTTTAATAGATAGCAAACAATAAGGATGCGTTGAGGAAGACATGGAACCCTAAGTTTACATTAAGAAGTCACTTTGATGGCATTAGAGCCCTTGCTTTCCACCCCATTGAGCCTGTTTTGATAACAGCATCAGAGGATCACACGTTAAAAATGTGGAATTTGCAGAAAACGGCCCCAGCCAAAAAGTGAGAATATTCTCCTTTAACTGTATTTAAATATTTTAATTAATAGTTTTTCAGAAGAGAAATGCTTACTTTATTATTTGCTGTTAAGTTCTCCAAATATCTCTTCTAATTCTTTCTTCTTTACCATGTCACATAATTTAGGGTGTTTTTCCCTTCATACTCACAAGCTAATTTAGGGTGGAAAACTGACCCTTAGGGAGAAACGGTATTATCTGATGGTTTGTGAATGTTGATTGTAATCTTTATACAGTGTTTTAAATAACTATCACATTTGGGGAGCTCTTTATCTGCACTGAAGGTTTCTGCTGGTGTTGTAAACAGGTATGTGCATGTTTAAAATCATCAAACCCTCACCCCAAGCTTGTCCTGTTGTTTACTAGGTTTGGACTTCTGGAGTGGGAGGGAGGGAAGGCTGATGGGGGATGGGGGGACAGGGAGAGGTGAGAGACCTCTCTTTGGTCTTTTCTTTTGACCTTGACCAAAATGTCTAGACTGAAAGACACTGTTGTTGCTCTCACTTAACCGCTAATACTTGCCTTGGCCTCTTGGTTCCTCTCTAAGCATGGACAGACATGAGTTGGTATAAATCCCTTTTATCAGTCACCACGCTAGTCCTGATCCCACTTGGTGGGGTCCTTATTGGAACTCCTCTCTTTTCTTCCTTGGGTCACATGGTCCAGAACCCAGCATCTGCCAGCAAGGGCCTCTCTACAGTGTTGGACACCTCTTTTATTAAAGAGTAGAAATGAACATCAAATGGAGGAGATTATGGAAGTTTTACTACTGGTAGAGAATATCTATTGCCCAATTTAAAAGAGATCAGGGCTTCCCTGGTGGCGCAGTGGTTGAGAGTCCACCTGCTGATGCAGGGGACACCGGTTCGTGCCCCAGTCTGGGAAGATCCCACATGCCGCGGAGCGGCTGGGCCCGTGAGCCATGGCCACTGAGCCTGCGCGTCTGGAGTGGGAGAGGCCACAACAGTGAGAGGCCCGCATAAGGCAAAATAAATAAATAAATAAATAAAAAGAGATCAATGACATTCCTGCTGTGAGTCATACATAAACTAGATAAAATACTTGATTCATCAGATAGCTCAACCAGATCTTGCTTAAAGCCAAGTGAATCCTCATGTAGATTAGGTGTCTTCAGCAGAGAAGAAGTATTTCTTGGTTATAAATTGTGCCTTTTGTCTTTCAAGTTCTTTAGTCACAGTGGACATCATACTGGACCAGAGAATGTGAATGTCTCATCATATATTCTTGACTAAAATTTAGAAAAATATTGAAATAAATTTTTTGCTGGTGATAGCTTAGTATCAACATCTTCACATTGCAAGTAACAGTAGCCTGTTTACCTTTGAACTTAAAACTTTGGTAATGAGGAGAGATATCATATGCCTTTAAAAAAAACTACAGTGCAATCCGATTTTAAATCGAGTTTCCATTATCAGTCATGGCCAGTGTTAGGCCCTGTAGAGTACCCATATACTCAGTGTTCTGAGTAATGAATAATCTGATGATTTGGACAGTTTCTGCGGGTATTAAGGACAGGAATGTTAACCTTTATGCAAATGCAAGGAAATTAAAGTACTTTTGATTGAAATTCTACTATGTGTATGGTTCTGTCCTAGGCTCTTTTACCATGTAGAATCTCATTTATTCCTGTGAATATTTGGTGTTATCCCTATTTTTCTGTTTTATTTTAAACATAGAGGAATCTGGAGTTCCAAAAGATTAAATAATTTGCCTAAAGTTAGCCAGTTAATGACAGAATTGGAAATTGAATCCAGAAGTTTATCTCTTCAAAGCCCATGTTTTTTCCCGAGTGAGGCTCACTCTTCCTTTAGTCAAATAGATTAGGACAATGCTAAAAGCGCTGTAACAATGTATTGTTACTAAACAAGAATTTTGTTTCTTGAAGTCGCAAATATATGTGATCCGTGTTAAGTAAGCTTTCTTGTGTACTGGGGTTGAGAATGGTATATTATCATAGTGTTGGTATTTCTAGGGGCAATTTCATGACATACATTGTCATACTGTTTACTACTGAAAACTTAGAGTGGTAAAAGTCCTCCTCTCTCTGATTTAGGAGCACTTCTCTTGATGTGGAGCCTATCTATACATTCAGAGCTCATAAGTAAGTATGTGCTTTTTCTTTGTGTTAAATCAGCGTCATTGTAAATCAGCCTAATTAGCATATTTTCTTTTCTTTCACGTATGTATTTGTGTTATGTATTTTTTTGTATTTAGTAGTGTTTTTTGTAAATGTAAAAGAAACTGGCAGATAATATAATGCTAGAGACAAGTTTATCACTACCAAATTGGGGTCCTTGCTGAAATTAGATTTTATTTGCATGATTTGTAGATGATGTATATATCTCTCTTAAAATGAAGTTGAGGCAATTAAGTTTAACCATGAGAAATCCTGATCTTTCTTCCTTAAAAATGTCTGAGACTTTTTTTATTGTGATCACATGTTGCACGCTTTTCCTGTTTCCATTTAAGTCTAAGGAATGTACCTGTTCACTTGATTTAGCACAGAGGTTGGCATACTTTTTATAAATATAGGGCCAATTAGTAAATGTTTTTAAGCTTTGCTGGCTGCATATTTAATGTTGTACATTCTTGATTTTAGTTTGGTTTTGTATTACAACCCTTTAAAAAATGTAAAAACCATAAATGCTTGAGGACTGTATGAAAGCAGTCCTCTGGTTGGATTTGGTCCATAGGCCATAGTTTACCAACCACTGGTTTAGCAGAGGAAGAAAAATGAATAATGCTTTGATAGTTTTTTATTTGTTATCCAAAGCAGAAAAAGAGAAAGCCTTTTGAATAAGTAAGCATTCTTGTTTTTAAGAAGTCCTATTATCAGATAGATTTTTGAGAATAGAAATTGATTTTCCTTCCCAGAGGTCCAGTGCTTTGTGTGGTGATGAGCAGCAATGGTGAGCAGTGCTATAGTGGCGGGACTGACGGACTGATCCAGGGCTGGAACACCACCAACCCCAACATCGATCCCTATGACTCTTACGGTATGTGATTCCCCAAAGATATGAAAGAATATTTTCTTTTTATGCATTTTACATAGCATATATAAGGATAAAATAAGATGTTTTTGAAAATAAATTGGTAAAAGGGAACCATGTATTTATTTCGTTAAAAAGGACTCCTGTATTTGGGAATCAATTTGCTATACATAATGCTAAAAGAAAAGACAAAATAATGTATTTTTCCCAAGAAAACAGTTCCCACCCCCAGAAGTCTTACTGATTGGAAATGCTGGCTTGATTGACAATTGTTTTCTTCATTGTAGGCATCTGTACAGTACTTGATACATTATTACTAATCTGTAATCATATTTTGTCACTATTCTTGACAAATAACTTTGAAGGAAAATGAATGATGGCATCATCTTCTTGATCAATTATTGGAGGGTATAGAGGCTAATGATTTTTAAAGTGTATGGCACCAAAATATTTAAAAGGCTTTAAAAAATTAAGAAGTGCCCTTTAGATTTGGGAACAGCACCGTGAAACAAAAAACTGTATTATAATCTGTCACTAGATATTATCATAAATTCCCTTGCAAAAACTGTTTAGGAACTATTTTGGTTTCCTCTTAAAATTCTCCTTAAATTCTAGAATGGTATGAAGTGTCAAATATGTCATAAAACCATATTTTATTTTTGTTATCATTTAATTAATTTTACTAATAAACCTAAGTAAAGATAAGAAATTCAGTAACTAAAAGTTTCTTCTCACACTTATTTAATAAGCATTTAACATATATTTTGTGAAGGTTAACACCCCCTCTCCCTCCACAATTCTCTTACAGATTTATCTGTTTCATGCTTTTCCTTACTTACTTTATCCCTGTACCAGATATCGGTTGACCTCATTCTGTCCCAAGCCAGCCCTTCCCCTTTGCTCTTGACCTCATTCTCTTGTTTCCTTTGAGACTTCACTCTAATATCATTCTTCTTCTCTGTTTCTGGCTGACTCTTTCTCGTTTGCTCTCTCTTGCCCTCATCTGAAGCTTTACCCTCTTTGTTCTCTTTCCATCCCCTCAGCATGTAAGTAAATTCAAGTGTCTCCCATCCTGGGCAAGGAGAAGCCTTTTCTGACTCCATTTCCCTCTCTGGCTTTTGTTTAGTCTCTCTTTCCTTCATTTCTTTCATTCCTGTGTCTCTTTGGTGATATCGTCTAGGAATCACAATTACTAGTTACTAATTCCATGTCCTTTCCCTGTGCATGATCCCTCTGCATTCTATCTTCTGGCTGTTCCAGTTAAATATAACAAGATATCAGTATCTACCTAATTTGGCTGATCCAAGGGGTATTTTACAGTCCTTATTTTACTGGATATACTGGCTATCTGAAACTGTGGAGCACTCCGTCCTTTTTGAAATCTGTTCAGTATTGGCTTTTTTGACACTTAACTCTGACAGTTTCTATTCCCTGTCCATCATAAACTCCTTTTATTTTTCTCACCTTAAATATTAACATTTATCAAGGCCAGACCCTAACTCATTCTTTGCATTGCACACATCTTCTTTGGTAGATTGAATCCACTTTGTGGTTTTATATGCTATTGACTCATAAATCTCTTCTTTAGGCTTCAGACTACCTACAGAACATCTCAAAGTGGCTGTCTCATTGTACATAAATCCCTACAAGCACTGTTTCTTCTTCCATATATATTTTTTTTTTGGGGAGGGCAAGGGTGGCATCGTGTGGCTTGCGGGATCTTAGTTCCCCGACCAGGGATCGAAGTGAGAATGCTAAGTCCTAACCACTGGACTGCCAGGGAATTCCCTTTCCATGTATTCTTATCAGTTGGTGGCACTACCAGAATTATCCAAACTAGAAAACTAAGAGTTATCATTGATTCCTTGTACCGTTTTACTATCTATACCTTATTAATTACCTCCCCCTGAATATTTCTTGAATTTACCCCTGCTCTGCCCCTTTTATCACTGTCCTCGTCTGGGTCTTCACCTTCACTCTCCCAGTCTTCTGAAACAGTCCCCTTGCCTTCATCTTGATTCTTTCCAATCTGTCTTCTACACTATAATCAAAGTTACCTTATTAAATACTTACTTCACCCTGCTTCTCCTGGGAAACCCTTCAGTGGTTCCCTATTGCTTTTAGGATAATTTCTTTAATACGTCATAGAAATCCCACCATAAACTAGCCACTCTCATCTCTTCCGCTTCTTGCCTCAAATTTCACAGTCCAGTAATACTGACTTTCTTATAAATTTCCCCACATAGCATGCTATTTTTCCTTCTGTGATTTTGTAGGAGCTGCCTCCTTTGCCAGGAATGCCTTCCCTCTGTCCTTTGACTGGCCAACGTCTGTACTCTAGGTGTCATTCTCTCCAAGAAGGTTTCATTCATCCCAGCCACTCTCCGTGGTAACTGGTATCTCACTATTATTGTACTTACCACATTGTCTTTTGAAGACAAGGATGGTACTGTGTCTTAATCATCTCCATGGCCCCTGCATCTAGCATAGTGCCTAACACATAGTTTATCTTCAATAAATATTTTATGGTATGACTAAGAGAGGATATAGGTCAGATAACACCATTGACATTTTAAATCTAACATCTGTGAGCCATCTTGAAAGTACCACTTCGTAGACTCATTGTGAGGGTTAACAAGTAAAATTTCCAAGTTGGCTTTTATCAGGAAACAGTGCTAAGCAAACCCCCTCCCCTGCCTTCTCCTTGCCCCTCCCCCACATGCACATCATTCATGTGTCACATCTTGCTGTTTGAGCATTTGGGGATTCCTGTAGGTCTCAGTTCGTGTCCATTAATGATGACAGAGGCCTGTTGCTCCCAAGAATGACTGCCATTCATAGCACAAATGGCCTAAAGAGTGTATCCAAAGTGCTGAAGGACATCAGAGGAGGGTCTCCGTTCACTTCCTCGGGGGATGTGAGTTGTGGTTTCTCTGAAAGTAGATTAAATTCAAATGGTTTATGTTAACATGCTTTTTAAAAAAATCAAGACAAATGGAAAGAAAAAAGGGAGGGAGAAGGAAATATGTAATTTTTTTAAGGAGAAATATATGTACTTTAAAATTTTAATTTAGACATTTCAAACCCTACATTTGCACGTTTCCAAGCCTGTTTTTGCCACATTTCAGAAGAAAAATAGAAACTAGGAGGTGTATTTTATACTTTTTGTTTTGTATATTTTACTTTCCTTTGGAATCTAAGTACCTTTATGATTTGTGCTTTTTTCCCTGCATTCTTGCTGTTCTTATAGATCCTTCTGTTTTAAGAGGCCCTCTCCTAGGCCACACCGATGCAGTCTGGGGTTTGGCTTACAGCGCAGCGCACCAGCGTTTGTTGTCCTGTTCAGCAGATGGCACTCTCCGTCTATGGAATACAACCGAGGCTGCTCCAGCCCTGAGTGTATTTAATGATAATCAAGGTACATACTTTTTTTCTCTTATTTTACTCAGTGTTTTATAAAATTATTGTAAAAAGAACAAATAAATAAATGATTCTACAAACTCTTACTGTTTAAATTTAATTTGAAGGTTGTTTTTAAGCAGTAAAAATATATTTGTTTGAATTTCCAACTTAGTATGTATAAGTTTAAAAAGCATACTATTTGGTGAAATACCATGCCTTTTTTGAATTTTTAAAAATTGAGATATGATTTCTGTACAGTAAAAAACAGATATCAAGGGTACATTTTCATGAGTTTGACAAATACATAAAACTCTTGCACCTATCAAGATAGAACATTTCCTTCACTGCCCTAAAGTTTCTTTGTGTTCTTCCCAGTCATCCACCTTCCCCATTCCTAACCAGCGGTACCCACTGTTGTGATTTCTTTCATTATAAATTAGTTTTGTCTATTCTAAAACTTCACATAAATGAAATCATACAACGTGCACTCTTTTTGTATCTGACGTTTACTCTCACTGTAGTGTTCTTGTGATTCATCCATGTGGTAATAAGCATTAATAATTTATTTTTACTGTTTAGTAGTAAGTATTTCCTTAAACCACTGTGTTTATCATTTACCTCTTCATGAACATTTGGGTTGTTTCCATTTTTTCCTATTATGAACAAAGCTGCTGTGAATTTTTTTTTTTTTTTTTTTTTAATCACAGGAAGGTAAAGACCTGGAAATAGAATTTCTGGGCTTTAGAATTAGAATTGTGTGTTTTAACTTTATGTGAAATTGCCAGACTTTCTTTGAAAGTAGTTGTTCCATGTTACACCACTGACTGCACTGTGTGAGAATTCCAGTTGCTCTACATCCTTAATTACAAACATTTGGTGTTGAGGATATATTTAATTTTAGCCATTTTGGTGGGTGTGTAGCAGTATTTCATTGTGATTTTAATTTGTATTTCCTTGGTGGCTAATTATTCTGAGCACCTTTTTTGTGTGCTCATTGGCCATTAATGTACCTTCTGGAAGATACACATTTTTGAACTGTTAGCTTACTTAGATTTTGAACCAGATTTTAAAAATCAGATTATATTCACATATACATAGAATTATATTTTTTTATGTTTATAAATAAGTTCCAAGTTTTACCCTATTCTAGATGATAAATAAAAATACCTTCTTTATTCTTGAGCTGCCATAACTTGTGCCTAGGTTTTGATGAATTGCCTGCATTTGATATTTGCATAACTCTACCAATAAATAACAATTTGAGTTTTTATTTCTTAAATTCCATACTTTTAGAGAGTTAGAATTCCTATTAAGAGATGGGCTTTTAAAATGAAGAATTCCTGTGATGCCCCTCTAAACCCCAGGTTGATTTGAGGTGGAAGCAGAAAAACTTGTAGTCCATATGTTTTCCATTTATTTCTAAATAAAGGCTTGGATTCAATGAATACAGTAGCTGTGAGTGACTGGTAGAAGATGCGGTAAACAAGTAAGGATGATAAAATAGACTAGGACTAAGAGTAATGAAAGAAACAATCTGCGCTGAATGACTATGAGCTAATTCTTATTCTAATGTTGAGCCTTATTTACTTCTTATACCACCGTTTGTTTTGCTATATTCTAAGCACATTGTGAAGTAGACCCTCTAACTACCATTGTCTTCGAATATGTTCTGACTCTTAGAATTGGGAATCCCTGCCTCTGTGGATCTAGTGAGCAGTGACCCGAGCCATATGGTAGCATCATTCAGCAAAGGATACACAAGCATCTTTAACATGGAAACACAACAACGCATTCTCACTTTAGAATCCAACCTAGATTCAAGTATGTATACCAATTTTAAGTAGTCTGTGTTTGGATCAATTTTTTAAACGTTATCAGAATTATAACTACTAGAGTCAACTATGAAAAACACTTGTCATTATAAAGTGTTCTGCCTCAAAATCATATAACACAGTTATTAGAAGGATATAATGATTTACAGTTGATTTTAAGTCTTTAGGTTAAGTTTATTCACATGTATAACTATACTGTTTGAAGTAGCATTTGAGCTTTTCTAAAGAGAAGTCAAGTTTAATTTTATACCAAACGCTTAGTTTTCAATTCTATTTGAAGACAATAATATTTATTCTGAATACAGGCATATCTTGGAGTTTTTGCGGGTTCAGTTTCAGACCTTCGAAATAAAGCACATATTGCAACAGAGTGAGTCACATGAAGTTTTTGCTTTCCCAGTGCGTATAAGAGTTATGTTTACACTATAGTACAGACTGTTAAGTGTGTACATATCTTAATTTAAAAGTACTTTATTGCTGAAAAATGCTAACCACCATCTGAGCCTTCAGTGAGTCTCAATCTTTTTGCTGGGGGAGGGTCTCGCCATGATGTTGATGGCTGCTGACTGATCAGGGTGGTTGCTGAAGGTTGGGTGACTGTGGTAATTTCTTAAAATAAGACAGCAGTGAAGTTTGCCGCATTGACTAACTCTTCCTTTCACGAACAACTTCTCTGTAGCATGCGTTGATGTTTGATAGCATTCTACCCACAGTAGAACTTCTCTTGAAATGGGAATCAATCCTCTCAGACCCTGCCGCTGTTTGATCAACAGGATTTTTGTAATTATGTAAACCTTTGTTGTCATTTCAACAATCTTCACAGCAGCCTCACCAGGAGTAGATTCTATCTCAAGAAACCACTTTCTTTGCTCATTCATAAGAAGCAACTCCTCATCCATTCAAGTTTTATCATGAGATTGCAGCAATTCAGTCACATCTTCAGGCTCCACTTCTAATTCTAGTTCTCGTGCTATTTCCACCACCCCTGAAGTTACTTCCTTCACTGAAGTCTTGAACCCCTCAAAGTCATCCATGAGGGTTGGAACTAACCTATTCCATACTCCTGTTTATGTTGACATTTTGACCTCTTCCCATGAATCACAAATGTTCTTTTTTTTTTTTTTTTGCGGTACATGGGCCTCTCACTGTTGTGGCCTCTCCCGTTGCAGAGCACAGGCTCCGGACGCAGAGGCCCAGCAGCCACGGCTCACGGGCCCAGCTGCTCTGCGGCACGCGGGACCCTCCCAGACCGGGGCACGAACCCGCATCCCCTGCATCGGCAGGCGGACTCTCAACCACTGCGCCACCAGGGAAGCCCCACAAATGTTCTTAATGGCATCTGGAATGGTAAATCCTTTCCAGAAGGTTTTCAATTGGCTTTGCCCAGATCCATCAGAGAAATTACTAGCTATGGCAGCTGTAGCCTTATGAAATGTATTTCTTAAATAATAAGACTTGAAAGTCGAAATTACTCCTTGATCCATGGGCTGTGGAATGGAGGTTGTGTTAGCAGGCATGAAAAAAACATGAATCTCATTGTATATCTTCATTAGAGCTCTTGGGTGACTGGGTGCATTGTCAGTGAACAGTAATATTTTGAAAGGAATCATTTTTTCTGAGCAGTAGGTCTCAAGAGTGGGCTTATAATATTCAGTAAACCATGTAGTAAACAGATATGCTGTCATCCAGGCTTTGTTTTTCCCTTTATGAAGCACAGGCAGAGTAGATTTAGCATAATTCTTAAGGGCCATAGGATCTTCAGGATGGTAAATGAACATTGGCTTCACCTTCAGGTCACCAGCTGCATTAGCACCTAACAAGAGAGTCAGCCTGTTCTTTGAGGCTTTGAAGCCAGGCGTGACTTCCCTCTAGCTATGAAAGTCCTAGGTGGCATCTTCTTCCAATAGAAGGCTGTTTCATCTACATTGAAAATCTGTTGTTTAGTGTAGCCACCTTTATTCATTATCTTAGCTGGATCTTCTAAGTAACTTGCTGCAGCTTCTATATCAGCACTTGCTGCTTCACTTTGCACTTTGATGTTACAGAGACAGTACTTCTTCCCTTAAATCTCATGAACCAACCTCTGCTAGCTTCAGACTTTTCTTCTGCAGCTTCCTAACCTCTCTCAGCCTTCACAGAATTGAAGAGAGTTAGGACCTTGCTCTGGATTAGGCTCTGGCTTAAGGGAATGTTGTGGCTGGTTTGATTTTCTATCCAGCCCCCTAAGACTTTCTCCATACTGTTTTGCTTTCTTATCATTCATGTGTTCACTGGAATAGCACTTTCAATTTCCTTCAAGAACTTTTTCTTTGCATTCACAACTTTTGGCTGACTGGAGCAAGAGGCCTAGCTTTTGGCTTGTCCTTTCCACATGCCTTCCTCGCTAAGCTTAACCATTCCTGGCTTTTAATTTAAAGTGAGAAGTGTGCAAATCTTCCTTTCATTTGAGCACTTAGTCATTGTAGGGTTACTGATTGGCCTAATTTCAATATTGTGCATCAGAGACTAGGAAGGCCCAAGGAGAAGGAGAGAGATGGGGTTACAGCTGGTCGGTGGAGCAGTCAGAACACACACGACATTTATCAAGTTCACCGTCTTATATGGGTGCACTTCATGGCACCCCAAAACAAATACATTAGTAATATCAAAGATCAGGGACCACAGATCACCATAACAAATATTAATAATGAAAAAGTTTGAAATATTGTAAGAATCACCAAACTGTGACATAGACATGAAGTGAACAAATTCTATTGAAAAAATGGAACCAATAGACTTGCTAAATACAGGGTTGCCACAGACCTTCAATTTTTAAAACAACACAATATTTTCAAAGCACAATAAAATGAGATAGGCCTGTATAAAATAAATCTGTTTTTCATTTCTCATAATTTTACTTTTTTAAAGAATAGTTGCTGTGCAATATTATATGTTATAGGTGTACAGTATTGTCATTCACAATTTTTAAAGGTTATACTCCATTTATAGTTATTATAAAATATTGGCTGTATTCCTCATGTTGTACAATATATCCTTGTAGCTTATTTTTATTTTTTTAAAATGTCTAAATACTTTTTTTTAATAGATCTTTATTGGAGTATAATTGCTTCACAATACCGTGTTAGTTTCTGTTGCACAACAAAGTGAATCAGCCATATGCATACACGTGTCCTCATATCCCCTCCCTCTTGAGCCTCTCTCCCATCCTCCCTATCCTACCCCTCTAGGTCATCGCAAAGCACCCACCTCTAGACACCAGACAATCAGAGCTCCAGCTCCATTTCTCTGATTCATCTGGCTGCCTTCCTCCTTTGTGTGCTGGCTTTTTCCTCAGACTAACTTGCCCTGCGGTCACAACATGGCTGCCAGCATACCTGGAACAACCTGCTCCCTTGTTCATTTCCAACAAGAGAGGCGACCTCACCCTGAAAAACATACGATTAAAGTTTTTCCTTCCTGTCTGTGTGATACATCTTGGGACACAGCCCACCCTTGAATAGTCACGATCAACTGGAGAGAGCCCTGTGATGATGGGCTCAAGCCTGCGGTCCTGAAGCAATCACCAGCAAGGGGGACTATACACACACACACACACACACACACACACACACACACACCACCACACACCACACACACACACACACGCACACACACACACACACACACACACACACATATAAAACCATCCTTGGCATAGACTTGGAATTGGGATTCTCCCCAGGAGCTGGGGATGGACCAGCTTCCTTTGAGCCCTCTGGCTACATTTATTCCATTTACCAGGTTGGGTTATGTTATAAAGGAGGAAGCAGGGAAGCAGGTGCCCTGCTTAGGCAACCAAGAGTGTCCGGTCCAGATAGCTTGACTCAGGGCACATCTTCAAGGAGCCTGGTGCATCCTTAGCCAACATATTGAGAAAAGGCAAAAGTTTCCCCTGCCTCCCTTGCCTGTTTGGCTTGCACTTTTCTTTTGGTGTTTCTTTGAGATAAAAGAAAGAATTGGAAAAAGAAGGGAAATAGAAAGAAAAACTACTGTCTTCTCTGGCTTTCTCTCTCTCCCTCTTCCTCCCTCCCTCCCTCCCTCCCTCCCTCTCTCTCTCTCTCTCTCTCTCTCTCTCTCTCTCTCTCTGCACTACACAGAATCCTGGGGATTGTAATAGTGACCACTGATGTCATGGCAACAGGAAATGCAGTATTATGGGCTGAGCCCAGAGGAATATTATCTGTATAAAGTTTTTTTTTTTTTCAGTGACTATGAACTTCTTTCTTGTATTTTTTATTTTTTTAATATCTTTATTAGCGTATAATTGCTTTAAATGGTGTGTTAGATTCTGCTGTATCGAAAAGTGAATCAGCTATATGTATACATACATCCCCATATCCCCTCCCTCTTGTGTCTCCCTTCCACCCTCCCTATCCCCCCCACCAGGTGGTCACAAAGCACCGAGCTGATCTCCCTGTGCTATGCGGCTGCTTCCCACTAGCTATCTATTTTATGTTTGGTAGTGTATATATGTCCATGCCACTCTCTCACTTTGTCCCAGCTTACCCTTCCCCCTCCCCGTGTCCTCAAGTCCATTCTCTAGTAGGTCTGCGTCTTTATTCCTGTCCTGCCCCTAGGTTCTTCATGACCAGTTTTTTTTTTAAGAATCCATACATATGTGTTAGCATACAGTATTTGTTTTTCTCTTTCTGACTTACTTCACTCTGTATGACAGACTCTAGGTCCATCCACCTCACTACAAATAACTCAATTTCGTTTCTTTTTATGGCTGAGTAATATTCCATTGTATATACGTGCCACATCTTCTTTTTCCATTCACCTGTTGATGGACACTTAGGTTGCTTCCATGTCCTGGCTATTGTAAATAGAGCTGCAGTAAACATTGTGGTACCTGACACTTTTTGAGTTATGGTTTTCTCTGGGTATATGCCCAGTAGTGGGATTGCTGGGTCGTATGGTAGTTCTATTTTTAGTTTTTTAAGGAACCTCCATACTGTTCTCCATAGTGGCTGTATCGATTTACATTCCCACCAACAGTACAAGAGGGTTCCCTTTTCTCCACACCCTCTCCAGCATTTATTGTCTGTAGATTTTTTGATGATGGCCGTTCTGACCAGTGTGAGGTGATACCTCATTGTAGTTTTGATTTGCATTTCTCTAATGATTAGTGATGTTGAGCATTTTTTCATGTGTTTGTTGGCAATCTGTATAGATCCTCTGCCCTCCCAATGGTTCCCCAATTTCTCCCTTTGGCATGGGATCCCTTCCCCTCCCCCATCCATCCCTCAGGGGTGCCAGTCCCGTCCCGCCTCCACTTCTCCTCCCCCTTTACTCCCCCCCACACCCCACATCCTACCCGGTCGCTGGGGGTTCCTCCCGTCCCCTTATGTGTCCGTGGTACCCCACCAGTGCCTGGTAGGTGCCCTAGTTGTGAGGAGACGCAAGTTCTGTGTCCTCCTAGTACGCCATCTTGACTTCGCCCTCTCTTAGTAAATTTAAAATCATGCTTAGATATATGACCTAAAGCTACTGTAATAAAATAAAAAGCCAATATGAAATTAAGAAGGATGTGAACATTTTTCAAATTACCTTCAGAGAGTATGGTCAATTCTTTGAACGTTCTCAACGTAAATGTTGATTTTAATGACTGCTACAAATTAATAAGGTCTCAAGTCAGTGAGTGAGATGGATAAGCTAAACTAGGCAATTCCATTTCTCCCTCACAGTGTATAACTGTAAAGTCATATGACTTTTTGCCTGATACTAGAAGCATTTTCTGAAGAAGAATGCCGAGAACGTTTTGAGCAAAGGCAGCATTCTTGGAATAAGTGATAACTATTTCGAGTTATAATAATATGTCCTGACATTTCCTAAGTTATCAGTTTGATTACTTTAGAGTTATATAAAGCAAATTTATTTCTTTCTACTGTGACTCCCTTAGCTGTTTATATTTGACTATGTTATTGTGTTCTGGAATTTAGCAGGTGTTTTTTTAAATTAAAGTTCAGACCAAACATGTTTTAAGGTAAAAGTGAATTTCCTATAGTTTAACAGGATGAAAGATGTTTGTTGTTAGAATCAGAATAAATTACCTTTCTTCTTATTATTGATGGCAGTGGTGATTTGACTATGATTAAGTTAAAGGTAGTTGAAGCAGGTAATTGGGTACTTGTGAACCCATTGGAAAGGTAAACTATTTTTAGATCATAAGCTGAATATAAATATTTGGAGGATTCTTTTAGACTCATTGTTAGAATGATGGCTAGTAGGCCTTCAGTTTATTTCTAGTGTTCTTTGTATTTTGCTTACTTTTACTTGTCTGATTTACCATCACCTGGAGAAATTTCCTTAAAAAGTATTACTAAATAAGAACTTCCTTTTGCCTGATTTCTATCATGCTTCTTTTCTAGATCTCAAAGTAATTGAAGCTATCCTCAGAAACTTCTCTCCCAAAATATATCGGATACTTTACTTAAAGTATTTGTATTTTGTTGTTATTCTCCTGCTAGACCTTACAGCAGATATTGGTCAGTGGTGTGTTATCTCTGGAGGAAAAAATATCCATAGGCTGAATTTTTAATCTAAACTCTTTGTTTAGGACCATTTAAAATGAATATAACTGACCCAGAGCTTACTCCACATGGTCAAGTGACTTTTTGTTGTGCACTTAGATAACAGGCTGGGTGGCCGCCTGCCATTAGCATTGGAAAAAGACTACCTTCAGCTTTTAAGATGTCATATTTCTAGGTACCACATGAAAATCCAATAGAGTAGACTAATATTGGAGCTATTTTTAGCTATGCATCACTATATTTTCTATTATGAGTGTAACTTCATGATACCTATTCAAAGAAGAGTTTCAAAAACAGTACAAGAATTCTTGGTTAACCTTCACCCAGATTCACCAGTTTTTAACATTTTGCCATATTTGTCACATTTACTTTGTCATTCTCTGTGTATGTGTATAATTTATAATCCTGAGCCATTTAAGAGACGTTATATACCTATTATATACCTATACCCCTAGATCCTTTAGCATGTAATTCCTATGAATAAGGACATTCTCTGACAGCACATTACATTATCAAAATCAGGAAATTTGACATTGACACATGCTGTTATTGTTTACACTCAAATTTGCCAGTTGTCCCAATAATGTACTTTATAAGGACATCCCTTCTCCCAAGACCATGATATAATAATTAGTTTTTAACTTTGACATATCTTAAATTAGTGTTATCTTTGTGTAGATTTTCCCTTTTTTTCTTGTAAAAAGTATTGTAACAAAAATCACTAATTAAACTTAAGCTCTTAATAATTGATTTCCACTTCATAAAAGGCTGTCAGGAGGAACTTGTGATAGTTTAGGTAGCGATTTTGGCAGTTGCCTGATTTGCATGAGTCATCTAGTTGGGATAGAGGTAGAAATTAGAATAGGTACTAGCTTTGTTACCATGATTTTGGGGAAGTCACAGATGTTTTCTGGACCTTGATTCATTCACTGTGTTATGAACCTAATGACATGTGGCCTGCCTGTCTCATTGTGTGTATAATTAAGATCTCTTTGAACACAATTAAATAGTGTGCAAGAAAATACTATTAGGATGCTATTTTCAGATTCCAAACATGGTAGACTGTTAAATGACCATTTCTATTATGAGAAAGAGAAGATTAAAGAGTTAAAAATTCTCTTTGTCATGATTATCTTTAGAAGATAACCATGTGATAAAGAGCTCTGTATCTAGAATGAGCTGAGATTTAAGTTTGGGAATTATCTACATGAAGTAATGATGGAATTTTATTAAAGTAGCAAACGTATCATAGAACACTGTAGAATGAGAAATGAGAAATGTGGGCTCTGGGCTAAGCTCTAGGTGGCATCCATTGATAGCAAGTGGTGGAAAAGGAAATTCTAATTCCCAGGTACTTCTAGATTTGTCAGTAGAGTGTTCCTCAGGTGATTCTCATTTCCTAACATTGCAATTATGAACACAATTGCAGAATAAATGAACTAAAGACAAGTTAAAGTCATATCATTTACTTTTCCAATCTCTTAGGTGAATATTCAGTTCTCTTTTGTGTGAAGAAATAGTAGTTCTGACAAATTTGTATTGCTCTTTAATTTTTTCTTTTTAGCAGCCACCTCTTCCTGCCAAATAAATAGAGTCATCAGTCATCCCACTCTTCCCATCAGCATCACTGCTCATGAAGACAGGCATATCAAATTCTATGATAACAATACAGGTAAGAATTTATTTAAATTGATTATTGTTAAAGCAAAAAAAAAAAAAAAAAATCCCAGCTGTAATTTTGGTGTCTGTCAGTGGCTTTATAGTCAGTGAATAGGCACTGAAACACAAATCCTCTCCCAGATGAGTTTCTTTTTACTCCGTCTAAATCTGCTAAGAACTAGTCTTCACGATAGCATATAGAATCATCTTGGTTTATTTAATAGTAAATAGGTGTTATATTTTGGCCCTAGAGCCAAGGTTATTACTAGGAACACAATGAAAAATTCATTCAGATACCAATAAAATGATCTCTTGTTTTGAATATATTGTGGAAAAGTAGAAATTTACTGGAAGTAGAGGCATATGATCATTACAGACGGCAAACTCCTGAGTCATTTGATTTATTTTATTTGTTTTTCCATGGACTAAATTTTTTCTGTATTATAATACTGATTATTTGGTCCTGACTGATTTGCACTGAGGTATGGAGGCTTTCCCAATTTTTATTAGCTTATATTTCACTAGTCTAAAGGAAATGCATGAAGAGCTGGTTGGGAGAACAACTCACTGTATTAGCAGCCATATTTACCTGAGTATCTGCTACTGGCTTTGTAAATGTGTTGACTTTTGCTAACTTTGCTTAGCTACAAGTGATGAATAATTTAACATTTTTAATCTCTTTCTATGTACTGTTTCCACCAAAATTGTGGCCAGGTTTTCTCTCTGTTACTTTGTCTTTGTCTCAGTATTTTCGTCTGCTTCCACAAAACAGATAATTTGCCTGTAGCTAAAGGATGCAAAGTCAGTGATAAATAATGTCTGAGTTTTAGTTAATGAACATGGCTTAAAGGAATATTTGTGTACAAATTAATGACTTCCAATTTGTGAAAGACAAAAATATAATCTGAAATTTGAGCTTTTGTTTCTCATTATCATCATGGCCAGAGCAGGGAGGGAGACATGTGTTGTTTTAGCAGTTGGAAAAGCTATTGATGTAGAGACTACACAAAGAGGGGTGACTGGCGAAGCCAGTACAGCGAGGTAAGCTGGCTTGTATTCAGGATAAGGTAAACTATTACTAAAGAGTAACAATCTCTTTTTCCAAAGGCAAACTGATCCACTCGATGGTAGCCCACCTAGAAGCTGTTACAAGTTTAGCAGTTGATCCAAATGGCCTGTACTTAATGTCTGGCAGTAAGTACAACTATGGATTATTTATTTATTCTTACCATTTTTATATTTAATGTAATTTTTCTCTTAATTTCTTTTCTTTTGATATAGGTCATGACTGTTCAATACGTTTATGGAACCTAGAAAGTAAGACGTGTATCCAAGAGTTCACAGCTCATCGGAAAAAGTTTGAAGAATCAATTCATGATGTAGCTTTCCACCCATCCAAATGCTATATAGCCAGTGCTGGGGCTGATGCACTGGCTAAAGTCTTTGTATGACACAATGCATCATCTTCACCTTCTAGCTCTTTATAAATAATCAGCTGCACAAAAGAGATACAGAAGACCGGGGCAAGAGTCAACCCATCCAGCCCTTTTGTTCTGCTGAAGGAGCACAGAGAACATTTGTTAAAGTATAGTTTTGCAATTCGTTTTCTAAAACTAAGGTTTGTTCAGGTTGCTGCAAGCTCAGCTGAATCTGTGAGCCTGAAAACTTTAAAATTTTTCCCAAAATAGGAGCTTTTATTTCTGAGGTTGTTCTAATTCGCTAGGCAGGCCTGAGCGAAGAACATAGGTTTAGCTTGCCTCTATTGAGTAAATAGGGCACATTATAAGGGATAATTAAAAAGGTTGATGGCTGGGAATGAGTAGAGGAAGAATGGAAATTTAGACCTAGTTATCCCCTGAGAAATCTTGTTAAACATATTAGGTAGTCAAAACAGTAATCTTTATCATATCTGCTGTACTAACCCCTATGTGCATAATGACCAGGCAGTGTTAAAATGCATTTTTAATTTAGCTCTCCTTTCAACTGTTCTCATAAAGCACCTGGGAAAACATTTTACCTATTAGAGGGAAAAAAAGAAATGCAATAACATGTTAAATATATTATTATTCAGAAATGCTAAACAAATATTTAGTTTTTAAGCAGATTTCTATATTGTATTACATTTTTGAAAATAGATTTGGTACCATTCTAAAGTTTAGCTGTCAAAAACACTCACCATTATGAAGAATAGTTGATAGAGTCTGCTTTTACTAAAAGATTTAACTTATTCAGGTTTAAGATTCTGTTTATTTTTAATGGCAAGCCGGTCATATCTTTATAATAATTTCTGTTAATTTTAAAATTCATTTTATTCATGTGATGTTTATAGTACCAGAGTGATTATTTCCTATCAATGAAATCTTACCTTGCAGTGGTTGAAAAGCTGGAAGTTATTTGCAAGTACTTATTTATCAAAACCCACATAACCATGCTTCAGATGATCTCTACTCTTTCTTCTTTGTCTCTTACATTCAAATTATCTGACACCTACCAAAAATAGTTCATAATTATTATGTTTTAATAGTCCAAAGGATATGGTTAACCTCAGGCAGCTGCTTTTGCAGAAGTACTAAATAAAGCAAATGTTTTGTGCCCCAGGAATTCCCTTATTAATATCTCCAAGAAGAAGAACCTCTTGGAAATCTGGATGGAATAGTTTGGTGTATAATATTGGCTAAAGGGTTCTGTCTTTCTTTCCCTCTCCCTACCCCACCTCCAGTGTCTAATTGGAATACACAGCATGTTTTAGTAGGCAGTGAATCAATACTGTTTCTGGGGAAAACCATTCTTGAAGGACCAGGGTTCCCTGAGTGCACCTTACCTATGACCCACATATGGTCAACTCTTGGGATTTCCATGACCCCACTGTCTGGACCCAGTATATAGACCTCATCCCTACAACTGTCTCACCTCTCCTCACACTCTTTCTTATTTGCCCAAAATGTCAGAGACCAATCTGGACATTAGAAATAAGTTACTAATACCCAAATTTTCAGCAAAATGTATTTTTAATAGGCTCTCAGACTTAAAAAAAAAGTCCATATCCATAACTATTTTAACCTTTTAATATAATTCCTACATTCCTATGCCCATGTATTCCATTAGCATAACAGTGGCACTTCTGATAATATGTACATCTACTCCCTGAAGAAGTATTATCACAATAGTGTCAATATTAATCAACAGTTTTTCTTTAAAATTTCTGCTTATCTGCCTCTGGAACTCTGTAGTATACAGGCAAGTTTTCTTTAAAGACCTGTGTTAAATTTGCCTAATTTGATATGCAGATATGCTTTAATATTTTGACACAGCTACCATGTCATTCCATCTGTGCTTTGGTTCACAGTGGGCTCAAGGGACTCCTTTGTGTATTCAAATGATTTGACCTGGATATGAGCTACCAGTTAAATGTTTATATTCCCATGCAGGTATAGAATTCCACATTGTGTTTGGCGAATTCCTCTTTTGATTGTTCACAAAGTAAATAAATGATGTTGCTGACCTAACATTTGTAGAAGGATACTGGAAAATTCCAGTCAGGTGCTCTTAATTGGCAGATTTGTGATGGATGACTACAGGCTATTGTTCTACCAATTATTGCTTTAATTACTTTCCGAGGTCCGCAGTGCCTGCTTTCCTTCTGTCACTGGAATTCTCGAAACCAAGCCACTCTCTTCACCTGCGTTTTATGCCGCATGGTTGAAATGCATTTTTCTGTTAGTAAGTAGAAAACAACCATGAGATATGTAGACTGTAGTGCAAAAGATGGAACTGTTGAAAGTTCCTTAGAAAGCCAGTGCTGTGCTCTTGGAGATTGTACCCAAAAACAGAGATTCTTCTCCACTAGCACTGTTATGATCTCAGTGTAGAAATGAGGCAAAGCTGTCTTCCAACCAGATAGAAGCATATATATGTGTCTGAATTTTCCCTCAGTTTATCAAAAATTCAATGAAAATTGACAAAATGAACAAATTCCAGATTTGAACAGTCACTGAAATGCTGTCATAGTGCTTCATTTGTAAATATTTTGTATGAAATGTATTGGAATAGTATGGAAATCAGCAGGAGATGTGGGTCCCTGCCTTATCTTCACATGATATGGATACATCTCTGGGAGCTTGCAGCACCCTTCTCAAAACTCAGCTGTCATATGGAGCTCATTTGCTACTTGAACCATAGACAGGTATTTAACATAAGTGATATAATGACCTTCAGTATTTTTCTATTGAACAAGTTAAGCAATTTTTGCCATTAAACAGATAATTAGTTATGCAAAGTATTTAGCTTTTATAATCATTTTAGTTATGACTAAAAGGGGGGAATTGAGCTGCATCACTGATAACGAACTTTGTGAGAAATTTTTTGTTTATCTGACTTTCATTCCTTCAGTATTCTTGCTATAAATTTCTTTGGGAGATAATGATGAAGATTTATTTGAAAATGTCTAAAATGTATGTATATTTTATAAATATATATTATATATATTGTAGGAATATATATAATATATATAGACTATATATATATATATATATATATATATATATATATAAAACCATAGGTGCATTTTACTGTTTTGTATGTTCATTTTTGGAGGTAGTGTACACAGCAGGTAATGACGAGTATGATGAGTGTTGTGCTGTTTGCTTTTGCAGTATAATATATAGTTCTCAATGTTTAAATTACTGTATATACTATATTCATTATAGGCTAGCATGCTTGTTTTAAAGACTGTCATTCTAGTTTATTAAAATCTGAATGTAAGAAAACCTGACTATTCAAATGTGAATTGAAAAGTATTCCATCCTCAGTACTGAACTATTTCCCTTGAACATTCAGGATTTTTGACAAAACAGATATCATCAAGAAGGCAATAGCTAGAGAAAGAGAGGTGCCTTTAAAAAAAAAAAACACAAATGCAGCCTTACAGTGAGGATGAGGATTGAGTTTCTTTGTGGGGGAAGGGGTATGAGAGAGAGAGAGAGGGAGAGAGAGAGAGAGAGAGAGAGAGAGAGAGAGAGAGTGTGTGTGTGTGTGTGTGTGTGTGTGTGTGTGTGTGTGTGT
>NW_021703775.1:59185391-59198888 GCF_005190385.1 Monodon monoceros
GTGTTTGCCAATCTGTGAAGGTCCTGATTTGTGACCATCAATGTCTTTTTAATGTATCTGTTCAACTTCTAGGACTTCAGGGGACATTTCATGCGCTGTCTTCGTGCTCTTCTGAGCACCATAAGTACTTTCCAAGAATTTTGAATGTGAATTCCTAGAAATTTCAGTAGAGAAGAAAATGGCTCTTCTTTCATTGTAAGTCAAGTTCAGGTAGTAGGAGAAATTATTGATTCACCAAAATTATGGGATCTCATTAACGTTGGCTAAGTAAATGTAATTTTTAAAGGCTCACTTTTTTAGCACTTCATATATTTCCCCTTTACACAAGAGCATGTCATGATTCTTATGTGATGAAGATTCAACTAGTAAAAATCATTTTTAATGATTTTTAAACACCTGAACTAGTTAAAATTCCACCTAAGAATAGTATTTAAATGGCATCTTTCATATCTACCTCTTTGTCATTGCTGCCATTTTGACTCAAGCAAATCTTTATGACATCTAAAATAATGGTTGGATGCAATTTAAAAATCTGTATTGGTGCTTTTCTCAGGCTTTGTCATTTAAGTTATATTGAACAAAGATGTCACAAATCAGATTGAAAGGCTTAGAATTAATTTTGATTTTCTTTTGAAAGAACTGCTTAAAATTTATCATCAATGTTGATAGTGAGTTGGAGGTAGTCTCTGGTTAGTATATGTCTGTGTGATGCTTTCAGCCAAGAGCCAAACTGTTATTGATCTACATGGGAAAAGAGCTCTTAAGTATAATTTTCTTCAGCTTACTTTATTCTTTGAAAGCTATTTCAAGGCTATTAAGTACCTAATCATTAATTTTATTTACTCAGAAGTTGCCTCTGTTACTGTGTTGTTTAGTTATTTATATAATTGCATTATTTTGTTTAACACTGGGATTCAGGTTGTACAAAAGTAGTAGCTGACAGAAATTGTATGTATATTTTTCTGAAACGTATCAATTCCTTCAGTTCATTTTAGAAGAAGGTCCAGAAAACTAACATACCTGTGTTTAAAAAACAAAGGACAGATCAGGTCCTTGGTAGATGATTTGAATCATTCTACTTTTGCCACTGAAAGTTTTTTAATTGGCTATATATCCATCATCCAACTGGATCTCAGTGTCATTGTAAAGGATGCCGGGTTCACAGAGTATTAAACAGATTGCATCTTTTTTTTTTAATCCAAAAAAAAAAAAGCAAATATAAAGCCAAACAGAGATCTCTCGATCCCACTTATTTACTCTAGGAGTATTCCTGAAGTGGTGCTTAAGAGTCAGAATTTTCTGGATCTTTGCTAGCCAAGCTTTAGATTTGATTTAACTGGGACCACATGCCTGTCATCCCTTGGATGCAAATTAGAAAGTTCATTTTAATTTATATTAACTGTAATGTCTGCCTGGGTTTTTAACAGGCTGTGAACCAGTGAGTGCCTTGTTAACGTAGAATGATTTTTCCCTGGTTGTGTGTTAGCTCCTCTCTGAAAATGTCTTAGAGAATGGTATTTTAGTTGACTTGTAGAGAGCTGCTAAATTTGGAGTCATCAGCAATCAGAAAGCCTTCAGTCTACCACATTACCACCCTCCGTACTTTCTTTTCATTGTTTGGCTGAAGTTGCCTCTTGTGAGAAACAAATACAGCCCCCTTCTCCACACAGCTTTTTTCCAATCCAGATTAAGAGGTATCCCCTATACCTATCCCAACTATATGATCTAATACCTGTTTTTAGGAGGAACCACTTCTGGTTTTGTAATCCAGAAGGATTACAAATCCTGTAATCTACTGGTTATTTTATGTCTTCTCCACTTCAGTTTCCTAGAGCTGACCTCAGAGCATCATCAGTTCAGATTCATCAATAACTCCTTTTCTCCACACCCCTTCACCCCTCCAACTGGTGATCCCTGGGCCAGATTGTTTGATCTTCAGGTATTTTAAAATTTAGGTGTAATATCAATTAATGTAAATTAATCTAAATGCTAATTTTTGTGGTGCAAGAAGTTTCTTTTGTAAATTCAGGGTATGGATAAGCTAATTAAGATATCCTTTTTTGGTGGCTCTGAGTGTATTATTTGTTTTTAAATAAAGTGTACAAATATAGATAATGTGCTATAGGTGTCTCATGAATTGAAATATTTGTCAGATTTGGAATCTAGTGGGTTTACAGTTAAAATACTTTAATACAACCTGATTTTGTTTTGGGGGTTAGGTAGTAAAGGGGTGCAGAGAAATAAAAGTGTATTAGACAAAGTAGATGTGAATCCAAAGTAATGAACCAATCTTAATTATTGATTGTAAGGAAGGTGGAGAAATTTATCATTATAGAGAGTTTGGGGCTTTGTAAAACCAGTAAGATTAAAATACCCCACACGATTGGATCATGATACTTTCAGGGACATGTGTATATTTTATCTCAAGTGTTCAGTTACATAATTTAAAAAATTACACATACACATATAAATTTAATGTGCTTTTATTTTTTCTTTGTTTGGCTACTTAACAGGCAAGCATAAGCCTTCTACCCCTTGCTCCTTCAGATCAACATTATTTTTCAAGGGCTTCTGCTCAGAGCTCACTGTCTCTTTGTTCCAATCTGGAGCCACACTAATATATAGAATCTAAAAGGTACCACTTCTGGTGTCTTTGAAACTATCCACTGTTCTATGATGTTTCATATGCTGCTGTAGTAATGTGTTCTATTCTTTGGTATGTACACATTTTTCAGTAGTGTCAGAAATGTCCCTTTTGTCCCTTGTAATGAGAACTGAGACGTGATTTGCTGGAGTTGTTTTAGAGTCATCTAGCTCAGAAGGTCAAGAGGACTCCAAAAGTTTTTCAGGGATTGATGGACCCTCTGGGGTCAGCCCAGGTTCAGAATGGTATTCTAACCTGCTTTAGGTTTCCCAAGGGCACCACTGAGGTTTTGAAGGGTCTTAGGTTGTCCTGGCACTTAGAGTATTCCCCAGGAACACCTGGAAATCTGGTAGCATCCAATGCTATAACCATAACACATCCCTCCACTTGTTACTTCTCAGTTACACCTGTCGTTTACAATGATGGGGACGCTCTAGCTCTGTGGAGAAGCACTGACATGCAACTTTGAAAATTAGATTCCATATTTTCTGAAACACAAATTCTAATTTAGTATATTTTGTATACTTTCAAAACCAAACAGAATCCAAAACCCACCAAACGGAAAATTACTCATTTCAAGTTTCACTTAGATCTTACAAAACCCTAAGCCCTTTCTTATTCTTAGTTGTTATTAGACTAAAGGTAATGGTGTTTTTGGTCAGACTTGAAGAAGGATCTGACTGTTTGGGAGAATAAAATCTGCAATATCTTTCCTACTGGAAGGGTCTGTTTCATAGAAAATTCTCTCATCCTTGGTTATTTAGCCATTCACCTTACAGGAAGACTGTTCCAGTTGCTAACTCCCTTTTGACTTTTCCTGTGTGCTTCTTTAAAGAGTTAATTAATCCAGTGATATAAAGGAGAACCCACAGCAAAACATCTGTTAAATAGCACTTGGAGTACTAGAATTAGTATTATTAATTCACATGCCAAAGTTTTTCATGTCCTTATAAGATCCAGGGTGTGTATCAGGTTCCCAATCTATAACCTCAAACCAAAGATATTTTTGAATTACCTCATATAACAGCATCATCAAATTAAGGGTAATGGTAGGGAAACCCATCATTCACAAATGAGAATTCCCAAACTGAAAAACTTTCTTTAATTAAAAAAAAGAAAACTGCATGCATGGAAAGCAAAATTTTATGTTAAGCATATGTTGAGAAAATAAGCAGCTTGTGGTTTATATAAACTGTGTTGAAATGTTAATGTATACTGACATCACCTACTCCTTCCTTATGGAAGTGGGACCAAGGCAGTAATTTTTCAGAAATAAATAAGATTAACTTACCTTAAAGCAAAAGAAACTCATCAGAAGCTTTTCTTTCAGTGCTGGATAACTTGGGTGAGGGTGTGGGGAAAGATGTATCACACTGAAAAGGAAAACACAGTTAGCCTCTGATCTGGACCCATCACCCATTGTCTTCCTTTCTCGTTAAAAGACTTGTAAAGATGACCTCTAAGAGCCGTTTGATCTGTAAAAGTGAATGGTTCCAGTTCTGGCTTTTTTGTCATTGATCCCTGTCATCTAAATTAAAGATTTTGGGGAACTACGTCAAAAGTATCCAGGAGTCCCCTGGTTAAAGTGTCAGACAACATAGCTTTTTATTATATTGTAGGAAGCTATATTAACATAGGCCCAGGTATGCTGTGTCATCTGCATATGTCAGAATGAAGACCAGACATGTAAGAAATGTCCTAATGTGGCCAAGTGATAATCTCGTGAAAAGATAGAATCATTTTTATAGAATGAGTTCTGTTGTTTTTAATGACTTTGTGCTTTTAGAAGCATTTGTTAAAATATTTACATATTTTTCTACAAGCTTTGAGCCCACATATTTCAGAATATCCTATTGATGGAATTATTTCACTCAGTGTGTATTTTAGAAAAAGAACGCAATGGTCTCACGTATCTTTTTGCAGTAATTTATGGATAACACGCCTGACCCCTGCTCCCCACCAATACTCAAGTGCCATGTAGGAATTCTTTCATATGTGGTAAATATCTTAGTATTTTGCTGACTGGAAAAGCAGTATTTTTATACATAGCTTGCAGGTAAACCATGGAGCCTTGTGCATCTGATAAATGTTGAAATGAATGGAAAGTTAAGATAGAGCATGTATACCACGTAAGTAATGTCAATAGTGTCCCTTCAGAGCTAACAAGGATAAGGTTAGATTCTGCCAATTGCCATTCACAGATTTTGAAAGTATGCTTGTTTAGCCAAAATACCATTTAACAATCAGTTCGTTTAAGAGGAAACTTTTTCAATGAAAGAGTACCTGTTCAGTTTCCTTGTATATCTCAGGGTCAGAAGAAAGGAGGTTTTTCCCCAACTCTGAAACATTCAGACTTTCTTTTATTCCTTTGATCAGCCTTTTAAACAAGCAGGACAATAAGCTCCTTATTTCTCATTGTTGTAGGATACCTAGGAATATATATCTGATGATTAAATTAAAAAAAAATAAAACTTGCAAGCAGACTTTTTTCTCTTAGAAACGTCATTGCTTTCTGGAGGCAGAAATAATTTTACTTTTGAACTTGAAGGTTGTAGATCAAGGCAGTTTTATACCCTTGATGTATGCAAGTTATATACAGCTTGTCTCTGCAGATAATCACATTTTATTTTGTGTGAATTTTAGAATTGTTTTGGGAGTACAAAGATTGTCAAGGAATATACTGTAAGTCTAATTTACATACATATCTTTCAAAACCTTGTGGATTTTTTTTTTTTTTTTGAGGCATGAGGAGCAGGTAGTGATGAGTTTTATTCTGAATGCTTTGATTCTAACCCCATTCTTAACTCAGATTTTACATATTTGGTATTGCTCACTTGTCACCTAAAAAATAAGAGTTGATGGTTATTTGTTTGCTGCTGTCTCTAAGCTCCTTGAGGCAGGGACCATATTTGTTTTTCTTACATTCCTCAACACCTCTCCTGGTGCCTTACCATATAGAAAGTACTCGATAAATATTTATTGGTTGAGTGATGAGAGAACACGTTTTGAAACTCTAAATTTATCCAGATCACCAAAAACAAAGGAAAAGAAAAAAGCATCCCTGCCGGTCCCTTGGCAATCTCAAATGTATTTAGGTCTGTGGAGCTGACGCTAAGATTGAGGTCTGCACCCTCCTTGGGGAGGAATTTGGACCTCACCTGAAAGGTGGCAACAGGATGCCCAAAGCAGCACCCTCTTCTGCTACGCACTTCCAGTTTTGACTGCTTTGGAACTGAGCAAAGCATGTGGGGGAGTAGGGGATCTCTCTAAGCTCTGTTGTGGTATCCCTTCTGTCCCCCTATCCTCCTGAACACCAACCCACTGGCCTCTGATCCCTTGACGGGGAACTCTCCAGCCTGGAACCTAACCCTGCCTTGACTGTCTTGGGCCCAGACAGGGTCCACCAGTCTTTTCCCTTGTGACCCTCAGATGGTCCTGCTCTTCCTGACTGGCATTTTTCTCCAAAGAGGTAGGAAGCTTCTCCCAGTAGAAGGTTGTCAAGAAAGACATTTCTCTGGGGAGCTTGCTTTGGAGTTGAGGAGTCTGGGACAGAATCCCTCAGGATGTTCTTAGGGCTGATTTTGTCTTGAAGATTTGATGGTAATTGTCTGAATGTTTATTACCTCTCCTAGGAATAGTTCTGTGTTGTCTTGGTGTGCTGCTACCACTCCAGCAGGGCCCAGGAGGCTTGAGACCTTGAGCTGAACAGCTTAATTGTTTCAGGAACACTAGTTAGGGACAGGGTATTTATATTTAACAGTCAAATGACTTTTAAATCATTAATAGAATCATCAACAGAGCAGTGAATTATGTGACTATGAAATATTCAACTAAATAAATCTCAAAATAATATTAAACCTATATATTATGTAAGAACTGTTATCTCTTTTTTAATTATTGAAACATGATTCCTTTACAATCAGTATAGCACAGAGGAAAGAACAGGATTTTGGCCTGGGCACAGGACATTTATTGGCCATGAGACTTTAGATAAACTAATCTGAGTTGGTTTTTCATGTACAAAATGGGTATCATAGATCTGCCTACTTAGATTGACTTGAGATAATAGATATATAACACCTGATAAAATGTCAGGCAGTAATAAGTATCAAAGAAATAACTATTATTCTCTCCCTGAATTCAGTCTTCTTATCATGTAATTCTGTCACACTCCTGATAGCTTCTAAATACCAGGTTTTTTAGGAGAAATCAGGTTAAAATGAACATCAAGAGGAGCCCTTAAATTATACATAAAATATTAGTTTCCTCAATAGTTGAGTGCCTGTTATGTGCCGGAGAGTTCTAGGTGCTGGCGTTCAGCAGTGAACAGATAAAATCCTTTACCTGCAGCTGACATTATAGTTGGGGAAAACAAACAACAAATAAGTAAAATACATTGAATATTAGTGATAAGTACTGAGGAAAAACAAAGGGAAGGGAGATGATTTGATGTTAGATTAAAAGAGTGATACAAATTAATAGTACTATAATTTAATACAGTTAAAAGAACATCACAAAAGAGCAATAAATGAAATAATAAAGATGCATAATGGCAAAACTAATCATATCCCGCCATACCATTTCACTCCCACCTCCCTTGTAGCAGCCTGATGTATCTATTCTTATTCCTACAAATACGTATACACAAACATTACATACAGGGTTTTGTCTTTTTCTGCAGTTACTCTGCAACTTCTAAAATGTAATGTATATTGTGAGCCCCTTACAAGTCTATACATATATAATTGCTTTTAAATTTCTTAATATACACACACAGTTTTATATAAAATGAGATTTTTTGGGTGGGTCAGTTTGCTTTAAATGGGATCATACATATCCTCTGCATCTTTTCTTATCCAACAATGTATGATAAAAATCCCTCCAAGTCTGTCTTATAGCTCTTACTCTTTTTAGTGCTGGGTAATACTGTATGATGATGAAGAGGTTATTAAACCTCTTCCATATTGATGGGCATTTACTTTGTCACCATGTTTTTACTATTATGGTAATTGTGCCTGTGCACATATTCATGACCATGATGGTTTTACTTCTATGGAATAGATTCCCTGGAGTAGGATTGCTGGGTTAAGTGGTATGTTGATTTAAAATTTTTAAATAAATGTTGACAGGTTGTCTCCCAAGAAGGCTGGTGGGACAATTTGTATTTCCATCAGTAAATATACAAAAATACTGTTACCCTTTATACCCATTAGCAAAAGCTGTTGTAGCATTTAAAAAAAAGAAAAGGAAAGGAAGAAAAGCCTGGTGGTGGGTATAGTGATTTCGCAGTGTTTTTGTCTTTGCATTTTCATTACTACTGTAAATCTGGAAAACTTTCCATATGTTCTTTGGTCATTTGGATTTCATTCATAATTTACTTATTGTATTAGTTTTCTATCTCTGCATAACAAATTACCACAAATTTAACAGCTTAAAACAGGACCCACTGATTATCTCATGGTTCTGTGGCTCAGAACTTCAAGCAGGCTTTGATTGGGCTCTCTATTTAGTTTCCAATAAGGCTGGAATGAAGGTGTGTGCCAGGCTGGGCTCTTAGCTGAAGGCTCTGGGGAAGAATTCACTTCCAATCTCATACATGTTGGCGGAATTCGCTTCCTTGGGATTGTAGGATGGTTGCAAGATGGAGGTCTCTGTTCCCTTGCTGACTGTCAACTAGGGTTGTTCTCAGCTCCTAAAGGCTACCCTCCAGCCCTTGCACGTGGTCTCCTCCATCTTCAAAGCTAGCAGGCATTCATCGAATCCTTCTCATGTTTTGACTCTTTGTTTTCTGCTACCAGCCTTTTTAAAGGGCTCATGTGACTAGGTTAGGTCCACCCAGATAATTTCTGTATGTTAAGGTCAACTGGTTAGTATCCTTAGTTACATCTGCAAAGGCCCTTTGCCCTGTAAGTGTAGCATTATCATAGGAGTAACACCAGGGGCAGAGATCATGGGGACCATCTTAGAATTCTGCCTACCATAAATACTCATATTTTTATTTGTACCTTTATATTCATTTTAATTTTTATTCATATTTTTGCTCATGTTTCTATTGTGTTTGTCTTTTTATTTAGTTTGTAGGAGCTTTTTGTATATTAAGCCTTCCTACTCTTGGTTGCAAACATTTTTTTCTAACTCTTCTAAGCTGTCTATTAACCACATTAATAAGTACTTTTTCCATAGAAAACTTAGCCATTTGGATTTCACTCTTAAGGTGAATTGCATATTTGTATTTTTAAATTCACATTTAAAATTTTAATTCATTTTTATTTTTCATTTTTATTAACATTTCGCCCATATTTGCAGTCTTTTAAAAAAATTATAAGTGCTCTTTGTGTATTATAAACTCTTTCTCTTATTATTTGCAAATTTTCTCCGGATCTTTGACTTGTCTATTGACCATATTTATAATATCTTTTCTCATTCAAAACTTTATATTAGTATATATCCTATATATTATTTTATTTTTCAAAATACAGACATTTGTGAATATATAAACATTTTGAAGTATTCTGTATTGTTTAAGGTCTTCACCCCTGAGTGGCATGTATAGTCTCCTGGAATGGCTTCTGCATTTTATTTATTTATTTTTAATTTGTCTACTCCATTTGGAATTTGTTTTTGTATACAATGCAAGCTATGGATGCAACTTTACTTTCTTCCGAGTGAGTTGCCAATTGTTCTAGCACCCTTTATTAAATAAACTATCTTTTCCCAATGAATTGAAACACCAACTTTGTCGTATATTAAATTTTCACATATGATGAGATTTACTTCTCAGTATGCTATTCTGTTTCACTTCTAGTTCTCTTTACATATGGCAGTATCATATGGATTTAATTACAGTGGATTTCTATTCTGTTTGTGAACAGTGGTTTTATAAAATGATCAGGCAGAACATTTTCCTACCCCACACGCCTGCCTACTGTTCTTTTTACGACTTTTCTTGGCCATTTGAAATTTGTGATCACTTTATCCAATTAGGGGTTGAAATTGCATTAAATTTTCAGATTAATTTTGGGAAATTTGACATATGATATTGTCTTCTAAGAACTAAGAAAATTGTATCATTTTCAGTTTGCTCAGGTCTTGTCTATAGCTTTATAGTAAGATTTGAGAGTTTTCTTCATTCAAGTCTTGCGTCTTTTTTATTAAATGTATTCTTATTTCTTAGCCTTTTGGTCATTACTGTGAATGGATTCTTTTTTCCATTTGCATTTCTAAAGGCTTATTATAAATAAAGGAAAAGCCTGTATTTTTCTGTGTACTTATCTTGTATACAACTTTACTATATATACTTGCTAAATTTTCTCATTAATTTCAGCAGTTTTCACTAGAGTCTCTTGGAATTTGTAGAAATATAATGGTGACACAAAAATAATTCAGCGTTTTTTGCAATGTTTGACAGATTCTTTTCTAGAATCTTTATTGTCTGTAAACTCCATCATAGTGTTGAGTGATAACAGTGATAGCAGGCATCTCTGTTATTGATTTTAGCAAAAATAGTTTGAGTATTTAGTTATTTAGAATATTTGTGTTGCTACTTGGTAAATAATCTTTATCTTATTTAAATACATTCTTTCCTGTTTTACCAGGAGATTCTGTTAGGTGTAGCTGCTAATTTTATCAAATGCCTTTTCAGCATCTTTTGATGTGGTCATGTGTTACTTTCTTTTAATCTATTAACTAGCTGGATTATGTGTGGAGTTGCTGACATGAAACCACTCTTTTCTCCTTGTAATAAAGCCTGCTTGGTCATAATGTGTTATTCTTTTCTTATAAATCAGTATTCCAGTTGCTAATCTTTTATTTAGAACTTTAGCATGAATGTTCATAAGTGAGATTAGTCTGTAGATTTCTTTAGTGGATTATTTTATTAGGTGTAAAAAATAATGCAGGTTGGCAAAATATGGGAGTAATCAGAAAGCTCATCCACTGCTGGTGAGAATGCACATTTTTTCAAATACAGTTTCCAATTTATTGGAAAACCATTCGGCAGAATCTACTAAAGTGAAAATATTCATACCATGGAATCTAGTAATTCTGCTTCTAGGCATACACCCAATAAAATGCATACATATGTTCACCAAAAGATATGTTTTAGAATGTTTATAGCAACACTACTAGTAATAGCCTCAAACCTGAAACTACCTAAAAGTCCATCCACCTGTAGAATGGATAAATACATTTTTGTGTGTTCATACAATGGAATACGATCCAATGAGAATGAACAGTTTATAACTATGTGCAGCATATGGATGAATCTCAGAAGCATTATGATCAGCCTAAAAAGCCAGATATAAAAGAATGCTATATGCTTTCCTTCATATAAAGTACAAAAACAGGCAGAACTAATCTATGCTGTTAGAAGTCAGGAAAGTGGTTATCCTCAGTGGGAGGTAGGCAGGGGAGGAGACAGTGTCTGAAAGGAAGTCTGAGGGGGACTTCTGGAGCGTTGGTAATGTTTTGTTTCTTTATCTGAATGCCTGTTTACGGTGCATTGTTAATGAAAATTCATCTAACTTACATGTACACATTTTTTTTCAATAAAAAGTTTTTAGAATAATGCTGTTTCATAAAATGAATTGGGGAGATTTTCATCTTTGTCTATGGTTTAGAATTGTTTAAATATGAGATCATTGAAATTACCTGTTAAAGATTAGGAGGAACTTGGCTGAGAAATCTTTTGATCCCGAGGCCTTCTTTATTGTGTAGGACTGTCTCATGCATTTTGCATCCCTAGCTCTTGGCTGTATACACATATACACGTATATTAAGGTTTATTGCTCACCCCTATTTCCCTCTGCTTCCTTTATTTTCCTCTACATTGAAGTCTGTCTTCTAATTAATATCTTGTTTGGTTCTTAGTATTTTCCTCAGGTGGGGTAATATACTCTCTGAATCTCTGGTAAGCCACAGTTCTTTTTTCATCCTAATAGGTAAGTGATATTTTGGTTGGGTATAATATTTGGGATTACAGCTCTGTTTGTCCAGTGGCCTAAAATACATCATATTCTTAGTGTTGCAGTTGAGATGTGTGATGCTAATCAGAATCTTTTTGCTTCACATGTCACTTACTCTTTTTGTCTGGAAGTAATTTAAAAAAATTCTTCTGGTTAAGGAATTAATTTTGACCTATGATTTGAGATACTTTTCCACTTTCAGGCCACAAATTCCCATCTCATGCATGACCTTTCTCCTTTCCTTTTGTTTTTTAAGTTTCAGGGACTCTTTTGTGTATGTTTGTTGTAATTTAATCTACTTACATGGACCTAATTATTTTTGGAAGTTGTCCATCACATCCACAACCCTGTTTCACTGAAAACTTTTTCTCATCTGTTGGTTTTCCCCCCATCTCTGATAACTTGGCTTCTTGTATGTGTTACTGTCTGTTCATAGGGCTCGGCTGCTAGGAACTATGGTGTGTTCCAGAAGTGGTGGAAGACATGGCAATCTCTGCCCTGAGTACTAGTTGTTTGGAAGCAAATGGGTTGTCAGTGTGCTATGAAAGCCATGGAAGGAAGGCTTTCTGTGTCTAAGCCTCCCGATAACTCTTCCTGCCTCAGAGACATACAGAGGACTCAGTTCATCTCTTAGCTTCTTCTCACCTCCTTGGGGATTAGGATAATTAGTTATGCTCAAGTTGACCAGTGTCGCTTGCCACGTGAATTGCAAATTGTGAAGATGCCCTACGTATATATGAAAGGCTCAGTTTTGAATGAAGGAAAAGTTACAACAAAGATGATAGCCTGGACTTCCCTGGTCACACAGTGGTTAAGAATCCGCCTGCCAATGCAGGGGACACGGTTCGAGCCCTGGGCCAGGAAGATCCCACATGCCCCAGAGCAACTAAGCCCGTGTGCCACAACTACTGAGCCTGCGCTCTAGAGCCTGCGAGCCACAACTACTGAAGCCTGCGTGCCTAGAGCCCGTGCTCCGCGACAAGAGAAGCCACCGCAATGAGAAGCCCACGCACCACAGCGAAGAGTAGCCCCCGCTCTCCGCAACTAGAGAAAGCCTGTGCTTAGCAACGAAGACCCAATGCAGCCAAAGATAAATAAGTAAATTTATATATTAAAAAAAAGATGATAGCCTGTTCACTGTCGGACTCTATGATTATAAATGGTGAACGGTTCAAGCAAAAGAAGTACTCATTTTTCATACTGAATTCCCCATGGCAACTTGAAGGACAAGGAAGAGAAAATTAAGGTACACCAAGAACTTGCTCAGAATCTCATCTGAAGATTCCTGGACCAGTAACTGAGGAAGTGTGTTACTCTTCCTCCATTGCCCTTACCTTTGAAAACTAACGACATCAATTCTTTTTTTCCCCTCTCTCGAATCTCATTGCTGCATCCAAACCTCTCTTGTTTCCATGCCATTCGGAAGAGTGTGCAAAGTAGGTTGGTTTCTGATACTATACAGTCAGTGGACAAGTTCCCAAGAATTTGAAAACTCTTCTTAGGTACAAACATGTAAAACAAATGGCAAAGAATAATCTGGAATGAGTCATGAATACTAGCCACCTTATCTATCTTATTCCAAGTGCGTTCAGTCATTATTACTGGACCATTTGTGTTCAATATTCAGACAAAGTGCAGCCCTGCCAATTTGCTTTCTGTTTCTGTTTCAGCAAGGAATGGAATTAGCCTTCATGCTTAAGAAAACCAAACAAATAATGGCCTAAAAATTAGGGGTTATTCCTCTCCTATAATAAGAAGGAGGAGGTTATTGGCATTGGTTGTACATGTTCAAAATGTGAAGAAAGATCCAGGCTCTTTTTATTTCTCTTCTGCCATTCTTAGAGTAATTTCATCTTTTTTTTTTTTTTTTTTTTTTTTTTTTTTTTTTTT
>NW_021703775.1:59198988-59237067 GCF_005190385.1 Monodon monoceros
TTTTTTTTTTGCGGTACGCGGGACTCTCACTGTTGTGGCCTCTCCCGTTGCGGAGCACAGGCTCCGGATGTGCAGGCTCAATGGCCATGGCTCATGGGCCCAGCCGCCCCACGGCATGTGGGATCCTCCCGGACCGGGATACGAACCCGTGTCCCCTGCATCGGTAGGCGGACTCTCAACCACTGCGCCACCAGGGAAGCCCTCATCTATTGTTTGGCTTCAAGATGGCTCTCACAATACCAGTCATGTTATACAAGTTCAAGGTAAGAAGAAGGTAAAAAGGGGGAAGGGCAGTACTAATTAGGACTTTTCTCCTTTTGACAGTAAAGGAAATATTCCCAGAGGCGCTCCCTCTGGCAGACTTCCCCATGTATCTCATTGGCCAGAACATTGCCTCCCTACATTTAATGCATGTTGATAAAGTGAGTATCTCACTTTTTCAGCTTCTGGTGGTAGGCAATGGCAAGTGATAAGTCAATTTCAAATGGCTGTTAGGTTAGACAACAAACCTTTGTCTAGAAGGTTATCTCTAGATAACCTTAGAAGGGAATCTCCTTAGTCACTCATTTCTGTTTTGCATTTCCCTTATCTTTCTCTCTCAACCTGATTGTGAAAGGTAAGATATGTAATTTGTAGACACTGAGTTCTAATATCCTGATATTCTAATATCTTGAAAATAATGTCTCCAATCACCTCCCAAATGAGACATTTGCTTCCTCCATAGGACATCACAATCATTCTAATCTTGTTTGTCCATTCCCTGCTTTGAATACACTCATTCTCTGAAGAATGATCAAACATCAAAGCCTGGTAAGTAGGCTTCCTTTCACACAAATCTTGAAGAAATCTATCGTCTTACATATAGCCTTGAGTTTGTCCCAAGGTGGTTGTTTAAATTTGTTGTTTAAGGTTGTTTAAGTTTGATGTATGACTCTTCTTGCATTCTTTCTACCCCAAGAGGATTATTTTTTAAACCTTAGAAGAGGTTGGTTTGTTTTCCGGAAGATGCTAAAAAAAACTTAAGAAATGCCATAAAAAATAAACATATTTAGGCATAAATACTTTGAGCCAAGCAATTTTTTTTTTTTTTCGGTACGCGGGCCTCTCACCGCTGCGGCCTCTCCCGTCACGGAGCACAGGCTCCGGACGCTCAGGCCCAGCGGCCATGGCTCACAGGCCCAGCCGCTCCGTGACATGTGGGACCCTCCTGGACCGGGGCACGAACCCGCGTCCCCTGCATCAGCAGGCGGACTCCCAACCACTGCGCCACCAGGGAAGCCCGAGCCAAGCAATTTGAAAAAAAAAAAAAACACACGCAAAACTTTCTAACCTTCTGATATAAAAGTGGACTTCCTTTGCTCTTTAAAATTAGACCAAGATGGAGTAACAGAGACCATATTTACACAACTTTTAAAAATAGAGAAAACAACAACAACAACAGTTTTCAGATATTGAACAACAGCACAAGACAGTAATCCCTAACAGAGAGGAAAACAAATTGTTGCCCCAGCTTTCTACCTCGACAGACTGTCCATGACTCAGTACAGGGAGTTGCAACCCAGGCAGAGCCGAGATTGTCTCTGTGAGTAGAAAAGATGGAGTTGAGAGTTTGGTGAGTCCAAAGGCAGCTAGAGTTTGCAGGGTGGAATATACAAGAGAGCTCTGGAGATCTCAGCTGGGCCCTCCCCAAGTCTTCAGCTGAGTATAAGTATAAGCATGTGAGGAACATATCAGAAGCTGAAGAAAGAGTCACCCAAAAGGTACAGATAGAAAAATCCTATGATGTTACATACGGTTGGGAATAGCTCATGTTTCCACCAGGCATAGTGGAAATATAAAATTTGAGGCATTAGGTAGAGGACTCAGAAGGGTATTATTGCTTCATGACTGTGAAAAAACTCAGCCCTAGGCTAAAGGTTGCTTTGGTTCTGCCATAAAGCTTAAACGTAAGACCTGAAAGGATCAAATTATTTTCAAGTAACTTAACTGTGACCCAGAACAAAGCTCATATGTATACATATATGTATATAAATACATTTATATATATATTTGTATATTTATTTAAATATAAAAGAATGTCTAGCACTCAACAAAGTAAAATTCATAACATTTGGGATCCAATTATCAGGTATGCAAAGTGACAGGAAAACACAACCCAAAATGAGGAGAAAATGTAATAAATTGAAAATGACTCAGAACTAATGCATATGATAGAATTAGTAAACAATGACAATTAAATGTTATAACTGTACTGATATGCCAAAAGGCAGTGGAACAACATCTTTAAAGTACTGAAAAGAAAAAAAAATCCTGTCAACTTGAAATTCTGTACCCAGTAAAATTGTATTTCAAAAACAAAGGCATACAAGAGCCAAAAGTATTCATGAGTAACAGATATATTAACGCAAGTACTCAGGCAGAAGGAAATTGATACTAGATGATAACAGAAAAAAATTACTTCTTTTTAAATCACTTTAAATGATAATTTACAGTTTAAAGCAAAAAAAAGTAATATACAGAGGGTTGTAAAATAAATGTAGAAGTAAAATATATGAGAACAATAACACAAAGACTGAAAGAGGGTAAATACAAGTATACTGCTGTAAGATTCTTATACTATGCATGAAGTAGTATAATATTACTTGAAGACAGACTGTGATAAATTATAGATGTATACTATTGAACCTAAAGCAACCACTTAAAAAAACATAGCTAATAAGCCAATAAAGGAGACAAAAGATAATAATAATACATATCCAGTTAATCCAAAAGAAGACAGAAGAAGGAAAAGAGTAACAAAGAACAGATACGACACATAGAAAACAACCAGATGGTAGATTTAATCCCAACAGTAGAAGTAAACACATTAAACGTAGACCATTAAATGTAGATGGTCTAAACACCATAATTAAAAGGCAAGATTGACAGATTAGGTCCAAATAATGAGACCTTGCCTACATTGAATGCTGTATACAAGAAATCCACTTTAAATAAAAAGACTCATATAGGTTAAAAGTAAAAGGATAGAAAAAGATATGCCATACCAAAAGAAAGCTTCAGTGACTATATCAGACAAAATGAATTTCAAGGAAAAGAATATTATCAGGGATAAAGAGGTTCATTTCATAATGATTAAGAGGTCAATTCATCAAGAGAACACAACTCCTAAAAGTTTATGCACCTAATAGCAGAGCTTCACAATAAATGGAGAAAAAAACTGATAGAAGGGAGAAATAGACAAATCTACAATTTTGGTTGGCAATTTCAACACTCCTCTCTCAATAATTGATAGAACAAGGAGACAGAAAATTAGTCAAGATATAGAAGACTTGGGTAACACTACCAACCACGTTGACCTACTTGACATTTATAGAACATTCTACCCAACAACAGCAGAATATACTTTTTCCCCAAGTACCAAGAACATTTACCAAGATAGACCATATTCTGGACCATAAAACAAGTCTCAATAAATTTTAAAGGATTCAAGTCATACAAAGTATATTCATGGACCACAGTGAAATTAAATTAGAAGCCAATAAAAGAAAGATGTCTTGAAAATCCCCAAATATTTGGAAACTGAATAACACACTTCTAAATAACCAAAGGGTCAAAGGAAAATTAAAAAGTATTTAGACTGGCAAGGATGTGGAGCAACAGGAACATTCATTTATTGCTGGTGTGAATGTGAATGGTACAGCCACTGTGGAAGACAGTTGGGCAGTTTCTCACAAAACTAAACATGCTCTTAGCATATGATCCAGCAACATGCTCCTTGGTATCTACCCAACTGAGATGAAAGTTTATAATCACACAAAAACCTGCACAAGGATGTTTATAGAATCTTTATTCATAATTGCCAAAACTTGGAAGCAACCAAGATGTCTTTCAATAGGTAAATGGATAAATAAACTGTGGTATATCCAGACAATGGAATATTATTCAGCGCTAAAAAGAAATGAGCTGTCATGAAAAGACATGGTGGAAACTTAAATTCATATTACTAAGTGAAAGAAGCCAATCTGAAAAGGGCTACATAGTGTATGATTCCAATTGTATGACGTTCCGGAAACTCTAGAGATAGTAATAAGACCAGTGGTTTCCAGGGATTTGAGTGGAGGGAGGGATGAATAGGCAGAGTACAGAGGATTTTTAGGGCAGTGAAACTATTTGTGTGATACTATAATGGTAGATACCTGTCATTATACATTTGTCAAAACCCACAGAATGTGGACCACCAAGGGTGAACCCTCATGTAAACTGTGAGCTTTGGGTGATAATGATGTGTTAATGTAATAAATTTATTGTAATAAATGCACCACTCTGGTGGGGGATGTTGGTGGGGGCATCTGTGTGTGTGGAGGGAGACTAGGAGTGTATAGGAAATCTCTGTACTTTCTGTTCAGTTTTGTTGTGAACCTACAACTCCTCTAAAAAAATAAAGTCTATTTTAAAATATTGGGGGGAAAAGTATTTTGAACTGAATGAAAATGAAACCATACCAAAATGTGTGGGATGCAACTAAAAAGTGCTTAGAGGGAAATTTATGTAGCACTAACCTCCTATATGGGAAAAGAAGAAACCTCTCAATTTGATGATCTTGGCTTTCTCCATAAGAAACTAGACAAAGAAGGGTAAAGTGAACCCAAAGTAAGCAGAACAAAGGGAATGATAAAAATAAGAACAGAAATCAATAAAATGTATAAGAGAAAACCAATGGAAACAGCTGATTTTCTTGAGAAGATAAAAGGAAACCTATTCTGGCCGGTTCTTCAGACAAACTCCTGCCCAAATAGTTTAAGGAGGGAGCTTGCAACACCAACTCACACCCAGGAAAAATGACAGGAGAGGTCTCTGGGTAACAAGAAATACCTGTTTTCCCACGTGCTGGGAGTTAATCAGTTTCCAAAATCAAGTAAGACCCAATGTGTTCTTCAGTGAGGAAAAAGCACAGGATTTCTTTATTTTTCCAGGAAAGTTGTTTGGACCTAGTCATTTAAGAAGTTTACATATATACTGTATTTGAGAGTTCTACAACAGTATTTCTTTAAATCTATAATTCCAGCTTCATACTTTAGACGTCTTTCTTTCATCTTCATCCCCTGTTATTCAGAATTTATGAATTTGAACCTTCTTCAGAGCTTCCCTTTATTTATTTTTTAATTTCTTTTTGGTGGGGGGAGAAAGAGATCATTTGCTATGTTTATTCTTGCCTGAACAGACACATTCTAAATTGATCATCAGTGAAGAATAGGATAAACATTCAGGAGCAAATATGTCTATTCTCTTAATCCTGACATTTGAAGAAAATGTATGAGGAACCTTTATATAAAATAAATCAGATATTCAATAAAGGCAGTATAGTTCAGGAATCTAAGGTCATGATGACTGTCCCAAGCCAATGAAGTAATGTTTTTCAATGAAACCATTACTTGATCATTTAACCTCTAAAAACAGCATCATCAAGCAGATGGTCAAAATTGTCACTGGAGAGTACACTGGACATGCAAAGATGAGTAAGTCATGGACTCTGCTGCATAGAGTTTTTTGTTGTTGTTTTTTTAGTATTTATTTATTTGGCTGCACCGGGTCTTAGTTGCGGCACACGGGATCTTCGCTGCGGTGTGGGGTATATTTTTATTAGTTGTGGCGTGCATGTGGGACCTAATTCCCTGACCAGGGATTGAACCTGGGCCCCCCGGCATGGGGAGCGTGGAGTCTTAGACACTGGACCACCAGGGACGTCCCCTCCAAAGAGCTTTCTTTTTTTTTTTTTTTCTACCCTTCTTTCCTTATATGAAAGGTAGCACACTATATTCTCTTTTGCACTTTGCTTGCTTTTTTAACCCATAGCTTCACTTTAATTTGTTCCATGGCTCTTTTTAGCTTATTGGCTTTCTGTTTTCTTCTATGAGGAGCAAACCTTAAATGACTGTTGTTTTCCCAAAATTACTGCTGCATAGTTTTATTGCATTTACTAAAATCATACTGTATTTACTTAAATCTTTTTTTTTTTTTTTTCTTCTGAGAAAAACTTGGATTTAAACTTGCCACTTATCAGATGTGTGGCTCTGGGACAAGTAAAACCTCTGAGTCTCTATTTTTCCTTCTAGAAATGGTGCCTTCACATCTACTATCCCAATTAAATCCCTCAAAGATAGAGCCAGGCTCGTGAAAGTCCCTCGGGAAGGCCAGTTTCTCCCCTCCCTTCCTCTTCATCCCCACCCCCTGCAAACCTTAGGCAGCTGCTAACAGCTCCTGGCCGCAGGGAGAAACTTCACTGTGGGGAATTCTGGACCCGGTAACCAAAAGCAACACATTACAAAGACCTCTTGTTTTTAGGAAGCTGCTTAATCTGAATGTTTCCAGGTGATTTATTTAGAAACCTCCTTAGAAAAGGAGTCAAACTAAAGTAAAACTAATTTTCTCCATTCCCAGTTTTTTCCAGAAAATAGATTTATTTAAGGGAATTTATAGGCAAAGCCCTATTCAGGAGGAAAAGCTAAGAAAGCTCCCTTTTAGTTCCCCAAGTATGCTTTGTCGAGATGCAGCCTTACTCCTTAAACCATGGAGAGGGGTGAACACCAACTGGGAGCCGACACTGCCCCATCCCTCTCCTATGACGCACATTGAGAATCAATTTTAGTATAGCTTGCTTTAAGGACCTTGGCCTCAGAGCCAGTCATTCTGCATATGGCTCTTCAGGCAGTGTCTCCTACCTGATCTACCCAGGCAACACCTAAGCACCATCCCAGCCCAAAGGCTGCCAGGGCACCACTCCAGGTGTGGTGAAGGCAGTGTAGTTGCAAACATTCATAAATCTGAAGAGGGAACTCTTTGTTTGCACTCTGCTCCTTAGTAAGAAAAAGTTTTCCAATCACTGGCAGATCATTTGTAGCTGGGGTAGGTGACTGGGGTAGGACTCGGCATTGTTGTGGATATGCAGAATCAGGGGCACCCATAAACCTTTTGGGGAACATAGTTGTGGTAGGGAGGGCTTCCTAGGGCATCAGGAAAAAAACAGCTGCTGTCAAGTGGCCAGGCAGTCCCTATGCAACAGGGGTCACTGCCATGGCCAGGTGGGTGCCATGCTGCAGTAGGTTTGGCAGGTCAGACACAAGGACCCAAGTGGATGAGGTCAGTTTACTCCACAGTCAGCCCCCTTGTGCCGAGGACAACACAAAAGCGAAAGGGGCCAGATGACAGGCAACATGAGTGGGGACAGGGCACCAATTCTAGAAGGCAGTGAATTTACTTTATAGGCTGCAGCTGTACCCTAAGGAGCGGCCAGGTGGAAAGTCCCCGGCTGAGAAGAATGTTCTGTGAATGCGTCCTACTAGATGGAGAGGCGGACAAAGTGACTGTGACAGCATCTCACTAACTGCCCACCTGGGATGTTCCTGGGATGATGATCTCAGGCCATTGCAACAAGACGAGGGGCAGCCTGCAGCGGAGCCTTGCCCACATGACCTATGTGGAGGTGTGCAAGGTTGCCAGGGCGCCACAGTAGAGCCATTTTCCTAAGGCGGCCACCCCATCATGTTCCACGGAAGGAAGTGGACATGAAAAAGGTTTTTACCGTCGAGTCTGCAGTTGGAGGGTATGCCTGACAGTCCTGAACTTCCTTTCACCCAAGGAAATTATCCCCAGATATAATTAGAGTTTGGTCAGAGGAAATTTCTTAGAGCCACTTGTTTCTAAAATGCTTAGTTTTTGTAAATGTCCAGACTCCCTTGAAAGTCAAAACAGTTCATTTACCAAACACCTTCTCTTTAAAATAAAAAGGTTGAGGGAGGCTCCACACTGGGACTCCTTCCTTCTCCCCCTTCCTTCTCCAGATGGATATAGTATCTGCCACTTATTCTGTGTTTAAGGGCCTGTCAGCAGATGGACTAATACTGCCTGAGCTGGTGAGTAACTCCTACATAATGATCAGGAAAATAGGAAAAGGGACACGGAAGGCAAAAGGCAACTTAGAACTTCAAGTAACAGTCCAGCCTCCCAAGATCTTGGATTTGATGCTGCAGAGTAGAAAATAGTTTTGTGTGTTTTCAGTGATATGCTAGCACCATTCATGGAACATTGGAACTGCGTAACTGATGTCTCAGATTGATTTTACCCTCCTCACCAGAATATCCCTAGGCACCCTCAGCCTGGGTGCAAACGAAGTCATGTGAACGATAATTACTCAGTGGTGTTGGCTGGCCCTCACTGATATACTGCAGGACCAAGTATTTTGCGGGGGTCAGTGAGGGATGCCCCAGATCCGCTCATGAACAAGGCTTGCCAGGACCATCTAGGCTGCCACGCATGTGGGCGACTCCCCACTGAGGCTGCCGGGTGGGTGGGTGGGTGGGTGGGGGCCTCGACTGGTATTTGTCTTCAGAGATCTTTGCTAACTGGCCAGGATTAGAGTGACTCGGGGATGAAAGGGTTGGTTTTCCACTTCAAGAGAATGCCTCCTCTCTGTAGGTAGAAGCATGTGGGTGTTCCAGGCCTTGCATTTAGGTCAGAGGAGCTGGAAAGATCCCCTGGAGTTTCCACACTGCCGTTGTCCCCCAGTTCAATGAGGGTATTCTCTTAGGAGGAAACTAAATTACACCACCACTTTGCCATTTAGAAAACTTCGTCTGCTCGTTTATTTTGCTTGGTGCATGTCTTAGTCATAACCACAGCAGTTTGAACCTTCGACTTGTCCCTGTTCCCTCTTTGGCTTTAAAATGCCACACAATCCCCCTACTGAGATTGGAAAGAAACTCCCTTTTACTATAATTTCAAGGAGAACTTGTAGAGTATTAGGATAATTGAAAACAAAAATCGATATCATAATATCAGGGTATAGGTTTACAGATGCCTTGGGGATGTCAGACCAACAACAATTCCATTGATTTGGGGTTTTGTTTTGGTGTTTGCACAGTTTCTATGGCTTCCAGAGCCTCACAGTTTCTGTGTCCTGGGCAGTCATGTAAAGGCTCTTTGTTGAGAACTCAGATTCCAGTTTGCCATTAATCTGAATACACCCTGCTCACCTCAACCAAGTGTGAAACTAGAGGAGTCTCAGAAAGGAGCTATTCAGCTGAAATTGTATTTTTTATAAGAAAGTCTCAGCTGCCAAGCCGAGTATAGTGTTTGCTTACTTGGGCAGTTTATTGCCTGTGGGCCCAGTTTGTGTAAGAGGGATGGCAGGGATGAAGTTAAGCTCAGTATTTTTCAATTATAGGACATTTAAAAAACAAAAACGAAAACTAAAAACAAGAAAGAAAGAAAAGAAGCAAAGCCTGCATTGAAATTGTGATCTTTCAACCTTATTTGTTTTCCATGTAGATGGTTATTTAAACAGTACTTTTCTCCTCAATTAGGTCTTCATACTAAAAGCAGAGATGGATCCCAGAGGCAGCACTTCTTCCTCCCTGATGGTCTGAACAGTTTTCAATGGCTAATGGCCTATAAACAAGTAATATCTTGTAGCCATTGAGGCCAAGAGAAGTGAAAAGGAGTCTTTGACAGTTACTGGTTTTCTTGGATAAAGCTTCTAAGCAAAACAGGGAGACTGCCGTGCCAGAAGACTCTGTTATTCAGCCTGCATTTGGTTTTCCAAATTCGGGAACTTGTGGACATCCATGTGTCAGCATTCAAGACAATTTGATGCTTCAAGGAACCTCACAAGGTTTTTAAGTGCAAGGTGATCAGATAGAATGATGTGAGCGCTCATCCCGAATCAGCCACATCAGCTTGGTTTGCTGGATAGCCCTGCTGAAGGAGGCTGCACGGAGAGGTCAACCCTTAATGGGTGGGAAGTTTCACTCTGTTCCCTCTCTGCAGGCTGGTGCAACAATTTCCAAATGAAGCTCACTCTGGAGGAGAGGAGAGTGAGAGAGTTACCTGGTCCTCCTGTCCTGCTCTTGTCCTTCCTCTCCTTTCTGAGACTCTGCCATCTCCCTGACCCTGGAGTTCATGAGTTTCCCCAGGTTGCTTCCAAAAATTCCCCCTTTGCTTGAGTTACTGAGAGGAGAGTTTCTGTTACTTGCAGCTGAGAGAACTTTAAATGACACAGCCTTCCATGGCCTGGCCCCTGTCTCTCCCTCCAGCTTCTTTTCCTGACACCCCTGCCTCAGCCTCAAGTTGCACGCTGTCACTGTGTGTCACACTGTCGCAAGCCTCCTTGCCTCCCTAAGCATCTTGGGCAGGGACCAGGTCTTATTTATCTTTGTACCCCAGCACCTGTCACAATGCCTGGCACATAATAGGAAGTTAAAACATGTTTGTTGAATGAAAGGAAGGTAAACAGAAGTGGGATTTTCATTTCTGCAGGAAAAATAAGAGCGTAAGGTGAGGAACAGAGTTTCCCTATGGGTAGATACCTGAAAAGGGTTCTGGCCCTAGAAAAGCAGTGATTGTAACAGACAGTAATGAACCTCAGAAGGGTTTGAAAGAGTGGTGCAGTCCGTGTGGAATTAGATCCTCTCTTTCTTGCCATCATATCCTGTTTCTCTCTTCCTGAAATATCTCTGCCTCCCATTCTACCAGTGCCATTGTATTAGGGGTTGGAACTGTCAGGTTACTTAGATTCAGAGCTCTCATTCCCTGCATTCCATGTCCTTGGTGATGTGTGTGTGTTGTGTCCCCTAATGGGAAGGGACTAAGGACATCACTGGAAAATAGGTGGGTCAGGATTGTGCATCCAGAGAGCCTAAGTCTATCTGAGCAACTCAGGGAAGGCTCCAAAGAGGAGGTGGCATTTGGACTGAGACTTGAAGGATGATTAGGAGTTTAACAAGAGGATGGGGAGCCCAATGTGTTCAGGGAGCTACAAGGACTATGGCTGTAGATTAAAATCACGCAGCTTAAGTGAGGGCAGGAGGATTGATGGGGGGAAGTAAAGTTTGCACTGGATGTTTAACAGACTCCTCACTTTGTACATTTAATAGACCCTGAGATACACTTAGCAGAATTATACATACATTTTAAATTGCCAAGCTTACTAGAGAACCCCCTATGCAGCCACTTAGGTTATTTCGTGTGCCACCATCATAAGAAGCAAAGCCGTTAAGTATATAGACCCTGGAGTCAGGTTACCTGGGTTTAATTCCCAGATCTGCCTCTCCTAGTCCTATGACCTTGGGCAAGTTACTTGACATCTTCATGCCTCTGGTGCATGATCTGTAAAATGAGAATAATAACAGTACTTCTTGCAATAAATCATAGGGATAAATGAGTTAATACATGTGAAGCCCTTAGAACAGTGCCCAGCATGCAGCAAACGCTCACGAATTGTTAGGCACTTCATGATTATTTCTCTCATGAGGTTGTTTGCAGTCGCCAGTCATGCGCTCTGTGTATAACCCCATGATATTAATTATACGATTTTAATTGTTCATTTGTGCATGGTTTCTCACTGGACTGTGAATTCCTCACAGCCATTAGTTGAACAAATATCTCTTTCCAAAGTAACGGAATTCATGCATTCAAGCATATTTCCTACTTACTACATTTATATATTGGTAACCCAAGGGAGCACTTCTCTTAGGATGGTGACTAGAAGATAACATTATATTTTGGAAATTCCTCTTTCAGGCTGGAAAATCCTTGGTCACAGAAGCATTGCCATCTTTATAAAACCATGTTGGTCACCCTGAGACTGCCGCTGGAAAACTTGCTTCAGGGAGGTTTTGTCCCATTCAAAGGGTTTAAAGAGCCCAAAGAAACAAGAAATATCTGAACATGGTCAGTTTGGCTGAAAATTTTTAGTAGAGCCTTGTTGCAAAACTTATAGCCAAGAAACCTCTTTCAAAGAGCCTTAACTCTCAAGAGATGGGCCAGTTAAGATGAGCGGAGTTTAGACATCACTTGCATCCGGAGAAGCTGGTCCGATGCTCCTCGTCCGCTTGTTTTGGTTGACTTGGAGGAGAAAGGGCACGGAAGAGGTTTCCTGCTGAGACCATAGAATGAAAGATAGAGTTGCCTTAGGAGATTGGCTCCGAGTCTGCAGGACCAAGAGAGCTCCACAAAGGCTGGACCAGAGCCTCCGAGTGTGCAGAAGCAGGTGTGTGTTTGTGGGATGCCCCGAAGGCAGTCAAATGAGTCAGGACACTGGAAGACAGGAGATCTGAATTCTAGTTTTATCCCTTCGCGTCAGCACAAACTTCTTAAGGCCTGGGTTTCCTTTTTCTTTTTTCTTTTTTTGCCATTGAAGAGTTTGATGTAGATTGTCTCCAAAGTTCTGTTTCTGGTGTTAAGATTTCAGTGTTGGCCCAGCAGTGCTGGGCACACTTTAGGTTGAGCAAATTGGCCTTTATTTGCAAGCCTCCCATGGCACCCATCACCACCAGGACCCTTGTCTCCACCCTGCTCCGTGGACCTCACCCAGCCCCACCTGCACTGCAGCCTTCCCGCGTGAGCCCCCAGGGGCCCAAGCCCTTCTTGCCCGCTCTTACCTGAAGCCTGGTTGTCTTCCTCAACCCCCCGAGAGGGGGCTCCTTGTGCTCTCTCACCCGACGTGTTTCAGGCCTGGAGTAGGGCTGGGTCTGCTCCTGGCCCCCTTGAATCTGGCCTTGGCCCTCCAGCCCTGTCACTGCTGTCCTCTCCCAACCTCCTGGTCACCTCTGTCCTCCGCTGAGCATCCATGAGCTTGGCTCACTGCTTCTCTCTCCATCCTGACTCCTGTCACCATCTCTGGCAACTTGAACATCCACACGGACAATTCTGACCACACCGTAGCCTCTGAGGACCTCAAGCTCGGAGCACTTCACCTCTGATGGTCCACACAGCATGTACTCAAATACGTGTTGACAACATGTCGACAATGGGCACGTTTGAAGAGGTTTCATTTATCTTCAAAATTATGATACCTATAACTAGGGTGACCATATAATTTATTTTCCAAACTGGGACAATGAATGAAAGAGAACACCAAAATAATTAAAATTATGTTATTTTTGGAAGTATTTACTTATTGATGACAAATTGGTTTTTATATTAAGGACCCTGTAAAATAATTATATTCCAAAGCTATTTTCCAAAATAAAATTTTTCTTCAAAAAATTAACTCGTGTACATTGAAGCGACATTGAAAAAAAACTTTATATCAATTATCTGCACATTCAAAATCATAGGCAGAATAATTGTTCCTAGTACTTATGTTCTTTAATTAGTTTCCTAGCTAAATCTGTCACTAATAATGTGTCACTGGTATCTTTATGAAGAATTTCCTTTTTGAAGCTAGTTTTCGTATTTTGAAGGTTTTGAACAAATCTGTTTGAAATTGCTTTCGAAATAAAATCTATCGTTAATAAATTTGAAATTGCTGACACCTTTCTCTGTAGACCACAACATTTTTAATTGACAATAACTCCTCAGGTAGTGAGAATTGGCAAGTTCTATGCAAATTCTGCTAAATGGATGCTATTTTCAATTCAGAATTTCTTGTGTAAATATTTTGTCCCAAGTATTGACACAGGTACTGTCTTTTGGCCTCCATTCAGAGTAGCATTCTCCAGCACACATTTTTACAGGATATAACTTGTCAAGTTAGTCATCTCTATTTAGGATTCTTCTGAATGTCTCCCTATGGTGTATGTAATTTCACATCCTAATAAATGAGTCCTTGGTAGAAGCCAGAAGTAAAAAAAAGTGGAGTTCAACCAAACCCATGCCAGCTTATTTTAATGCAACCAGTAATAACAGTATCTAGTTAACAAATGAAATATGCAAGACAAATGCTAAACTAAATGGGACTCACAACAACAGGCATAAACAGGGGCTCTCCCAGGAAACAGCTCTAACACTGACCCCTCCGAGGCAGCTCAGTGGTTCTCAATCCTGGCAGCATATCATCAGTACCACCTGCCAATGCTCAGACTCCCTTCCCAGAGACTCAGCTTTCACTGGATTAGTGTGGGGCCTGGGAACAAGCATTGTACTCTCAAGTGGTTCTAATGTGCAGCTCGGGCTGAGAGTGGCTGCACCAGCCTGATGCACCACTTTTAAAGCCAGGTCAGTGTGGTCCTCCAGGGCCATTCCCCAACTGCTCCATATACTGCAGGAACACCGTGATTCTGATAACAGAGAACAGGGAGGTAAATCAGGCACCGCTGTGCTGCTGTCACCTTGTCTCTGCACCCCCGTGGGTGCGCTGTCTCCTTGGGCCAGGAGACAGTGCACGGCAGGTGCTCTGGGGCATGAGTAGAGCAGAGAGGTGGCCCTGCCACAAACCCTGTGAAGACTACCCATGACACGGTCAGAGTGATTGCATGAAATCCTGTCAGACATGTAATTAAGCATCTCCTATATTGTCATGACAAAAATGAAACTTGTGGAGAGTTACAGAATTCTAATGGGAAATAAAAATGTTACAAATCTCACAAAAGCTCTAGTTAAGCCTTCATAAGTGCTGTGTTCTATTCTCAATTTTTATTTTGAAAACAATTCTCAAAATGTAAAATCCCCAGCATTCCCAAAATGATGTATTATTTTGGCTCATTCTACAAATTTATGATCACCTTTCTAACTCTGTGTTTCGAAGTATGAAAAACCACACTGGCAAAGAAAAATAACAACACGTGGTTTCCAAGCCCTAAGTGCCTTGCTGCCCCACGTGTGTCCCATAAAGCACTGGGGGTTGTCCGAGAGCCAGTCGGGAAAGCGGCATCTGCTGGTGCTTTGCCTGCTCTGAATTTAGTTCCGGGGCTGTGAGTTGAACTCTGTACAAATGTTCTGGATGACCTTGGGAACCACTTTGTAGAGGTTGTCGAACTCGTCCACAAAGAAGGCGTGGTCCTTGGCAGGGTGAGTGGCGATGACTTCCAGCTCGTCCTGTGCAGCCCATGCCACGCCTATGGCATAGGTGATCACTCCTGTGGGGACAAAGGGTAGATGAAGCAAATGTCCCCAAGGGAAAGTACTGAAATGAATCCTTGCCTTTCTGCTGCTCTGTTGGCCATTGTGCTTGAAGGCAACCGAGTCCAAAATCAGAAATGTGCCCAAAGCATGAACATCTGCTGTATGCCAGCAGCAATAAAGTTGGTATAGTTGCTATCTCATAGGAGTTTACAATCTTTTGGAGAGAAAAAACAGGAAAATGGAGTAAATGCATGATAAGAATTTCATGTCCAGGAGCAGCGTGGGGATGACATTTGGACAAGTGAAACTTTGGTGCCGTGCAGATTGTACCACATGGCACACACTTGCTCTGTGTGTAGAGGCGCACAAAATTCAGTCTTATATGCATCAAAAGTCGGTTCGAGATCTTTTAAATGAAAATGAAACTATGGGTAGTCAAATCCATTTCACCTGCCTTCACTAATCAAGGTCGTTTTAAGACTTGCATGTCCTCCAAGTGGCACGTAGCCTAAACAGTAAGATTTTTGTCCAAGTTGTACTCCAGAAACTTGGAGTCAGCAGTGAGCTGACCTTAGAGTCAGCTGCGTCTAGCTCAGCTGAGCTGGTTAAGACAGGATAGGACCACTGACCCTCCAACAGGGCATGCGCGAGTGCCCGCTTGGTGACCTTTAGAACAAGCGCAGAGGCCTGTAGCTTGGTTACGCCTGCGCAGAGCAACACTTCCACACCTTTTTCTAATCACACTCCCCACGCCTCAGACCGCCCTGCTCCTTTACTTGCTATAAATACCCCGAGCTCTTTGCCCTTGGGGTGGTAGATTTGAGGCTGGTTCTCCTGTCTGCCTTGCGAATAAACTCTACTGCAAACCTAGACAAAAAAATGGTGGCATTGAATTACTTTAGGCTTGAGGGTGACTTTATAAGCCATAGGCTCCAACCTCATTCCCGGTGCAGGAACCCTGCTTGCACAAGGACCTGGAGAGCTGTGACCCAGCATCTGCTCCATCACCACAGAAAAGTAAGTGTTTACCGATAAGGAGGTGGCGGGCAGTGTTGACTGATGCAGGAGGTCATGGAAGATGAAAGGGAAAAGCGCTCTTTGGATTCAGAAGAAACAGAAACAAGATACTGGTAGCCTTTGAAGGGAGCAGCGGCAGAGGAGTAGATGCCATAGAAACCAAGTGAATTGCTGTGAGTTGAGAGTGAAAAAGAAATGAAGATGTGGGGCAGCACATATAGCTGATTCCAGAAATGTGGCTATAAAGGAGGCAGGTGGTAACTGGAGCTAGAACATGGGGTCAAAGAGAATTATTTCCCTTTTTAGGAAGAGAGGGACTTGAGCTGGTCTAGATGCAAATGGGAACGAGTATAGTAGGATTAAAGGGTTTGGACTGTAACATGGAGCAGGGAGGAGAGGAATTCGGAGGGCAGGGGTCTGTTCTCAGTGGGGAAACAGACTGCCTGCTGTGTGGTTCTTGCCTGGTGAGCGGAAGCTTGACCTATTCCCACGCCCCCTCCAGGCTGGCCAGGGTGGGGTTAGCAAGATGGCCATGAGACAGAGGGCAGAGCCTGGGTGAGGGTTTCCGGCCAGGCTCCTCTCCCCCGCCAGCCACTCACAGGGCCCACATCACTCTCTCCAGCATCTTCCGGGTGCCCTGTCCTGCTGACCGGAGAGCCATCCACACCTCACGTGGTTCTGGTCTAAGCTGGCCTTTTATTTTGGCCGTGCCACGCGGCGTGAGGGATCTTGGTTCCCAGACCAGGGATCCAACCCGTGCCCCCTGCAGTGTAAGCTCGGAGTCCTAACCACTGGACTGTCAGGGAAGTCCCTCAGCTGTTCTTCTATTGTGGCTCGTTGAGCTGAAGTTAAGCTGCCAGTTCCTTCTCTTACCTCTCCAGTGTCTTTTCTCTGAACACGGTCCACATTGGGAAAAGCCAGCGTTGGGCTTTAGACCCCTGCCAAGTCTGCAGGAACAGCTTGGCTGCAGAATGGGGCTTAGACTGACTAAGCCCTCGTTTCTGCTCAAAGATGGAAGGACTGCCCCCCAGTAAAGACAGCAGAAGCAGTACTAGAGATTTCTACTGGCAACCCAGCCTCGGCTTGGACACTCCCACAGTGCTCATTGCTTCCATGTCACTTGCATCTGTTGGTCCTTGTTCTTTAAAGCTGCCCAGAACATAACAGCCCTGATAGTGCCCAGGACATCTCCCTTGATCTTCACTTCTCCTGACGAGTAGGCCAAGGCTACCCTCTGGGTGAGGTGCAAAGGAGCGGCATCTAGGAAAATGAGTGAGTGGAGCTGAACATGAGTGGGACCAGACGTTTGGAAAAAGCAGGAGAGCCCTGGGCTTGTCGAGAGCTGCCCCACCTGCGTCCTCCCACTCACTTTGGAACTTTGGGCAGGTTGCTTCTGAGCCGTAAACCATCTTCCCTCTGCTGACATGAGCCCAAGGAGCCCTGTGAAGGCTGGCACGCGGGCCATCTGCCATCCCACCATTATGAGTGCTCCACACAGGGCGAATCACTGGGCAGACCGTCTGAACTTGGTGTCTGGTTACTTTGGTTTCCAGAAGCCAGAACTGCTGGTTCCTAAAGGCTTGTTTATTTTTACACCCCTTCTTGTTTCAAGCAGGATTAAAAGCAGCTTTAAAGAATATGGTAAATCTTGCATCTGAACCAAGTTTAATGTAGGCAGACAAGAAAACTTCCCCCACAATGAGTGAGTCTGTTCACTAGTACTTATCTACAGGTTTTTGGTTCACTGACCACTCAGTTTACTTCTGTTATCATTACTATTATTACTATCACTTGGGGTTTTCTCCAGGTTGTTTGTATTTTCCTGGTATTTTATGGCACTTTCAAAACTGGTTATACATAGATTCTGTCAAAAAGCATTAAATATGACCGATTTTCTAAATTTACAAAAATAGTTTGCTCACTTTTCATGGTTGTAAACTTTCTGTTGCTCTCTTCCAAATTTTCATATGGAAATATCTCTTTAAATATTTTGAATGAAAATTTCTTTGAGGTCTCCCCCAAACCTCCAATATCTGGTTAGCAGTTGCTTACAAAAGTAGCACTTTTCTTTTAAAACATCCATTTTCTTCAAATTTCTAACACAATTTTGTGGTCTTCAATGGAGATGAAAGCCATGAGTCAAATTCCTCTTCAATGTGTCACATGTTGGTGTGCCCTGCCTCAGTGTGGGACCTTAACATCCACAGTCACCCACAGGCCATGGTTTGCCGTGACACTGTGGAAGCCACCGTGGTGCCCCCTGCCTGACCCTTCTCTGCTGCCCAGTGGGGCCTGCAGTGTTGAACTACACCCCTAACACTCTCCCTGCAGTTCTGAACAGTTTATTAGGTGATAGGCAAAACCAGTGCATAGAGAGACAGTCCCTTCTTTGTCCCACTGGTCCACCAAGCCCCAGAGGGATGCTCAGCCCCAGACTGGTCAGCAAGACCAGCTCACTCACCCTCGTGATGGGCGACCATGGCCGGTATTCGGACATCGTCATAGGACCTCCCGTCAGTGATGAGGATCATTAATTTCCTCTTGTTGGGCTTGGACTTCTTGAAGAGCTGTTCTAGGGCGTAGTTGATGGCAGCCCCCGTGCTGGTCCCACCACTCCAGTACCCCAGTCTCTTGATGGCGTTGAGGACGTCAGGCTTGGTGCTGTACACGTCGAACCCAAACTCCAGCCGCTGCTCGTAGGTGTACTGCATGGCCCCGATCCGCGTGTCCGTGTCGGAAATCTCAAACTCTTTGCTGAGGTTGGCCACAAACTGGAGAACCGTGCGGAAGTTGCCCGTCCCTACGCTGCTGGAGCCGTCGATGATGAAGCCAATGTCGGCCGAGTTTAAGCAGGTCTTGCTGCAGGCCAGTCGGTCGGTGTCACAGACCCTCTTCACGAGGGGCTGCACGGTCTTGTGGAGGCTGAACCAGTTCTGCACACTGAGCGAGTAGAAGCCGTTCGTTCTGCACACAGCCTGAAAGACAGGGGGAGGCCACCCGCCAGGTCAGGGGCCTGGCCACGCCCCCTCGCCACGCCCCCTGACCCCCGGGGCGGGGGAAGAAGCTGGCAGATGCTTGTTTTCTGCACCAGGCCTCCTAATGCGCTCTCTCCATCTCGGTTCACCCAGTCAGGTGCTCACCGGGGCAGAGACCCGTCAAGTTATCCCTGGACTCACTCCCACGCCCTCAGCCAGGTCTCTGCTTTTGTGGAGAGCCATCAGTCAAGCAAATCCACAGGGAGAGGGGAATCACTGGTTTCAGCTTCATATTTATGCCTCCTCAGGCCCCTCTGTTCATTTGTACTGGCAGCCAGCCATGAAGTTGGCATTGGTGGGCATCAACCCAGGAGAGATTAAAGAAAGCTTTTGTTTTGATTGGGAAAACAAAAGGCACGCATGAGACATAGCTAAAGAATTGTTTCCAGAGCAGCCCTGCATCCAGCAGGAAGGGGGTTCCACACATGTGTCAGGCACCACGCTAGATGTTCTTAGATTATCTCACTAACCCCCCAACTTAACCCTACAGGGTGGAATTATAACCCCCTTGTCATGAAGGAACAAACTGAGGACCAGCTGTGAAGTGACATCCCTTGAATCCTTGAGGCCGGAACACAAATCTGTCTGCTCGTAGAACCCAAGCTCTGTCCTCTGGACAACCCTGCCTCCAGGCAGCTTAATATTTACTTGTGCCCAAGTTTGTTCCAGAAAAAAACTCAAGGCACCTGCAAATAAACATTGAGCAAGCTGGTCGGTGTGTTCTTGGAAGTGACTGTTTCCCCCTTGCCGCTGCCTCTCTGGGGGACGGGGTGGGTGTGCGTGGGTCACAGAGAGAATCACAGACCTGATGGCTACAATCGAAGGTGTATAATTAAAACATTATTTTAAGACAAGAAATGACTTTAAAATGTCCTAGGAAATATACTTTAATTGGTTTGTAAAAACCTAATGGGGTTCATAAAACTCTCCATGGCTTAGGTGGCATATGAGATGGGTGTTGAGGCTGAGCTGAGTTGCAGCCAACGGATGGAGAGGAGGGATTCCCCACCAGGCAGCCTGAGTAAGTCACAGCAGGACGCCAGGTGGCTGGAGCTAGGAAGATGTGCTGGGAATCTGGGTTAGGACCACACTCCAGAAGACCTTGGGAATAATAGGGAATAATGAAGGATTTGAAGCAAGGACTCCACAGGACTGGAAAAACTCTTCATAAACATGAGCTTCATTGTGAAATCTAAACTGGAGGGAGAAATAATAGATGTAAAGTAGTAGTTGAACTGGAGAGGTGGCATTGGGCATGGGAAAGAGTGGACAGATGTGAGATACGTGACATGGGAGCTGACAGGGTGTCCTGGGGTGACTCTGGGTGTCTGAGACAGCTGTGGGGCCCGTATGTACAGTCCAGAGGAGGAAAGAATTTGGGTGCGAAAGATGATGCACTTGGCATTTTGCACGTAACGTTTAAGGCTCTTGGGGACATCGGGTGGAGACTAGTCAATCAGCTGGAAACAAATGGCTATTGAGCTCCGGAGAGACCAGGGAGGGAGACATATGAGCGTATCATTGCCTGTGAGCAAAGGCTGAAGCTGTGGCCCTGGGAGAGGTTCTGGAGGGAGAAAACCTAGTGAGAGCAGAGGAGAAGGCAAAGAACTGAGCCCTGGGGAAGTCTACACTTAGGGTACAAGACGGAAAAGAGGGCTTCCCTGGTGGCGCAGTGGTTGAGAGTCCACCTGCCGATGCAGGGGACACGGGTTCGTGCCCCAGTCCGGGAGGATCCCACATGCCGCGGAGCGGCTGGGCTCGTGAGCCATGGCCGCTGAGCCTGCGCGTCCGGAGCCTGTGCTCCGCAACGGGAGAGGCCACAGCAGTGAGAGGCCCGCATACCGCAAAACAAACAAACAAACAAACAAAAAAAAAAAACGGAAAAGAGGAGAGAGCAAATGAAGTAAGAGCCACACCGTGTCCTAGCGGTTAAGGGAGATGAGAATTTCAAGGACAATGAAGTGCAGGATTTGTGCAGGGAGCTGAGCCCTAGTAGATCTGGAGACACAACACTAAAGCTTGCGGGCATCCCCCCACCCCTCCCTCCTATCCTCTTCCTTTCCTTTTTTTTTTTTTAATCATCTTTAATTTCTTTCATCAGTGTCTTATAGTTTTCTGCAAAGAGGTCTTTTGTCTCCCTAGGTAGGTTTATTCCTAGGTATTTTATTCTTTTTGTTGCAATGGTAAATGGGAGTGTTTCCTTAATTTCTCTTTCAGATTTTTCACCATTTGTGTATAGGAATGCATTAATTTTGTATCCTGCAACTTTAACAAATTCAGTGTAGCTCTAGTAGTTTTCTGGTGGCATCTTTAGGATGCTCTATGTATAGTATCACGTCATCTGCAAACAGTGACTCTTTTACTTCTTCTTTTCCAATTTGTATTCCTTTTATTTATTTTTCTTCTCTGATTGCTGTGGCTAGGACTTCCAAAACTATGTTGAATAATAGTGGTGAGAGTGGACATCCTTGTCTTGTTCCTGATCTTAAAGGAAATGGTTTCAGTTTTTCACCATTGAGAATGATGTTTGCTGTGGGTTTGTCGTAGATGGCCTTTACTATGTTGAGGTAGGTTCCCTCTATGCCCACTTTCTGGAGAGTTTTTATCATATATTGGTGTTGAATTTTTTCAAAAGCTTGTTCTGCATCTATTGAGATGATCATATGGTTTTATTCTTCAATTTGTTAATATGGTGTATTGCATTGATTGATGTGCGTATACTGAAGAGTCCTTGCATCCCTGGGATAAATCCCACTTGATCATGGTGTATGATCCTTTTAATGTGTTGTTGGATTCTTGCTAGTATTTTGTTGAGGATTTTTGCATCTATATTCATCAATGATGTTGGTCTGTAATTTTCTTTTTTTGTAGTATCGTTGTCTGGTTTTGGTATCAGGGTGACGGTGGCCTCATAGAATGAGTTTGGGAGTGTTCCTTCCTCTGCAATTTTTTGGAAGAGTTTGAGAAGGATGGGTGTTAGCTCTTCTCTAAATGTTTGATAGAATTCACCTGTGAAGCCATCTGGTCCTGGACTTCTGTTTGTTGGAAGATTTTTTTTTTTTGCGGTGCGCGGGCCTCTCACTGTTGTGGCTTCTCCCGTTGCGGAGCACAGGCTGTGGACACGCAGGCTCAGCGGCCATGGCTCATGGACCTAGCCGCTCCGCAGCATGTGGGATCTTCCCGGACTGGGGCAAGAACCCACATCCCCTGCATCATCAGGCAGACTCTCAACCACTGGGCCACCAGGGAAGCCCTGTTGGAAGATTTTTAATCACAGTTTCAATTTCACTACTTGTGATTGGTCTGCTCATATTTTCCATTTCTTCATGGTTCAGTCTTGGAAGGTTATACCTTTCTAAGAATTTGTCCATTTCTTCCAGGTTGTCCATTTTATTGGTATAGGGTTGCTTATAGTAGTCTCTTAGGATGCTTTGTATTTCTGTGGTGTCTGTCGTAACTTCTCCTTTTTCATTTCTAATTTTATTGATTTGAGTCCTCTCCCTCTTTTTCTTGATGAGTCTGGCTAATGGTTTATCAATTTTGTCTTCTCAAAGAACCAGCCTTTAATTTTATTGAACTTTGCTATTGTTTTCTTTGTTTCTATTTCATTTACTTCTGCTCTGATCTTTATGATTTCTTTTCTTCTGCTAACTTTGGGTTTTGTTTGTTCTTCTTTCTCTAGTTCCTTTAGGTGTAATGTTAGATTGTTTATTTCAGATTTTTCTTGTTGCTTGAGGTGCGATTGAATTTTTCTAAACTTCCCTCTTAGAACTGCTTTTGCTGCATCCCATAAGTTTTGCTTAGAACTGCTTTTGCTGCATCCCATAAGTTTTGGGTCATCGTGTTTTCATTGTCATTTGTCTCCAGGTATTTTTTGATTTCCTCTTTGATTTCTTCAGTGATGTCTTTGTTATTTAGTAGCGTATTGTTTAGCCTCCATGTGTTTGTGTGTTTTACGTTTTTTCGCCTGTAATTCATTTCTAATCTCATAGCGTTGTGGTCAGAAAAGGTGCTTGATATGATTTCAGTTTTCTTAAATTTACTGAGGTTTGATTTGTGACCCAAGATGTGATCTATCCTGGAGAATGTTCCATGCGCACTTGAGAACAAAGTGTAATCTGGTGTTTTTGGATGGAATGTCCTATAAATATCAGTTAAATCTATCTGGTCTATTGTGTCATTTAAAGCTTCTCTTTCCTTATTTATTTTCATTTTGGATGATCTGTCCATTGGTGTAAATGAGGTGTAAAAGTCCCCCACTATTATTGTGTTACTGTCGATTTCCTCTTTTATAGCTGTTAGCAGTTGCCTTATGTACTGAGGTGCTCCTATGTTGGGTGTATATATATTTATAATTGTTATATCTTCTTCTTGGGTTGATCCCTTAATCATTATGTAGTGTCCTTCCTTGCCTCTTGTAACATTCTTTATTTTAAAGTCTATTTTATCTGATATGAGTATTGCTACTCCAGCTTTCTTTTGATTTCCATTTGCATGGAATATCTTTTTCCATCCTCTCACTTTCAGTCTGTATGTGTCCCTAGGTCTGAAGTGGGTCTCTTGTAGACAGCTTATATATGGGTCTTGTTTTTGTATCCATTCAGCAAGCCTGTGTCTTTTGGTTGGAGCCTTTAATCCATTCATGTTTAAAGTAATTATCGATATGTATGTACCTATGACCATTTTCTTAATTGTTTTGGGTTTGTTTTTGTAGGTCCTTTTCTTCTCTTGTGTTTCCCACTTAGAGAAGTTCCTTTAGCATTTGTTGAGGAACTGGTCTGGTGGTGCTGAATTCTTTTACCTTTTGCTTGCCTGTAAAGCTTTTGATTTCTCAATTGAATCTGAATGAGATCCTTGCTGGGTAGAGTATTCTTGGTTGTAGACTCTTCCCTTTCATCACTTTAAGTATATCATGCCACTCCCTTCTGGCTTGTAGAGTTTCTGCTGAGAAGTCAGCTGTTAACCTTATGGGAGTTCCCTTGTATGTTATTTGTCATTTTTCCCTTGCTGCTTTCAATAATTTTTCTTTGTCTTTAATTTTTGCCAATTTGATTACTATGTGTCTTGACGTGTTTCTCCTTGTGTTTTTCCTGTATGGGTCTCACTGCACTTCCTGGACTTGGGTGGCTATTTCCTTTCCCATGTTAGGGAAGTTTTTGACTATAATCCCTTCAAATATTTTCTCGGGTCCGTTCTCTCTCTCTTCTCCTTCTGGGACCCCTATAATGCAAATGTTGTTGTGTTTAATGTTGTCCCAGAGGTCTTGTAGGCTGTCTTCATTTCTTTTCATTTTTTTTTCTTTATTCTGTTCTGCAGCAGTGAATCCACCATCCTGTCTTCCAGGTCACTTATCCGTTCTTCTGCCTCAGTTATTCCGCTATTGATTCCTTCCAGTGTAGTTTACATTTCATTTATTGTAGTGTTCATCTCTGTTTGTTTGGTCTTTAATTCTTCTAGGTCTTTGTTAAACATTTCTTGCATCTTCTCGATCTTTGCCTCCATTCTTTTTCCGAGGGAGGTCCTGGATCATCTTCACTATCATTATTCTGAATTCTTTTTCTGGAAGGTTGCCTGTCTCCCCTTCATTTAGTTGTTTTTCTGGGGTTTTATCTTGTTCCTTCATCTGGTACATAGCCCTCTGCCTTTTCATCATCTGTCTTTCTGTGAATGTGGTTTTTGTTCCACAGGCTCCAGGATTGTAGTTCTTGCTTCTGCTGTCTGCCCTCTCTCTTCCTTTCCTTTTTAAACTTGGGGTCCTGTCTTTGGAGGAAGGTTTATGTGGGGTCCCACTGTACAAAATATACAAAAAATGGGCTGCTTTGGGGGGATGGGTGTGAGGGCCTGGATCCCCATCTGTTCTGCTCCCATCTCCTGCCAGGCATTTCCACAGAACTGAGGGGGAGCTGAGTTTGAAATCCTGATCTCCCTGACTTGATTCAATACCTTTTTCTTGTTTATCAGATTAGTTAACTTGCAGTGCATGTGTGCCCATGTGCATGCTCGTGTGAAGGCTTGTGGGCTGCCCTGGGGCTATAGGAGGAGCTCAGGGAAGTCTTTACTGTGAGACCTTGGGGGCCCTGCTCCTCCCAAGGTGCTGATGCTGGGCCTCAGTTCATCAGGTACATGGTGGTGGTCGTGGGGTGGGGGGGTTGCTTTGAGAGGATAACTCCAGGTTCCAGACTTACTAGTCTCTCACTGGAGGCCCTCCTACCTAGAAGTGAGCTTAACACCCATTTGAAGGAAAAAGAGACACAGCCTGGATGGCTGTTACAGCTTTGCAAAGTGCAGGGAATTCTTATGTTGGGTGGGTCTCCCACTTACATACCTTGTTTGCAAAGTTGGGCTCTAGCACGTACTGCTTCTCATTTTCAGAGGCACCTTCCATGGTGATGAAGAAAATGTTGATTCCTGACTCTCTTGCAAACCTTGATGCCTCTTCCACCTTGTCCGTGGGCCAGCCGTCCACCATCACCACGGCCACGTTGGGAGCACTGCCTCTGTTTCCGTTAGATTTGGAAAAGAAGTTCTTAGTCACAAAGGAGATGGCCCGGCCTGGGAGAAAAAGAAAACTCGTGTTTGGAATGATCATGGAACTGATCATAGCAGCATAAAGAGATGCAGAAAAATACTCATTCCCTCCCTTGTTGGCTTGTTTTCTTTTTTAATCACATTAATTAGTTTTAGGTGTACAGTTCAGTGGTATTAAATGCACTCACAATGTCTTGGAACCATCACCACTAGCCGTTTCCCCCCTGTTTCATTTTAAGCCTTTAACTTCTAATTCTCTCTCTTTTTTTTTTTTTTAACAGTTTTACACCATTTGCGGCAACCTGGTTGGACCTAGAGATTGTCATACCAAGTGAAGTAGTATACCAAGTGAAGTAAGTTAGACAAAGACAAATATTATATATCACACATGGAATCTAAAAAATAATACAAATGAATCTATATACAAAACAGAAACAGATTCACAGACATAGAAAACAAACTTATGGTTACCAAAGAGGAAAGGGAATCGGGGGAGGGATAAATTAAGAGTATGGGATTAACAGATGCTAACTATTATTCATAAAATAGATAACAAGGATTTACTGTAAAACACAGGGAACAATATTCAATATCTTGTAATAACCTATAATGGAAAGTAATCTGAAAAAATATATAACTGAATCACTTTGCTGTACACCTGAAACTAACTTAATATTGTAAATCAACTGTACTTCAATTTTAAAAATTAAATTCAAAAAATAAAAGTTTTAAAGACCAGCAAACAGATGAGAAAAACTTTCATAGGAACAAAAGTGTCCGTTCTTTGCCTGGGTGCTGGAACCAACCTCACTAAGCCCCTGTGCCATTTCCCAGAGTGTGGGGTCGGGGGAGCTGAAGTGACAGGAGCCTCTCCTTGGGCTACGGTGGCTCGGGGTGAGCCTGGTGCTCCAGCAGCCGCTGGGTGGGGAAGGCTATATTCTGGGTTCAGTGGAATCTTGTGTCTAGTTCCACCAGGGGCACAGGTCTGGCTGGCTTGGGATGCTCTGCACCCACTAAGAACTAAGAGAGGTGTTCTAGCCTGGCTATGCCGCCTACTGGCTATGTAGGCCTGGGTGGGTCACGTGGGGCCTCTGGGCCTAGGTTTCCATGACGACAACCTGCCTCAGCTGAGAGCAACATTTGAGAGGGATAGCACAGCCTCCCAGCATGGCTTCCTCAAGCATATACTTCACACTGTCTAGGGTCTTATGAAATTTTTTGGAATCAAGGAGGGTGATCAGCTGTCCCAGTTTTCCAGGACTTTCCCAGTTTTAGCACTGGAAGCCCCATATGCCCCTGGGCAAACTGGGATGACTGGTCACCCTAGAGTCAGCATAGCTGCATATAGTAAGGTAGGTCTCTTAACCTGGGCTCTGTGAACCCCTGGGGCACTGGGGGTGAGTACCCACAAATCCCCTGAATTTATACACAGTATTTTGTGTATATAAGTATTTATTTGGGTACAAGGGCCATAGCTTTCAAAGGGGTCCCCAATCAAAATAAAAGTTACGAGCTACCTTCTTAAGACATTAGGGTTAATGACATTACACTCAATGCTGCTTTGGTTTTGACCAGCATCCTGGCTCCGCTGGCTAGTGTAGTCTTACCTGACAAATGAAAGGATCAAATGGTTACATACTCAGTTGCTAGAGGAATGTCTCGGAGGACCCACGTGAGCTGGCTGCATAGAGCACAGTTGCTAAGGGAAGCATTGGCTGCTGAGAACTGCTTTCACAGCTGGGGCTGATTTCCCTCAAGGCCCAAGGCACCCAGCAGTCCCCCCTGGTTTAACGTTAACTGCCTGTAGACAGAGCACAGGGAGCCATCGGAAGATCGCCTTGACCCCACCAATCTTAAATTTGGAGGTCATGGTCAATTTGTGCTTAATACATATTCCATCCACCTTCCAGCATGTCTTGAAAGCAGAGGCTGGAAATCTGAAAACTACATTGAGACTTCCTTGCAGCTAGTTCTGGATTTGTTTTAGTTTCATGAAATGATGCACACACATGAGATTTGATTCTGCTGTTTCTGCTGACAAGTCTGTAGAGTGTTTGACTTCTCCAGGGAAGTGTTAGCAGAGGCGCCTATGTTTGGTCTCCAGCTTCCTTGGTGTTGAGAACGTAGGGTGCAGAGCATTCACTTTGTGGCTGTGAATGGAGCAGGCAAGGCATGGTTTTGTAGCTGGCAGCTACAGCAGAAACTTCCTGATCATGGTGGCTTCCTGGCTGAAGCAGATTCCTAAAGAGGCTGTGGTGGCAGAATTGAGAAAGCAATTTCCTGATCTTGGAAGAGGTACAGCTCCTTGGAGGTCCTGGTTCTGCAGGAAGCCTTGGGAAGCCATCTCCGAAAGCTCAGCCTAGAGTTCATTTCTTCAGTAATTCTCAAAACCATTTAATACCCTGAAATAAATCCCTTTCTGCTTAAACCTGCTGGAATGGGTTCAGTTCTCTAAACCCAAACCCAGATCAATACAGGGCAGAGATAGAACATGTTACCCACTGAAAGAATGATTTTATGCTGATTTTGTTAATCCCATCAAAGAAACAGATGTCTTCTGAAGTTTTAAAGTTTTTATTTTTTAAACAATTCTTTTGAAAATTTTATTTTTGGCTGTGTTGGGTCTTCGTTGCTGCACGCGAGCTTTCTCTAGTTGCGGCGAGCGGGGGCTACTCTTCGTTGCAGTGCGCGGGCTTCTCATTGCGGTGGCTTCTCTTGTTGCAGAGCACAGGCTCTAGGTGCTTGGGCTTCAGTAGTTGTAGCACGAAGTCTCAGCAGTTGTGGCTCGAGGGCTCTAGAGCGCAGGCTCAGTAGTTGTGGCGCACGGGCTCAGTTGCTCCGCGGCATGTGGGATCTTCCTGGACCAGGGCTCGAACCTGTGTCCCCTGCACTGGCAGGCGGATTCTTAACCACTGCGCCACCAGGGAAGCCCCTGAAGTTTTAAAGTTTTACTCCATGATATATTACTGGAATTTCACTGATCTAAGTATTAAACTGAAAAATCAGACATCAATTCTATCATGTTCCTGATGAGGTAATACTGATTTTGTGTCTTGGATAGCAGTGACTTGGCCAGTGTTTATTTAGAATTGTTCAGAGATCGAAGGCTCTTCATTTGCCAGATGCTAATACACTGGTCTACAGAGACAAACACTGAGGTGGAGAGGGAAATAATTAACCAGGTTTACTGTAATTTTGAAGATGATCCTTCAAAGATGGTCTATTCCCTGTGTGCGCTCCATGTCAAGCAACTGTGGCTCACTTATCCATTTCCCTGGATTGTGATGGTACAGACAGGTTCCCCAAGGAGTGGACAGCCTTCCCAGTGCCCCCAAAACCAGACTACCATTTATAAATTAGTACACTGGCATGGGCTCATTGGTGGCCTTTGAGCTTGGTTCGTGTGAAACTGTTTCCTAATGCCTGGTCACCTCTGGGGAACTGATAAAGTGGAGTTTCTGGACCCGCCCCATTGAGGACTAAATCTTGACCTTGGAATTCTGGTACCCCACTGCCACTCCACCCCATCACCACCACCAAGGATCAGATAGAGACTCAGCTTGAAACAAAGACCATGTCTCTTTTTGCACAGTTATTACTATAACAGGAGCTGATTAGAAAAACACTCTCAAGGGGCACTGTGGAGCTTCCTGAATGGAACTGGTTACAAATTTTACTTATTTTTATAAAAAAAAAAGTTTTTACAAAATATAATGAAAAATAGCTGATGACTCGGGGAATAGTTGGAATAGTCATGATTGCAGTTCTACTTGTCCTGAAGAAAGCTGCCATACTGAGGTACCCGGCGTGCTAGAACTCTCCAGCATGTATGTGGTAATGATTTTTGCCCCCTGAATCCATGATAATACTTGAGGAAAGATACAGATATTATGTGAGTCATTTCTTGATGGATTATTTTGATTTTTTCCTTTTTCTATCTAGCATGAAAAGAAAGAGAACCATGGTAGCAAGAAGATTGCCATCCGGATCACATACCTACATTAGAAAGCCCTCCTCTCTGGGTGATTTTCTCTACGGCTGTCTTCAGATCCCGGGAATTCATGTGAGTCTTGAGATTAAACTGGGTAACGGGGTTGTCTCTGAAGATTCAGAACAAGAAATAAAAATCAGCTGGAAGTTATTACACTTTGAGGAAAGCGGGAATCAGAGCTGATGATAGTTTTAGATACGAACAGAATGGAAGCTGCTTCAAAGCCTTAAGCTGGTGTTTATAAAATGCCCCACTGTGGACAGAAGTAATGGGAGGACTGGGTCCTCCACAGTGTGTGTAGAGAAGATTGGGCTGTTTCGGGACACCGAAGGTGTGGGTTCTAGTTTTGACTATGCTGTTTCCTAGCTGTGTGACCTTGAGAAGTCATCTAACTTCTCTGGGCCTCAGTTTCCTCATCTAGATAAAAATAAAGATCATAAGGTTTATGTTGTTAAAGATCAGGACTGTTGTCAAGGGAGATTTTGCAAATGTCAGGATGTCCCCAGGCTGCCACAAACCCTCCTTTCCAGGAAGAGAGTCTCAGCTGATAGCCACCCCCGGGTTACCCCAGCACTGGAACTGCATCTTAACAGCTGTGTCAAGGAGAAGACATCCCTTCATCTTTCTCACTCTGTGGCTCCTGTGACTGGGTGAGAATATTCAAATCTTACCTAGAAGGTCAACATCTATTTTATTGAAGGCTGAAGGTTAGCTGGAGAGGAGTTGGAGTGAATTAAGTGGAGAAACAGAATGAGAACCCTTCTCTAGAGCAGAGTCTCCTTGGTTAACAGGCTTGGGAGCAGCTGAGCAGGGGATGTGGAATACTTTTCACAACCAGGTGGAAGGTGTGTCGGGAGGGACGAGGGCTCCGTGGGGTGGACGTGTGTGGTCACACTCAGGATGAAGTGGGGATGAAATCACATCTCTCGAAGCGCTGACACTCAGCCACTGGCAGCGCTTCCTGCAGGTGTGACCTCTGAGGTCACACGGAGCCCCAAACGCCAAAAGAGCCTGCCCTTGCTTCAATGCTCTGATGCTGCTGTCTTGAAATTCTTAATACTTTTTGAAAATGTGGAACTGCAAATTCCTGGCTGCAGATTACTAAGTCTTCAAGGAGAGGGAGAAGGAGACCTTTAAAAGCGAGTCTTTCCATAAACACCTGGAGTAGATCCAGGAAGAAGCAGGTTTCGGCAGTTTCGGGTGGGAATTCCCAGGCCCTACAGTGGATTCTCAGCCAGTCCTTTGGGGAACCTGGCAGTGCAGTCACCAGGAAGCCAGTTCCCCAGGACTCGAGAGGAGACATCCTCTGCCTCCCTCCCCTCCCCTGCTCCGACCCTATTATCTGACCCTCCTAGCTATCACAAGGTGATCTATGTCGGAGGAGAGTTCGGAAAGAGGCTGGAAGGATGCCCCTCTGTCCTCCATCTCATTAGTGAATATGAGGGACACAGGCTGGTTCTTGGGCAAAACCAAAGCAAACTGCCCAGAAGTCCACTTCTCTAAGCGAGAGGTGATGTGAAACTGGGAGGACCAACTCAAGACAAGCTCAACTAGGGTGGGTGTTGGGGAAAAATCCAACCAGATGAAAAGCCCCCAGGTGAAAACCAAGTTCTAGTTCAGGATTAAACACAAACGAACAACAACAATAAAGCAAAGTGCAGAACAGAGAAATGTGGGCATTCTGGCTGAGCTCAACCTCACCATCAAGCCACATGCAAAGGCTGCGAACCGAACCGAGGCTGCTTTAACACACCCCACTGCTCAGGGCCCAGGGTGGGAGAATCACAGCGAAGGAACTCTAGTACTTTCATGGTTAGTCTTTCCCTTGGGGCTCCAGGGCTTTCCGGTTTCTATTCTCACAGATCAATTTCAGTAACTGCTGTACTTGCCGCTCGGCCATCTAGGCTCAAAACCTGGACCCCATCTTTACTTGCTCAGTCATAGGACCCCTGGGACCTGTCAGGCACGTCTCCTAAGTTCATCTGTCTGGAGCACTTGCTTTTATCCCCTCCTCTGTGTTTCTGTGCAACCCTCTGAGTTCAGGCTCCCTTACTTCTTGCTGGTTCTATTATGAGTCTCTATGTCAGTCTCTGCAATGCTGGGTATATGCCTGTCTGCTAGAGAACCCTTCCTCATGTTCAGCTCTAACTGTAAAACTTGGCTCAAAATCATCCGAGACTCCTATTGTTAAACTTCATATTTTGGCTTTCAAAGCCCATCCGTAACTTGATTCCAATCTAGCAGGCTCATACCGTTCTCTCTCTCACTCTCACCTATATTCTACTTAGAATGAGCTACTCACTATTTCCTGGTTTTCTAGCCCTGTGCCTTTGCTCATCGGTTCCCTCATCTGGGAAACCCCAATTGTGCCCACCCTCCAAGCTCCAGCTACCTGTCTCCCTGGGCCCCGGCCCCAGCTGACAACCTCTGTGCCTGACTGCTTCCTCTAGCTGACAACACCTCACACAGTATGTGGTACCTGCAGGCACTCCATTAACAGTATTAAAGAGACATACATTTCTTCTTTCCTCTTCTGTGCATCTCTACCTCTAAATGCTGATGTTCCTGGCAGTGCTATCTCCCTCATGCATCCCTTCTTAATTTATGCACAACCCTGGGGGATCTCATCAACTTCAGCCACCTGGGGTTCACCGACCATTCCATTCATATGCCAACAGCTGTTTCGTGCACACTGGTCAGTCCTCTCTCTTGAACCTCAGAATAAATAAAAGGCTTCCATACATCTGGAATACTTCCATACATCTGTGGTCCCTGGGTGTGGTCCACAGGCTCCTTGGCTTTGATATTTCCAAAACTGAAGTCAATTATCTTCCATATCTGCTCCATCAAACCACCCATATCCCCTTCTGTAGTCCCTCTTCTGACTCATCAAGTCGTCCCAGCAATATGCATTCCTGTCACACCAACCTCTTAAATATTTCCTGTGTCTCTCTCATCCTTTCCATCCTCAAGTTTGGACTATGATCTTCTCTTTCCTGAACTATGGCTATAGCTTCCTACCTGGTCTTCCTGCACCACAGTGGCCTCTGCAGAGGATGTTTTATCCAACAGGTGCTAAGTGCCTATCAGAGGTGGATTAACTTGGATCCTAATGATACTTCTTCCAAGGGGCCTAATTTTGTATTTGTAATTTTGTGTTCTTTTTCTTAAAAGAGTCCCCAAGCTACATAAGCTTCAGAGTCCCCAAAGTCTGGATCTACCCTTGGTAACCAAGGAATATGAACTTTTCAGGGACTGGGAAAAAAAAAAAAGAATGAGTTAAAACAACAAAAGTATTATTAGCTATAAAATAGAAAATTGATATTGACAATAACAACTACGTAATCGTCTACCAAACAATGTTATATATGCCCCATTAACTGGAAAATTTTTAACTCTACTTACATTTGAAAATGATTTTGAGGCTAGATTTTCTCACTTTGAAAGATTTCCTGAGTGTGTCTGGCGACTGTGAAGAAATCATAGCTGATCGTAAATTAAGCGTTGCTCATAGACAAATAATTTCAAAAGCAAAAATATAAAATTTTCTTTCAGAAGTGTTTACAGAAAAAGTATTTAAATGTGGAGGCTAGTCACCTAGTCACATCCATAGTGTTCCCCTGCTCATGAGGCTGTCTGAATGTCGATCACTTTGTAGAGTGATCGATCACCTCTTTCCCATACTACATGTACTGTCAAGTCTTGTTATCTGCAATAGTTATGTTTTATAAAGTTGCTGCAAACATCAAATTAGCAAGTTCTGAGCCACTGCTCCTAGGGAAAATATGGGCTTATGTTCCTGTGGGCCTCTGATCACATTTTCATCAATAGATCAGTATATAAACTTGTTTTATGTATGTTTCTGTGTCAAGGTACCCAACTTAATATATAAGTTTCTTATAAATAATTATATGCAAATTTTCCGTAAAATGAAATACTGAGAAGGGTTTAACATTTTCTTGACCCTGGGTAGTGCTACTGTAAATTTTTTGGCCTTCAGTCTCACAGTGCTATCCACTGTGCTTAAAAAAAAAAAATCAGTCATCATTTCATGAATTCCTAACTTCAGCCACTTTTCCGTCTTTTCCATAGCTTCATCATGCACTATAGATATTAGGGACTTTAGCACTTTCTGGAGCAGATCAAATCTGTTGATCACACACAGATCAACAAATTTCCTCTTTTTTTTGCTGAATATACCAAATCATCAATTCATTATTATTGAACTCATGACCAACAGCACAACAAGTTGCCTGAAGGAATTTTATCTAACACTTGCAGTTTCTCCATGAGCACATCACAGCCTTCTTGTGCTTAGAACCCTAGATCGCACTTCAACACTACACTTGGGGCCGTTAAAAATAGTGAAATCACCAATGAGTAGCAGAAAAATGAGGTGCTAAATAGACTGTGAAAAGGACACTTGTTTATAGTAACGAGCTGAAACTAGAAGGCAGAGCATCGCCTTGTTGAACCTCAGCTGGGAATGTATATTTCATACCCTTTCTGTGCATGTCCACACAACAACTGTGAAAGTGCCATAAGTATTGATTTTGGAGATACAAGTACATTTTAGGGAGTAGGTGAATTTGTAGATATAGGATCTGTAAATCATGAAGATTGACTGTAACCTACTTGTGAACAGGTGCTATGTCCCAGTGTTTCCTATCCCTGGTGCTTAGCATACAGGGGGTAATAGAGAATTATGGAAAGAAAGGAAGGAAGGAAGGGAGGGAAGGAGGAAGCTCAGATGTCCTCTCCTCTCTTAGATCATCCCGGGTAGAACTGAACACTCCCCTCTGAGCTCCACACTCCACTCTCTTCCCCTATTACATCATAGCGGTAGATGAATCTATCTTCAGAAGCAGACAGATGAGCCATTCATATACCCAATGAATAGATGCTTTTCATTTTATTTAATGTTATTTCTCTTAAAAATATCGCCACCCTTACTAGCTGGTGAAGTCCCAAAGAACAGAATCTCTATCACAGTTATTTATTTTTAGTGAATTGAAAGGTTGGATCAGAGGACCTCTGAAACTCTTTCCAGTTGCTAAAATTACGATTAGGAGTAAAGCCGCAGAGCTCATCCACCAAGGGACTTACAGGCAAATGTAATCAAACCACTTAGATGAATTTTACATTAGTATCCCCTGCAAATGGCATAGTGCTTAGACCGTGGTAAACACTCAATAAATCTTTGTTAAAATGTAATGTAATTAAATTATAGGAATGAATGGTAAGTCTTTAACCTGCAGACTGTGGCAGCTCTCAGTACCAGAGCACACGGGTGTATGTGTCCTTTTTTAGGATATATGGGCTGGTGGCCTTTTATTTAAAAGGCACCAGGCTAGGGGTAGGGATTTTTTTTAATAAAAGGAGAACGCTTTTATTTAAAAAAAAATCCCTACCCCTAGCCTGGTGCCTTTTCAGAGATGAAGATTATTTTAAAAGTTCAAAGAGATGTGCTACTATATTTTAATGTAAGCAACATTTTAATTTGTAATTTTATTAGAAGATCTCATTAAAGGAAAACACATTTTTTCCCTCAGTGATATCAAAGATTTCCTTTGAAACTAAGAGAAGAAAATAAAGATTTACAGCTCAAGGAGAAAATATCAAATTGTTCTATGTTTGGAAAAAGAGCTAAGACTAATGAAGAGAAATGATAGGGAGCCAGCATTTGACTATGCATAGAAAGGGATATTTCATGCAATAGGAAAGGACTATCCTGCAAGTGTGTGAGAAGAAAGAATGCCTGTTAGAGATGGGCACAGGTGATTCCTAGGAAGGCTGGGGCCTGGGGGCAGGGAACTGGACAGAACATCAGTGTCTCCAGGCCTCCCTGATGACAAGTCTCACCTGAGCCACCCTGTTAAACTACACAGGTTACCAGGTCTCCTCCCAGCAGAAACTCAATTCAGTAGGTCTGGGCTGGGGATAGGGATTTTTTAAAATAAGGGATCCAGATGAATCCCATCCTTGGGACAGCTTGGGAAGCCCTGGATTTTAGAGGACTTCTGAGGCCCTTTCAGTCCTAAGGTTCCCATTTGGTTAAAGTCCCAGAGTCTATTGGTTTACCCCATAATGCTTTGAGTCACATAGAGTGAGCCTCTCAAATGAATTTTTATGCCAGTAGAGACACATTAACTAACCATATTCCCTATAACAAGAACCTTTTGAAACTGTTTCCTACAACAAGGCATCATCACCTTAAGGTTACAATAAAATAACATGACTATCCTTAGCCTTTTAATTAATGCTAAAGTGTGATGATTTATGGACTTAGTCATTGAGACGAACCATGCCTGTGAACTCAGGAGGATGTTCTAGGGTGACCCTGGTTGCCTAAGGACATGCTGCTGGCTGCAGGTCAGGTGGCAGACTTGTCCCTTGAGGGTATTACCCACTCGGAGTGAAAATGATTCTGCCCCTCCCTACAAAGGACTGAGCACTGGGCCCAGGCTGACCTGCTGAGGGAATTAGCACAACTAGCCCCTTTTGAAAGGACACTGGCCTTTCTCACATTTCCTAGGATCAGAGACGTGGAACAGAGTCTTATAATCAAATTTTGTTTTTAGAGGGGTAGGGGTTTTTTTTGATAATTAGCAACAATAATTCCACCCCTCCACCAAAAAATAGAAAATTAATCTGCAAGCGTCTTCCTGCTGGAGGAAATGTGGATGAGAAATCTGATCTAAGAATTACTCTGGAGCCAGGGGGCTGTTTGGCTTGCTCTGTGTTACCACGTCGCTGGGCTATGTAAGTCCAGGGACACGGAATGTCTTGGCAACAGACAGTGTTTGGTGCTTCCCAAATTTAGCCGTTTCGCCCGGTCACCTGGGGATTTTGTTAAAATGTGGATTCTTTTTTTTTTTTTTTTTAATTTATTTTTGGCTGCCTTGGGTCTTCCTTGCTGTGCACGGGCTTTCTCTAGTTGTGGCGAGTGGGGACTACTCTTCATTGCGGTGCACAGGCTTCTCACTGCAGTGGCTTCTCTTGTTGTGGAGCGCGGGCTCTAGGTGCATGGGCTTCAGTAGTTGCAGCATGTGGGTTCAGTAGTTGTGGCTTGCAGGCTCTAGAGCTCAGGCTCAGTAGTTGTGGTGCATGGGCTTAATTGCTCCACAGCATGTGGTATCTTCCCAGACCAGGGATCAAACCTGTGTCCCCTGCACTGGCAGGCAGATTCTTAACCACTGTGCCACCAGTGAAGTCCCTAAAATGTAGATTCTAATTCTTCAGGTTGGGTGTGAGGTCCGAGGTTCTGCCTTTCTAACAGCCTCCCAGGTGAGGCCATGGATCACATTTTGAGTGGCAATGTCTTAGAGGATGCTGTAAGAATCAAGAAAATCAGCTGTGGGGCTGCCAGTGATAAGGGGAAGGGAGAAGAATAAATAAGAAGTCTGGAGCAGGCATAAGAAAGGCAGGGAGGAGGATGGAGCTCCTGTAGCCCTGGGGTGGCAACCTGGCGGGGAGACAGGAGGGGCCCAGGACACAGGGTTCACCAGATGAGAGCACAGCCCCGTGGGAATATTTGTGCCTTCACATTCTGGTTGTGCAATGGAATCACCTGGGGAGTTTTAAAAATGAATGACGCTTGGGTCCCACACTCAGAAATTCTGATTTAATCGATCTGAGGTTGGGTCTGGGCATTGGGATTTTCAGATGCTCCCCAAGTGGTTCTAATGTGCATGGGGGTGGCCACCTGCTTCTCTAGCAGAATGGTCCAGGGGTCTAGGGAGAATGATCTCAGCATGGGTGGGGGGCACTGGGATAAGACCCAGCGATGTGCAATGGGGGGGTCAAGGGGAACCGTTGAGTAGAAGTGGTGCAAGTCAAGGGCAGTGTCCTCATTTCCTTTGTCCCTGTGGGAGAACCGCATGGTGGGGAACATAAGATTCTTGTGTGAGCTGTATTCCCAGCTCATTCAGCCTTGAGACTGTGTCCCCGAGGTCTGTGGCTCAAGGGTTCACCTGCCTTGAGAGAGAAGTGGCAGGGGGTTCTTTGCAAGTGCCATTAGGCCCTGGAGAGCCCTCTCAGGCAGTCAGGTGGCTGTTCGGGTCCTGTTAGTTCCTGTAAAGGCAGTGGAGGCTGAGGGCATGAGGAGAGGACGGGGCAGCAGTTGGAGAGACCTGTGCTCGGCCGGGTGCTGCCCTCTCACTTGGGAAGCCGAGCTGTCCCTTGCCCTCTCGGGGAGTTGGGGATTCTCACCTTGGCTACAGATTGGAATTATAGATGAAAAGACCAGCTTCTGGGTATTTGCAGGATTCTGGTTTAATAGGGCTGGGATGGGGCCCAGGCATCAGCATCTCTAAAAGCTCCCCTGGGGATCACAATGTGAAGTCGGGGCTGGGCAGTCCCTTCCTGCTCTGAAGTCCTGAGGTGCTGAGACTTGCAACTCCCAGGTCCCCTCCAGCCGGGGCTCATGCCCCAACCCCTCCCATTCCTTCCTTTGCCGCAGGCTCAAGGAAATGTGACAGAATGGTCCTCCTTGCCAGGTGTATTAGTTGTCTATCTCAGTTGTAAACTTAGGGGCTTCAACAACACACTTAGTTTACAGCTCTGGAGGTCAGAAGCCCGAATTGGGTCTCCCTGGCAGGGCTCTGCTCCTTTCTGAAGGCTCGAGAGAGACAGAGAGAGAGAGAGACAGAGAGAGAGAGAGACAGAGAG